>NC_139948.1:50013499-50088499 GCF_963454915.1 Gymnoscopelus microlampas | reverse complement strand
GTGCCTAGAGCTGTCACTTTCAGCCCCAGGTAATCACCAATACTAATATTATTCAAATAAAATATTACAAAATTGCAATATAAACTAATATAGCACCAGGAAGAACCTGCATTTACAATATTTACAAACTGGTCATTGGTCAATTTAACTGCAGTGTGTGTGTGTGTGTGTCAGGGTCCCCACGGTCATGAAATTCCTGGAAATATTTTGAAATTAAAAAAATAATAATCCAGTACTGGAAAAGGTTTGGAATTGATCAAACTTCATCAAAGGTCCTGGAATTTATCAAGGGTCCTGGAAAAATATTTGGCTATGCATTGTTTTTGGCTATTGATTTTTTTTAATACAAAACCTTTTCATAAACATGTATAACATTGCACGAAATATGTAACATAAGTAGTTTTTCGCCGAACAGGCTGTGTAACACCCCATCCGCACTGCCAGCGATGCGACGTGACGCGACGCGAGCGGGCGATGAAATCTCATTAAAATACATGTTTTTGAATGAGACCGTCCTGACCTACCGGAAGCGACAACGAACCGTGCAACGACGTCGTCCACCCCTCCTATTTTCGCTCGCAGGCTCTATTTGAGCGAGGTTTCGCGGCTGTGCCCCACCCCCAAACACTTTTTATTGTTTTTTATTTATTCATTTTGCTACACTGCCTATCTTTGGGCATTGCACATAGGCGTAAGAGACACATTATTGCGCTGAATGATTGTTATATAGGCCTGGAAATTGGGCTAAATATTCTGGAAAAGTTTTGGAAAAGTTTTGGAAATTCATTGCTAAAAATGTGTGGGGACCCTGGTGTGTGTGTGTGTGTGTGTGTGTGTGTGTGTGTGTGTGTGTGTGTGTGTGTGTGTGTGTGTGTGTGTGTGTGTGTGTGTGTGTGTGTGTGTGTGTGTGTGTGTGTGTGTGTGTGTGTGTGTGTGTGTGTGTGTGTGTGTGTGTGTGTGTGTGTGCAATTTGTGTGTGGGGGGGGGGTTGGACTCTTCTGATGTGTCTAGATTGACAAGTGCATTTCTTTTAATGGGTAATGTATCTATAGCCAATCAGATGTCTCCTATCAGATGTCTCCTTCGTTTTCATTCAAAGACCAGACCAACCAGTCCAAAATTACAAAGCAAGCCTGACGTGATAAATAATACAGGGTGGCAAAAAAACACTCCTATCATCTTTACTTTTGTCTGTGAAATAGGCGTTCCTTTTGTAAGACCGTCCAGCCCGCGCTGGAGCGGCGTACTTCCTGATAGGAGGTTTTGGCTCTCAGGGACCCTTTGAACAAGCAACACACAGAAGCGTCTATTATAAAAACGTATAAAAACTTTATATTACTTCAACGGAAGAACAACCTGTTCTCCGCCATGGTGATTTCAGAGAAAATTTGACTTAATAAAGTCACATAGAGATAGTAAGCCAACACATGCAAACCATCACTCTTTACACATCATCATCATCATCATCATAGCGCACAGTCATTGCAAAATCAACTCAATGCTCACAATTCATGGCATACCAAACATTGCACTCCAAAATCATTGCTTAACACATTGCACCACTCAACATTGCATCAAACATTGGCATCAAACTTTACATCATCTACACATCTCTACCTGTATGAAGTGTGTATGGTATCTGTAAATGTGTATTAGCCGTTGTGTGGAATTCTCATACTCACGAGGGCGTGGTGGTGTCCTTCAAAAGAAACCCCTAGTCTATTTATCTTATAACAATAACTCAGAAAATGAGGCTTTTTGGAAGATTGAAAGCTTCCCTTTATTTGCTCAGTTCATAGTGGGATTACAGATGTGTATTTAACAATACAAAATACAAATACAAGATTTCATTTCTATTTGTATTTTGTAAGGTTTCGTGTCTGTCTGGTCAGATTTACAAATGCCTTAAGTTAGGCTTGTCCTAAACTAATTTATAATTTAGATTAAAAAGTGGAGGCTCCATTTAGATCTCATTCAGCCTGAAATACAGGCTAGTCTAAATTTGGTAATTCAGAAAATGTCCTTAAAGTAGCACTAAATAGGTTTAATCTCAAAATAGAGAAATGTACCCTTTTTTATTTAAAGGGATATTTCACTTTCAAAACAACTTTGGCTCATTTTATTGTGTACTCAGGCTTTTGTGAGCCCACAGACTGTTTTTAAGTTGCTTGATTCAGTATTTAGATATTTGATATTCATTTTATCAGACACGCCCCCTTCCTATACAAACCCATTATAACTTCAAATTCCAGTTTTAACATGTTAGATTCATCAAAAACACCCGTCCTTGCTTCTGCTGACTCACCCTGCCCTCCTAATATGCAAGGGGGCCGTGTTTTTTCGATTACCTTTTTCATTTTTTCCCCATTTTTTTATTGTATTTCTTTTTCCATTTCCCCCCAAAAATATTATTAAATATTAATACTACAATGGAAACGAGCATTGGCCTATTTGTGTGTGATCCATTTTGGCGCTTTCAATTGGGTGATACTGTGCTTCTGATTGTTACCAATGAAGTATTCAGCGACATACTAGCGTCATGTCCAGGGGGTGTACTTGCACATCAAGCCTCACGCTACAGAAACAGGAGTTAGGAGCCCTATGGGCCTCATGGCTAGACGAGGCTTACTTAATTAAGTATTCTATTCTACAGATGGAGTTGTTCTGCACTATAGTTAATCACTGGAGTAATTGATTATAAATGTGTCATCTTTACCTTCCCTGTTGTTCCTTCCATTTCTACACTCCTTTCCCTCTCTCTGTCTCTATCCATCCATTTGTCCATCTTGCACACCCCCTCCGCCTATTTTACTCTTACCCCCCCTTTCACAGTATTGGACCAATGAGCTCACCACCACTTGGGGTACCAAAGTCTTTATCTCAGGAATCGAGATCTGTGGCAGAGGTAAGGTTACTCTGATTTGTCTCTAAGCAGACTTCAGTAAACCAGGCATTTAGTTTTGCTAGCTCACCACCAGTGACAGACAAAATTCAGTGGATCTTAACTGGTGGTGCTAGCCTAATTCTCAATGCACATTTGTTTATCAGAGAAGTTTCATTTCCAGCGTTAAGCAGAGATGAACTGAAACAAAACAAATGATACTCACACTAACAATATGACTGAAGGCATGAAAGTATTCGTGGCAGAGGTCGCTTCAGTCCGTTAATTGCCGTTTTTTTTTTTACGAAAAATAAAACTCCCATGGACATCCTGACTGATTATAAAACCCATGGTAATTACATAGTAAAATACATAGTAAAAATACATAGTAAAACACAGGAAAAAAGGGAATTCTTTCTGTTATTATTTTAACAGGGAAGTGAATAGAGCAGCAAATCTTTGGATTGCGTTATCTCCTGGTTCTTTGTGAAAAACGGGAACAAAACAAAAAAAAACATAAATGATATAAAACACAATACCAATTGGTTTTATTAAAGGGGAGAAACTATCAACCAAAGTTTAAGTTTCCGAACTTTTTGTGGGCAGTTTATGCATGTGTCCTAAAGACTTTAGGATTTTACAGTGTATATGTTTATTTGTGTTCAGAGGCTGCCTACCCATTCTCCGGGATCTTTGCGATTACACCAGGCAAATCCACAGAACTCTGGGACAGCTTCAAATTCAAGTGAGTGTTCATTTCAAGTAACTAACCGGAGGTCACACCGTTAGTGAATGTGTGTGTGGGTGGGCAGATAACGCACCTTTAGTGAATGTGTGTGTGGGTGGACAGATAACACTTTTAGTGAAAGTGGGTGGACAAAGAACACACTTTTAGCGCATGTGAGTCTGTGGGCAGATAACACTGCTAAGGTAGCTCTCCACCGCACCGTTGTTGTGGCGGTAAGTGTTGGCAAGCGTCTGTTGCCGAAAATCTGCTGTTGAATGTGTAGTGGGTACACTGTCTTGTCGCAAGTTGTAGAGAAATGTCGAAAGCTTGCCGACCGTCGGATAGCAGCGGGCTTATTGTTGAAAAAGAAGTCAAGCCAGAGGCTATTTGCATCATAGTATATCGATCGGTCGGTGTCGGCTCTCAGATGCTCAGGTGCGACTTCATTCGACTGCCAGTCTATAGTATATCTGTTGTAGTCTGTTTGGTGGAGAGCTACCTTTTGGAATGACTCACTAACAGCTGTCCACATACTCACATTAACTTTTAGAGCCAACAGGCCTCCATTTAGATGAAGGTCACACAACCCCTCCTCTTTGAAAATAAGTGTTCCATGTTTCATAGTTTGTGTACTAGCTTTAGCCAAACTAGATAAGGCCTAACAAAAAAATATGTTGGTTTCCGGTTGGCGACCGACCCTATGAAATACGTGCGACCCAGATGATTTTATTGGCATTTGGAGTGAAAATAAATAAAATGAAGTCAAAATCCGACCGAGTTGATCAAAAATTACAAAAAATATATTTGGTGCGACCACATTCGCGAAGTTTAATCAAAGTTTTCTTTTGTCTAAAATATCATGTGCGCAAATGTTTTGTTTTACTATTCATGCGTCATCGCGAGGAGACGGCGGCGCACAACAACAGCACATGCACGATTGACTACTAAAACGTTTGCAGACATAATTAAGGAGGTGAAACAGTGCCGATGTCAGTTTTCATCTGCAGCAGCCAGGAAGACATGACTGAGCGGATACATCTCAGTTGCAAAGAAAAATCACCCCTTGACTCTCGTTGCATATGCTGTTGAAAAGACAACTTTGGCATGGATGTGTGTGTGTGTGTGTGTGTGTGTGTGTGTGTGTGTGTGTGTGTGTGTGTGTGTGTGTGTGTGTGTGTGTGTGTGTGTGTGTGTGTGTGTGTGTGTGTGTGTGTGTGTGTGTGTGTGTGTGTGTGTGTGTGTGTGTGCGCGCGATGCGATACGTGTGCGTGCGTGCGCGCGATGCGATACGTGTGCGCGCACTTCTCTCTCTCACGCGCGTGCGTGCGTGTGTGTGTGCGCGCGATGCGATACGATACGTGTGCGCGCACTTCTCTCACACAGACAGTAGCTGCTCATTCCGCCTACCTTGTAGGGTTGCCTCTTATTCCAAATAAATTACTAGGCGCCATCTGAAAAGTCCTTAATGCTGTACACAGCTTCCGACAACAACTCTAAAAGACGTTGTGATCCGCTGGTCCACTGGTTTAATTCATGTGCCGATACAGACGTCTTCGCATCTATCCATCTAGCTGTAGCCTATTAAAGCTCGTTAAGACTCGTCCGAAAGTTTAACAAAGAGTAGTGTAACATTTTTAGTCAGAGGTTAAAACAAGCCAAAACAGTGACATAAGGTGAGCTGAGAGATGAAACAGGGACCCCCTTCTATATTGTATGACATTTTTACTTGGTCTGCTCTTTTTTCCCCTCTACACCTATATACGTCTTTGCCAAAAATAGCAGATCTACAAGCTTGTGAGCTTGTAGATCTGCTATTTTTGGCTTTAGTCCACCTCATAAATGGGATGCTAGTGGTTAATGTAAAAAATATCATATCACACAAAGATTTGGTGGCCCGCCCTGTAGTAACTCTGAGGACCCCCTAGGGGTCCCGGACCCCCTGTCGAAGACCCCTGTACTAAAGTGACATAAGGTAAATTTCTCACCTTGAAAACAATTAAATGCAGACATGTCCTTCTATGTGTCTGAATGCGAAAACCTTATTTATTTGTTTTTGCTTTTAGTTCAAATAAGAAAATCATTTTGCATTAAGATAAGATTTTGTTAGTTAAAAAGATTACCATTTTTAATAAGTAATAAATTCAATAACTGATCTCAATATGGACCCATAATAAGTTTTGCCAAAATCATGCAGCTCTAACGGCTAACAGCAACAGCCATAACAGCAATGGTATTATGGTACAAATAAACAGATATAAATATAAATAAATGATATAGGCTACAGTAGTAGTATTCTTTTTAAATTTTTTCTTGTTTTTGTAATGACTTTAGGCCTTTAGTTGCATAGTTAGGGCATCAATATTATAGCCATATCATGATATTAGACTGGATATCGTCGTGATTGTGATTTTGGATATTGTACTATTATGATATGGCATAAGTGCTCTTTTCCTGGTTTAATCTTATTGGTACTCTGTATTGGCAAATACACAAAATTAAGTACTTGTACTTAGCCTGAAAAAAATCTAGTTAGAAAATAGAATATCGGTATCGGTAAAACCGGTATCGGCAGGTCAGACTTTTAAAAAAACGGAAATCGGTATCGGCCAAGGATTTTCCAATCGGTGCATCTCTAACTCTACCTCTAAATGTGATATGTGGCACTTTATTTTGTATCTTTTACTCAGCTGTTTGTTTCAGTTGTCTGAGTCAGAATGCAGGGATGCTTTGGCAGTGTTTCTGGCAAGATGGTTTTGAACCTCCCTGAAGCCGAATATACTGCATGCATAAATGCAACGGATGTGCAATGATAGCGTTTTAAGCAGTAAAGCTGTATACTGTATATCAGTAATAGAATGGGCTTCAATGTTAAAGCTATTGGTTCTGAATTGAGCTCATCTCATACCCTGGGGTAAAATGTTTTGTTTTCAAATCCTGGTTTAATTCATTCACCAGTCAGTATTCTTGGTTTTCCAGCACATCAGGCCATTGGTTAGCCAGTTTGATCCAGGGATAGCCAGTAGCTAAAATATCTGCTTCAAAACACTTTATTACTTGCAGATGTTTGTTTTGTATTCATATTTTTGGTATGTGAGTGATACAGCACTTTACTTTGGTACTTTACTTAGAGTTGAATTAAAACTCAAAAGTATTCAACCAGTGTGTGGACATTCTATTCAAAGTTTTCAATTGTTTGTTGTTTTCAGACAGTGTACATGAACCATTTAATGATTTAGAAATTGGTAACTCAGGAAAACATAGAATATATTAAAAAAGAAGCATTATCGATCATAGCCATTGGGAAAAAAAAAAAAAAAAAAAAACTACCTACCCATCCTTCCCATGAGGAAATAAAATAAAATTCCTTGCTACCCATCATTCCCACAAAAAAAAATAAAAAAAAAATAAAATAAAATAAATTCCCTACCTACTCAGCCCTAAAATGACAGCCAACCGGAAAAAGTTTTTTTTTGTTAGGCCTAATACAAAAGGGCTCAAATGTTGGGTGAATCTACGAGCACAAGTACAGTAACTTCCTGTTGATCATCTCAACTGATTGCCCCTTTCACCTCACACGTCTTTTATATTCTGGAATCAACGCACAACCAATGCTGCTCTTTTGTCTCTTCTTTACAGCTGATGAACCTGAGCAGCCTGAGAACTGGACTGAATCTCAAGTAAGCTCCTGGCTCAAAACTATTGGAGTCAAAGAACAGTATATCACTAAACTGCACGATGAAGAGGTTGATGGACCGGTTCTCCTCACACTGAAGATAGACTATTTGAGGAAGGAGATTGGTATGAAATCAGGGCCTGCTCATATGCTAATCAATAAGAGAGATGAACTTATTAAAGGCCCTGACCCCACCCCAGGTCAGAAAAAGACACTAAGTGCCCCAAAAAGTAAAAAGGAAATGAACAGAATTGAACAGAAATCTAGTCAATGTCTTCCAGAGGGAAATGAAGGTCACCCTGCAGATATTGTAGAGACAGATCAAGGTGTGCAAGGTGAAAAGCAAACTGGTCAGGAACAGTCTGTCTGTGTGTTGACCTCAAAGGAGGACTGCAAACCACGACCTTTTGACAAAGATGGCATGTCTTATGTTAAACACAGGGTTTTGCAGCCTGAGTCTGGTGTGTTTGATCGGATTTCTCCTTGCCATGAATATAAGTCATTTGCAACAGCTGCCACATTGGACCGAGCAAGATTACAAGCAAAGTTTGCCAAAGAGGTTCTTAAATTTGGTTGTGGCTGTATGAATATAAGATCAAATGGCACAATACACTTTGGCGTGATGGACAGCAGAGATGATGCAGGGTACACACACGGTGAGATCATTGGAGTCCCTGTGAAAGAAAAAGACATGTATGTAGATGCCTTAGATCACATTGAGAGGAGTTTCACTCCCTCTGACAGTGAGCATGTTCGGCAATGTATACGTCCACCTCGTTTCATTGAGGTGATTGATCACACAAGTACTGAGAAAAGGTGTGTAATAGAGGTTGACATTGTACCATCTATAAGTATTGTCAGTGGCAGAGTGTATTCAGTCCGCCTGCCAAACTTTAAGGAGTCGGCCAACAAAGTAGAATACGAGAAAGAGACAATTTACCGGAGGGTGGGCTCAAAAACTGAGACGGTGATTGACAAAGACCAAAGTGACTTCTACCACAGAGTCAGAGATAGGGATGCTCAAAGGAAAGAAGCTGAGAATGGTCAGTCTTCCCGTATACCTGATATCTACGTAGATCTAGGCCGAAAACTCACAATGCTTGTAACCAGTGGCAAGAAATTCATTGAAAAGGAGAAATGGTACATCCTTGTCACAAACAAATTCAAACCAGAAGATCTTTCCAGTATTGAATGGCTACTGAACATGAACATATTCTGTGTGTTCGACTTTGACCCAGACTCAAATCACCCAGATCCAAATCAGTCAGGTCTATGCAGTAGATACCTTCAGCATCATGCTGCAAATTTGCATTTTATGCAGAACTACAGAATACCAAATGGTATGACAATTGTTGAATTCGAAAGACATTTGCATCTGTTTGAGCAGACAAGCTGGATATTTTGTAATGGGCGCTCTGACTACAAAGGACATGAAAGGCCCTGTGATGAAATGACTTGGATCAAAACAAAAATGACTCTCCTGAGGGAATCTGTGTCCTTGATCTGTAAACAGATCTTGCCAAGAGGCACATTCCAGGTGCTTTTCCTTCTAACATCACCAGTTGAGAAACCACTCTTGCACACCTTTTATGAGTTTTTCACGGATATGGAAGGTCATGATGACATCATTTGCCTCTGTGAATCTGAGGAAAACTTTCAGAAGTGGCAAAGCTTCGCTGAAGGTTCATGTGGCACAGAAGATGTGAACCGGTCTAGTGTTGTTGGGATGAAAATGAGCCACATTGATGGAACATTGCAGCAAATCCAACCAATAACATCACGATCCACTAAACATTTGCCCACAGTTTTAAAGGGGCAATGTCTTCTTGAAACACGCAACGAGGAACAGATGTATTCTCTTGAAATTCTGAGTATCAATCACCGTGATGAGACGAGTGAAGAATTCATCAAAGCAGAGAAGGCCAACATTGAACGCCAGTTCTACCATGGGGGAAGAGTGGCGTGGTTGAATTTTTGGCTTGCTGAGCAGGGATATGTTGGAGAGATAATTGAAAGAGATGCTTATTGTGACATTTCTAAACTTCTCAGTGATGGTTTGAAACAAAATAATGATCACAGTCCTGTGAGCATCTTTAACATCTTCCATCATCCAGGGAGTGGTGGAAGCACTGTGGCGAGGCAACTGCTGTGGAACAACCGGAAAGATCTAAGATGTGCTGTGGTGAAACCGTCATACCCTGTTTCTGTTGTCACACAACATGCAGTTAAGCTGAGAGAGTATGAGGAAACTGATTTTCAGAAATGTCTTCCTGTGCTCCTTCTCATTGAAGATTCTGACATAGAATATCTTCATGATCTAAGGAATGAACTAGAGGTTGCCATTAATACCCAACAAGTCCACCAAGGAACACTTTGTTTCATTTTATTGAGCTGCAGACGATCCCATGATCCCACAAACAAATGCAAAGATTCTCCATTGCAGAGTGTTTCTGTCACTCACAAACTCTCTCCTCAGGAGAAGAGGAAGTTTGCTGGAAAACGACAGATTCTTGAGGAACAGTATCAACCAGAATTCATCTTGACATTTGTTTTGATGAGTGAAGAATTCAGCGATCAAAAGATTTCGGAGTATGTTGAAAAATTTGTGACACATTTACTCCAAGGCATTGATACCGAATCTGCTGGCACTCGCCTCATTCTCTATGTGGCCATGCTTAATACATACGTCCAAAACTCTTTCATTTCTCAGTCCCATTGTATAGCTTTGCTTGCACTAACTGTCCGTATGGTTAGGTTTCGCCGACATGAATTTGAGAAATGTCTGAGTGAACAAGCTAAACTGGTCTTCATACACCTACGAGATGAGAAGACTTACATTGAATCAATCAGAATCATCCATCCCAAGGTTGCCAAAGAAATCCTCCAACAGCTTCTTGGTGACACAAAGAGCCAAAGTAGTTTGGCAATGGATCTGCTCCATGAGAATGTGCTTTTTGAGCACAGGTTCGGAAAGGAAGAGTATTTGGGTTTTTTAAGAGCACTGTTCTTAAGGCGTTGCAGAATAAGCAAAGGGGATGAAACGGATAGTTTTTTCTCACCTCTGATAGAGCATGTGTGTAAAACTGAACACTCAGAAAAGGCAATTGCATTACTCACGGAAGCATACCAGAGTTTTCAAAAAGATGCATTTGTTGCACAGCAGCTTGCTCGCCTTCATTATACCTACGAAAATTTTGAAGAGGCTAAAGATTGGGCAGAGAAGGCAGCCAAACAGTTGCCCAATAACTCGTACATACTAGACACAAAAGGCCAGGTGTTCAGGAAATGGTTCAGCGCCAAGTGTAAAGCCATTGAAAAAGTTCACAAGACGGCGGAAAATACAGCAGATGCTGTGGACACTGCACTGAAAGCCATGGAGTGCTTCAGAGAATGTGAGAAAGCAGCTGATAAAGATCCAGAGACCATGAACAGTTCAGGATATTTTGCTGAGGTTGAGGTTGGATGCAGCCTGCTGAAATTGATGTCTTCATTAGATGTGTTTTCAAACGCACACAATGGTCATTCCGAATACATGAAGTACTTGGTTACAGAACATCACATCCCTGCAGAAGTTAAAGAGCCCTGGGAGTGCTTTCATGATCGTTTGAAAAGTCTTCAGAAGACAATGCAGAAAGCCTTGGAATGGATATCAGAGGAACTTAGCTACTTCCAGACAGAAATCGGTGCAGATGAAGAGGACACCATTGTGAGATCAGAGATGAAGATAAACAATCCTTTGGCATGGTTGGGAAAGAAATCTTCAGAATACGGAAAGTACTTCTCAGAAGCTTCAGAAGCTATGAAGCAGTGTCAGTCAAACCCAGTCAGTTTGACTCCTTTCATGAAACGCATGGTTATTTATCACATTGGAGGAGGCAATACAACATCCATCCTGTCCAAACTGACAGAATTGAAAGAAAGTGATGCAGTGAGACTACTTGAGAATGTCCTTTCCTTTTACCCAAGGAACCCACTGAAGGCCAAACTTGATCAAATGGATCTTGTAAATTACATGGTAACCCATCTAGCTTTAAAATGCCTATCGCCTCAGTCTCAAAAGGTAGCTGCTCTAAACGATCTACAGGCACTCAGTCGGCAATTCCCGACTGAGAAAAAGCGATGTTTTCCTAGTGCACTTTTCTTGCTCACCTTGCTGTTTTGGCCAGAGGATCATGACACTGATCACGAGAGAGAAACCAAATATGAAATTGTTCAAACGGCTGTTGAACACTTGAAAAGAGGGTATTGGACAAAGATGAAGGACATTCCTGTGAGAAAGAGAAGGATTTACACACATTTCTTTCTCACCAATGGTAGTGGATTGGACAAAATTGTCCATAAAAGCAAGGTTGAAACAATTACTAAGATGCTCTCAGTCTCCGAAAAACGAATGAAATGGTACAGTGGAGAAGCATGGAAAATGCCAGAGATTGCTAAGATGTTGAAATGCGTGTCTGGTTGGACTGAAGATGGAACCGTGTATCTTGAAGGGCCAAAGAAAAAGAAGTTCAATATCCTCCCTCTTTATGTGCCTTCAGTGCCTTCTGGTAATGAAAACATCACTTTCTACTTAGGATTTACATTCAGAGGACCTGTTGCATACAACATTACAGTGAGAAAATAGTTTTGCACCAGAAACTGTCTGAACCATATTTCAACAGGTTCGATTGAGCAAACAATGAAACACATAATTGAATCTTTTCTTCTCCAAAGACTAAAAAGAACATTAGTTACACGTCATACAGCAGACTAGGAGGCAATTGCTTAGCTCAAGGACTTCCGTTTGCTAAACAGCCATATAAAAAACAAATGCTTGTAAGAAAGACATGCTTATAATGCGCATAAGATGCAAGAGTACTACTGTACACGCAGGACTTTTCCAGAGTGTACGTTTCAAATTCATTCATTCAACCAGAGACGGATGCACTGGGCATTACAGGAAAATCAGACACAAGAAAGATGTTAACAATGTTGTTGCTGATCCTTTGTCCAAAGTATAATTTTCACCAATTTCACATGAAACGCATGTTTCTTTATCACCTTGGAGGCAATATTACATCCATCCTGTCAAAACTGACAGAACTGAAAGAAAGTCATGCAGTGAGACTTCTTGAGGACATCCTTTATTTTTACCTCAGGAACCCACTGAAGGCCAAACTTGATCAAAGGGATCTTTGCAATTACATAATAACCCATCTAGCTTTGAAATGCCTTTCGCCTCAGTCTCAGACGGTAGCTGCTCTAAAAGATCTACAGGCGCTCAGTCAGCAATTCCCGACTGAGAAAAAGGGATGTTTCCCTAGTGCACTTTTCTTGCTCACCTTGCTGTTTTGGCCAGAGGATAATGACACAGATCACACTAAAGAAACCAAATACGAAATTGTTCAATTCGGTTGGTGTATATTAGATTAGGGATTTGATGTAATTTTGATTTGGTAGAGGTTAGGCTAGATAGGGGTTAAAAAGAATAGATTAGCTCCTTATATTGATTTGTTGATTTGCACTGGGGTCACTTTATACGTTTGTATAATTTAAGTTAACTGTCACATATTTGGTCTGAATTCTGTGTCACTTTCTGTCAATAATCAAAAAAGGGTCAAAAACCAATAAAACTACATTTCACTTGCTAACCTTATGTCACGGTCGGTTCATCCCTACACTAAGGATCGTAACAATGCTCTTTGTGTTTCCCCATATTTTTCAACTGGAAAGTAATCCCTGGTGTCAAGGTGTAAATGTTGTACAGATATCATGATCAAGATTCAGATCATTGAGTAGAGTATCTACAGGCAGGACTTTTCCAGAGTGACCGATGGAAAAAATTCAGATTCATGACATGTTTAGTAAATATTGTTCACCTTGACTTTGTACAGTGACCTTGTTCCTCAACCAGATGTGTAACCAGGGGTGCACATAACTTTTTAGGTCTGGTGCTCAGAAGAGCACCTGGAGATGTGACTTGGTGCGCAACAAATAAATGGTCCCGTCCCGTATTGACAGGGGGGGGGGGAGTCTCAGCACGGTGCCCACCGGACAGTTTTGTCAACGGGGGGCGGGGGGTAGGGGGGTGCAGCTGCGTGAGGGAAAAATAAAAAGAGGACGCTCTCTCTGCTTGCAAAATGTTTTTTCTCTCATATCGTTTGGTGAAGCCCCCAAGGTTGGTGCCCTGTGCTGCGCTGCTTTTATCCGCCAGATTGGGACGTTCACGTCATGTTTTGCACCATCACGCTGCGTTCATCATCGGTGACGAGTGCCTCTAAACAGCCGCTGCTGGCTGCGTGCACGCAGCAAGGCGATGCGAGACACTGACACAATCACCTGCAGCACGCGTCCTCGATCTCCAGGCTTTTATTTTTTAGTTTTACTAAAAAATAAAAGCTTGGAAATTCCTGTCCCAGCTGTTGGTGCGCAAAAGCGCCTCGCGTCGTCTGATGTGGTGCTCATTTTTTATTTTGGGTGCGCATGCGCACCTGCGCACCAGTTATGTGCACCCCTGTGTATAACCACAACCAGAGACGAATGTACTGGGCATTCAGACACATCAGACACAAGAAAGATGCTAACAATTATTGCTGATACTTTGTGCAGAGTGTCATTTTCACCAATTTCACATGATTGTATTATAGTGTGAACATTCTATGGTGAAGGTAACGTTAAAAACGATGTTTGATCTCATGGGGTGTTACATGCACTGATTTTCCTCTGGCCTCTTTTTGGAAGAGAGCCGTGCCAGGCCACAACGTTTGTTGGCCTGGTGCTGCTGTTCCCATTGTTGAAACGTTGTTTTTAGGATTGCAGCATCCATAATATGTTTAATTTGGTGTGTCTGACTAGTTTGGTACAAGTGCCTTGTTATATTGGTCTAAGGATCCGCTTTCTAGGGGTTCTCTGCCATTTATTTAGCTTTTTCTCCGGTTTTGTTGTCAGTTAGGGAGGTTAGATTGTTTTTCTGTTTGATTCGGTAGAACTATTGAGTTTTCATTTCCTAATTAGTGTGGGTTTTCTTGTATTATTTTTGGCTTTGAATAACCTGATGTCTTAATTGCTTCCATTTATGTAATTAGAAATGGTTTATCTCTGTTAATAATTGTTATTTCTTATTACATTTAAAGTGTTTCATCAGCTTGTTCTTGTAATTTTGATTTTTTTGTTTTTGCAGCGAAAATAATATGGCACATTGCAAAATTGCATTCAATTATAATACACATTGTTTAATAAGCTATTCAATGTTCATCACAATGAAATCTGGACTTTCAATTATTTTGCAATAGCAATTATCTTTGCCTGTATGGTATAGACGGGTTTCCTGTTGAGAGTAAACGAGAGGATATGACCGCGCAGAGGAGGGGTAAGCCTATAGAGGGCGCCATTACCCGCAGCAGCTCTGGTCAAATGTCCATTCATAAAAGAAATGATCTTCACCGGGTTTAGTGAAAGTAGATTAAATTATGCAGTTTGTAATACCTTGTTTACTCAATAAAAATGATTTGTCGGAAGTTGGATCTGTTTGTATATAATAGCAGCATTATGCCTATTATGCCTATAATAGCAGAATTATGGCTATCTAAGTCCCGAACACAACAACAGAGTGAACGGCGCTTCCGGGTCGTTTCCCCCGAGCATGCGCAGATTGCGCATTCTGCTCTGTGATGACGTCGCGCGGAAATCCGTCTATACAGCACAAGCAAGCATCTAGGCCATAGATTCTAGCAGACTGTTTGATTATATTGGCCTAAATTCCCCTATTGTCCCCCTAGATTCTAGAGGATTTTAATAAAATTGTCAACAAATTCATGGGTCTGTGCTATTTAGCGCGGCACTTGTATATCTGCCTTTTTTTAAATCATGAGCATTTTTGCAAAGGTTTGAATATATATATATATATTAAAAAAGCGAACATGTATAACTCAAGTCTTTGCTTCTGGGGGATTCTACAAATGTCTTCTAAATCCTGTTTTTTTTATGCTTATGTAACTTATGTTGCTATATCAGTGGTTCTCAAACTTTGTTCATGTCAAAGACCTCCAAAATGATATCTACCCCCCCCCCCCCCCCCCCCCCCCCAATCAAAATATTGTTCCAGGGATCCCCCTGACACAAAGATTTCAGTAAAAAAAAAGCAGATCTACAAGCTCATACTCATATAGTGCATGAGCTTGTATATCTGCTATTTTTGAATAGCCAAAGACATCTAAGAATGACACCGATGCGTTCCCGGTCTTAATGGGTTAAAGCAGAACAGACACTGCACAGATAATGGAAACTGTGGATCTGACAAACACTGTTAAACAAAAAGTTCCCCAGGAACCAACTAGACACAGGTGGAACTCAAAGGTCAATCAACACGGAGTGGCTGAACTAACAAAACATGTAAATAATCCACTCTGCCATCCACATCCACTTGAGTTGGAATGATTTTTAAAACTATGTCTTCATAGTTATCGTTATAGTGCTTGGTGTGTAATGCACTTGGGTATGAAGTGTAAACACAGTTTGTCTTAGTACTAGGCCTAACCTACTTAAAAGGGGTCTCAGTCACATGATGTTATTTACTTTGAGCTTGTAACTTGATTTTTCTTTTTTCTATTCACATGTAGTCTAAAATAAACTAAATCAAGACATTTATCCAAAAGTACAGAGTACAGATTTGGATGGCCTTACGCATGAAACAGAGAAGCCTACTAAGTAATACACATTTCCTTTTACTCTGCATTCTGCAGATATCTGGTATGAAAATCGTTTTTCTGAGAATAACTGCACTTGTGATCCATTTTCTGTTAAATGCATTTCATTTGATCAGGCCTTAGTATAAGAAACCAATCATGTGTGTAGTGCACAGACATGTCATACAGTGTTTTCCTCTACAAATAACCGTGTGCTTTCTCTACACAATAAGCCATTTTCCCTCTAGCCATGTTAACATGTCACAACAGGGTCAATCTGGGAACCCATAGCCAAATAAAAAGGAAAAACAGAGCCCTCTGCTGTTTTTTAGAGCAGAATCTGTTCTTGAGAGATTACAACAGGGTCAATACTTGTGTAATTGATTTAGTGTGTATTTAATTCCAGTGAGCCAGTACAATAACCGTAGGGAGCGATGCGAGACGGAGGGGGTAAACTAGGTTAGTAAACACCGCAATGGTACAAAGAAAATATACAATATAAATAAAATAGAATTTTACAACTACAAGCTCACAGCGTCGCAATGCAACGCGTTGTGAGCGTGTAGCTCTGCTATGTCCACTATTATTGATACTTTTTGAATACTTTTTGAATACTGCAGCACTTCAACTCAAGTACTGGAGTTTAGTACTTTGTCCACCACTGCTTATTGGCACATACATTACAAATACTTTCCCCGAAAGGGCTTGATGATGTTGATGCTGTTACTTAATGTAGTTATAACTGTTGGTGTACCAAAACCCTCCTTCCAGTGTCACTGTGGGGCCTTTTTGCCCTTCATCCATTTATCCCAGCCTTTCTAGATTATGGCTTATACTGTAGATGTGCCAGCCTTGATTAACTACTTTGTATTGTTGTATTTGACCTAGTGTCATTTGTCTCCTAATTTAATAGTTGATTTTCCTTGTGTTTATTGTCTATTGTTGTGATTTTATAATCTATATATACAATTTGAATCCTGCGCCATGTCGGTTGTCCGTATGCGACGCCAGTGTGACGGTGTGACGTAATCTGACATCACGATGACAACGCCAGTGTGACGTAATCTCACGACAGCATGACATCACATGACATCACATCCTACCTATAAATTCTAGGATGCCGTCAGATCGCACCAGTTCGACGGCTTCCATAGTGATAAATAGTAATAATCTATACAAGGAACTCTCTCCACCACAAGAACTCTCTCCACCACAATGACGACAACTTCACCAAAGCCACAACGGCTGGAGATACAACGCCAGACATGGCGCACTGCAAAGTGAACGACGCGTCACGCGGCCCGAACTTCTAGTATCTATACAATTTGAATCCTGCGCCATGTCGGTTGTCCGTATGCGACGCCAGTGTGACGGTGTGACGTAATCTGACATCACGATGACAACGCCAGTGTGACGTAATCTCACGACAGCATGACATCACATGACATCCTACCTATAAATTCTAGGTAGGATGCCGTCAGATCGCACCAGTTCGACGGCTTCCATAGTGGGTTTTGGTCATTGGAGAGGTGATGCACGTCACCTCTTTCTGAAGTGGGTACTTTCAAAGCCTGCCGTGGATTTAGGAGAGCACAAAACTCTCTCTCACACTGTGAGGTGCCTGTAAGGTGGCACTGCAAAGTGAACGACGCGTCACGCTAGACGTTCGTACAATACATTTTCATCAACGTAGGATGACATCATTGACAATTATAGCCTAGTGGTTTTCTTCTTCAAAAAGGCATCCTTGACAATAGTTCTAGAAGCTCACAAGTTCACAACAAATCTTATCTTAAGGGGATCTATCTTCATTTTAGGGTCCGCCCTTGATATAAAAATGTTTGAGAACCACTGTCCTATAGCCGGGGGAGGTCACAGATGGGGCTAGTCTAATGGGGTTTAGCCCCCATGCAGGACCAGGAGAGCCTGGGCCCAAAAAGCCTTTTACACGAGTGGTCCTCAAAGTGAAGGCCCCCTGGAAGCCCATTGATTGATAGATAGGAACCAAATGGACCCACAGGTTTGTAACTCAGAGTGTACAAATGAGTGAAAACATGTGTCCACTCTCAGAGTTAAATTAACACTGAGAATTGTGCAGTGCAGACAGATTGGGGTCCCAGAGATAAAGATGATATCAAATGGGGGTCAGAGGGCTAATGCATGTCAAACTGGGGGTCCTTGAAATTAAAAAGTGATGTGTCATGTGAGTAAAGTTGACTGTTTAAGTGAAAGATTCAGAATTTGCTTATATTGTCTTGCACAGCTCGCATGTAAAAACATAACCTTTGTCTGTAGAGCCAAAGTCATGTATTTACACATATGGCCATGGGACCCGTGCGTAATTATTGGGAGGTTTGTCCAAAAAAAGGGCGGACTTGACTCACTCACTAGTCAGTCACTAGTAAATATGAATACAGTTTATAACCACCAACAAGCTACTGTAAAATATAGTTCATGTTAAAGTAGGTTTTTTCCTTATCAACCAGATATATAGATATCGATACATGGCAGTACATCACATCGATATTTATATAAGTATTAGAACATTTTCATAAAAGGCGATAAAGAAAAACCAGACTCAGGACACTTGCAGCCATGGATGTAACGAAAGTATATTATTCAGACAGAGAGAGAATGGAAGGTTACAGTATCACAGGGGTTAACGCATCATCGGTCGTCGTCTCTCTCTGCCATTAAACAGAGAAAGCACTGGTCTTTAACAGCGTCCGTTAACATAAACATATGACATCATTGAAGATACATCAAGCGTCCAGCCGTCAGAGGAGTAGTCCTGCTATTGGTGGATAGGATGAGTACGTCATCGTCAGATGAGGATGATGATGGTAGATGATGATGATGGTGTGACAGTTTATCTTTGAACAAACAGCGTCCACATGTCTCGAACAACACGTTAGCCTCGGCTCTGACCTGTCTGGTCAGAGGTAACTTCGTGACACTGCGAGAAGGGTTATGCATTTGGAGCAGAACACCGAGATATGGTGTTCTTAAAACAATAGATAACCACAGAAAGGCCTGTAACTAATTTGACCTTGCATAGACAGAGACAGGAGAAATAGGGAGAATAGAGTACATGACAGAATTTAGGCCAAAATGACAGCATTATATTAATTTGACATTTAAAGCAGGTTTAAGACATTAGACAAATTATGATTAATCAAAATATTTCTATCAAGCCTACCTTTTCATCATGATTTGGATAGGGTCAAAGGGCAAGCTGATTGTACCTTGTGACATTATTCAAACCAAACCAGACACAGACAGGCTTACAATGACTAAGTAAGGACACAGAGATTTCAAATGACCTAAAGGGCAAATGGATTGGAAGTACAAATATATTTTAAGGACTGTATAATTTAAATCGAATTGTAGATTAATAAACCTTACATTGTGACAAAGTGGCTTAATGCCTTTAAAAAAATAAATGGTTAGTTATGTATTTAATATATAGATATATATTATAAAAAAAATGTAAGGGGTTGTATAAGTTATCAACAGATATTACTTTGAAAGGACTGTATATAATGGTTATTCATCCAAGTAGGAAGTAAAACAGGGTTATATTTCATGAGATTTCGAGACACATACGACAAAGCTTTTCCCGGGTATTCTTTTGTTTAGTGGAGTCGTGTCTAGCTCTCCACCTGCAGCGTTCAGCAACAGCTGATTAACAATTCACATCTCCACTAACAAATAATTTTATTATAATTCAAAAATCTCAGCTAATGTACCGTTCCAAAACAAATCTTCTTAATACGTTTGGATTTAATCAATTTTTTTAGCACCTGTTATTGACCCATAGCCCGTTTTGGTTGATAGAGTGAGGGGAAATTGACCAGGCTGACAAGTTTTTGAAATTGGACTTTGACAAGACACCTACGTAACTGATCAAAGACGATTCTGGACAATTCAGATAAGAGAATTACCCCTCCTCGTGTTGAGCTGGTCCAGATACTTTAACAAGTTTTTAAGTATTTAAAATGAAACGGTACACTTCTGACCTGTATTTTTACTTTTTGGTAGTAGGGCTGTGTCTAGCCTTCCACCTGCGGCCTTTAGCAACAGTTGATTAACCATTCACATCCCCACTAACAAATAACTTTACTTTATTTAGGGAAAAACTCAGTGGAATGGCCCCAAAACCCAGGAAATACTTCCCGAATGTAATACCTCCTGATTGCATGTATATGGGGTTTATTTTGGTAGGAGGAATCATGTTAATGGATTAAGTAAGTACAACCTGAGTAAATACAAACTGTTTGTGTAATTTTCAAATGTTTTCAATCTAAGTATATTCAGCAAATCAAATCAATTATTCATCTACAAATCTCTCCCCTTGTCACATTCAATGGGGAATGGATGTGACATGGAAAAGAAACAAAATCAGATTTAAACACAATGGGAACATGAAAATGTAAAAGAAAATATGGAAATATTTATTTGAGGTTCTATTCTGAAGGGTACATTCATTTCCACCGAGCTTAGGACAACTGTGAAAATGAATGACTCTTCACTGATTTATTCTTTTATCCTTCATCTAAACTAAAAACAAACAAATGCATTCCAGGATTCGTATCAATATGTAAATCAGTTGTGGGGTTTTACCCCACTTACCTCCGAGGTCTATTTACAGCAATACGAATTGGCCTGGAACGTGAGGCATACTGTGTTTTGTTCTGAAAATAGACAAACAAAAAAAATGACAGTACAAAAGGAAAACAAATAAAGAAATACATATATTCATATATCTATATACATATATATAATAATTTTAAACCTTCCAATACCCTCAGATACCTATAACCATACATGGCGTTACATCGTATGGATACAGAATATATGAAAGAATTATGATTAAAATGTTTAAAATTAAAATATAACAATGACAAAATTAAAATAAACATATTCGTTGCGAAGAGTTAGAGTTAGATAAAGTACATCAAAATAAATTGAAAAGAAAACACAGACTTTGGAAAAAAATAAAATAGCAGATCTACAAGTTTAGTCAAAAATGATCAAGTGTCTTTAAAACTTTAAAATAATTCTTCTTATTCATCATTAAAATGTTTCCAAAGAATAGTATAAAGAATATTATAATATTGTAATGTATTTAATCTAATATTCACTGATAAGTATTGAATTCAATGGAATGTGTAGAAGTGACGTGGTAAAGTGACGTGACAGGGAAGCTGATACTTCCTGTTGAATGAATTCTGGGTAATTGAGTCAAATGGAGTGTAAGAGAGACCATTAAAGAAAACCAAAAAAATTAGAACTTATTATTTAAGGAATATGTCTATATAGACATATCCATACATGTGGCGAGGGATGGAACTAGAACGGTCAAAATATGGTTACAGAGGTCTGAGTTTAAGATATACAATGAAACCACAGAAAATAATCAGCATTCATGGGTTGAGTTTATTAGTCGACTTAGTCTGTCTAGCAGACGAATGAGCTCTTGTGATTGCTTAAATCAACCATTTTTATCGATTAATGGTCTACCACACGTACAATAATTTATGAAAAACATATCCCCGAAAATCAATAATTTGTGAATGCAAGTCGACCAATATTCATAATCCTACAGAGTAAAATAGATATATTAGTTCTCGTGACAAACATTAACACAAAATTAATTTACGCGAATGACGAGGGGTCGCACACTTATCTACTTGATCCACCCTCCCCTGGTGTGAGACCAGCATAATGATTTATACATGTACCTAAAACGTTCTCATCGAACACCCAAAGTTTGGATCGGGGGTTATTCTAGATGATATGATCAGAGGTACACCATAAATCCATATACATATATACATACTCATACAGGGCGGAACCTAGCACAAGTATCTATATATAAATAAAGAACTGGAAATATTCAGAAATGAGAATATCCAGCTGCTTAGTCAAACACCAGTGTAAAAAATATGGAGGATGTCCAGTACAGATCGCGTGCGGTTAATATAACCTTCTTACGTCATTATCCTACACTTTTTCATAGCACAAGAGGGCTGCTCTCACAAAAAATTACCCTGAGCATGTCAGTCAACAACTTGTCAACACATTAACAGCACAAAAGCAACTACGAGCAGCCTAAATGTTTACCGCGGAGAGGAAGGAAGAGAAAAAGAGAGAGAGAGAGATGGAGAGATGGAGAGAGAGAGAGATAGATATATAGTGAAATATTGTATTTTTAAGAACGTTTAGTCTAGAATGTCTTTATGGCAGTGGATACGGGCGCTCTAACAGACTATAGTTAAAGTTTGACACGCTCAAAGCCCTGAAAAGATTCCCCGTTCAAAAAGTTTTGAAGAACGAAAATAAATGATGAGTTATATAAGTGACCGTCTAGACCATATTATACAAAATATATATATTCAAGAATGTTTTTCATGAATTTAAGGGGGTTATAAAACATTTTAGTTTAAATCAAAATTAACAAAATGAAATTAAATCAAAATTAAGGAGTAGTCTGTTCATAAAGTCTTGTTTGTGTAACATAAATGAAACAATATTACAATTAAAAGAAAAAGATTTAACTCTTGAAACGTAATGTCTATGATTATCACAATCCCTCTGTTGACCCGACATAAAAGTCAGGAAAATGAGCGATTTGACCATAAATGGTATCTTGCAGTTATACCCATATATACACACATACATACATATGCCTGTCGATATACATATACCCACAGATACAAAGAACTACTGGTATTTATATCCATACATACGCATCCTGCAGGCATCAAGGTAGACCCATGCCGGGGTACACATACCAGTGGCGTACCCACCATAGAGGCAGGGCAGGCGGCCGCCTGCCCAACTAAAATCTAGCCTCCCCTAGAAAATAAAGTAAAAGACTGAAAAACAGGCAGTGAAAAAAATACAAAGACAATAGTGGCCGTCGGACCTCCTCGTCCATTGGCGCGGCAGAGCGACGTCGCCTATAGTGATGCAAATGTTTTCCTTTATCTTCATGGGGTGCCAGGAGTGCCAGGTGTGGGGGTCTGGGCCATCACCTGTACTCACCTGGCATAAAAGGGGCTCTGAGAGCAGCTTGAGCCATTAAACTAGGCTACAACATGAAGAGACCACCGCTGAATAATTGATTGATTGATTGATTATAGGCCTGCATTTTGTTTTTATTAACGTTTTTCAGTTTTGTAGTCAGTGTAGTGTTGTTGTTAACTTGTTTCCCCCGAGATTTCCCCCCCGACATTTTCCCCGAGTACCCCCCCCCCCCCTTCGGAGGTGGGGGGGGGGGGGGGGGGGGGGGGGGTAGAGAAAAAAAATCTCGCCTGCCCTAAATGTAATTTCTGGGAACGCCACTGACACATACTGTACGTATGTATATATATACAAAAAAAACACAGATCTACGATCTATAAAAAATATCTGTATTTAGAAAAAGGTTCACCAAAAGACTCCTTGTAAGCATTAATCTGATATAAAGGTTAGCGTTGTATTTTTTAGCATGAATCAGTTTCGAGGGAGCGGGTTCTACCAGCTATGCTAGATGACCCCGGAAACAGGAGCTACCGGGGTTTCCCATAAATCGCCCCGGAAGTATAAGCCCGCAATGATTTATGGGAAATGAAGTCATCTAAAAGCTACATAGAGAAGTCAGCGACAATTATTCTGAAGTTGAATTGACAAGGAGGAAACTTATTATTTAAAACGTATTATTAAGGCCAAATATTTTTACTGGTTCAATTAATTAGAACAGAAGGTTCAAAGAAAGGAATATAAAATGTATTATTAAGGCATTAAAACATTATTGTTAAAGCTCAATATATATTAAATGGATTAGATGATTTTAATCTACAGTGGTCAAAATAAAACCAATACGAAATCCACCGAAACAGAACGTAGTAACAACAAGCAGTAACCAGTATATAACAAAAGGACTGACTTGTGAATTATACATGTAGGTAAGAAATCGCTGAAAGGACCTTAATAAATGACCACTAGATAAGAGAATTTATGAGACATTAGGAATGTCTTCCCAGGAATATAGGTGATAAAACATTTTTACTTGACTGACTCCCTGGCGGAGCTGTGTTAAACAGTAATTTAAAAACAGGCTTATAATTGATGAGACAAATCGTTCGGTAAAGACAATAAAATAAAATAGATAAACAGGTATACTCATCAGATCAAGGTTTACATGGAGAAGTTACGTGGAGATCCCAATCACTGGACCATGGTAAAAATAAAAATAAAAAGATATACTCATCAAATCGATGGTTCAGGGATCCTGACCCCGATGGCTGGACCATCTGGAATTTGAGACATGTCGAGAGTCAAGGGGCAAGTCCAAAGGTCCAGCGATCGCGTCCAGGTCCAAAACAAAATAAAATAAAATAAAAATGTGATACTGTTCAAAGATAACCTTCATCTGAATAGAAGTGATAAATCGTTACACCCAGGGCTGGTTCGTTTGATACGTATTAAAACATGGTCTGCCAGGGGAAGAGAGTCTGACCGTACAGTTCCGGTCAATAGCTCAGTTCCCCCCGTCCACCCTGTTTTAAACATATCCGGCTCGAAGGACCAATTGTTAAAGTAGGTTTTTTCCTTATCAACCAGATATATAGATATCGATACATGGCAGTACATCACATCGATATTTATATAAGTATTAGAACATTTTCATAAAAGGCGATAAAGAAAAACCAGACTCAGGACACTTGCAGCCATGGATGTAACGAAAGTATATTATTCAGACAGAGAGAGAATGGAAGGTTACAGTATCACAGGGGTTAACGCATCATCGGTCGTCGTCTCTCTCTGCCATTAAACAGAGAAAGCACTGGTCTTTAACAGCGTCCGTTAACATAAACATATGACATCATTGAAGATACATCAAGCGTCCAGCCGTCAGAGGAGTAGTCCTGCTATTGGTGGATAGGATGAGTACGTCATCGTCAGATGAGGATGATGATGGTAGATGATGAAGATGATGATGATGGTGTGACAGTTTATCTTTGAACAAACAGCGTCCACATGTCTCGAACAACACGTTAGCCTCGGCTCTGACCTGTCTGGTCAGAGGTAACTTCGTGACACTGCGAGAAGGGTTATGCATTTGGAGCAGAACACCGAGATATGGTGTTCTTAAAACAATAGATAACCACAGAAAGGCCTGTAACTAATTTGACCTTGCATAGACAGAGACAGGAGAAATAGGGAGAATAGAGTACATGACAGAATTTAGGCCAAAATGACAGCATTATATTAATTTGACATTTAAAGCAGGTTTAAGACATTAGACAAATTATGATTAATCAAAATATTTCTATCAGTTCAACTAACTGCTCCCTAACACTGGTCACAGATGGGGCTATAGTCTGGGGTTGGGAGGATCCCACTGAACTAGTCTCAAACTATCCCTTTCTGCCTAGTGGCCATTCATCTCGTATGCTTGTGGCGCGAGGTTTACCCTTTTGTCGAAAAACGAAACCTACCCGTTTTATATTATATGAACCTTGTTGTACAGAGAGACTTTCACTTCCCTCTCCAGTCCGTCTATGTCGCAGTTGGTGACTGATACGGACTGTCTGCGTACCGAGGCGACGAATCTTTCTCCTTACAAGTTACAACAAGGACGAAGGAAACGTGACATCACATTACATCATGGTAGGATACAGACAGTTATCGATATTTCGGTTAACTATACTGAAACTTTTTATGTTTTTTTATTGGTCACAAGCCGTAGTAGGCTGTAAGCGATGGTAACAGGAAGAGTGGGCACCTCGATGTAAAATTGTTCAAAATATTTGTCTGTCAGTCTATCTCTCTATGGTCTCTCCTGGTCTGTTGTTATTCATAATTAACTATAATGTGTAGCCCCTACGGAACCTCTCCCTCCGCTGTATGGCTCCGAGATGAGGTTCCTCGTTTATCTCTGCCGTTTTAGCAGTCATTGTCGCACATTTTCCACTTTACATGTTTCTTACCCCTTTCTGCACATCGTATCCAAAAAGTAACGGTTTTCTGCCACTCTCTCAGATGTTTTAAGTTCTAGCGCACAATAAAAGCTATCCAAAGAGTTGAAAAAGTATTTAATTCGCCTCTGTCCTTAGCCGGTTACATGTTTTTAAGACGTTGCGCCCGTAGAGATAACATTACTGATTCCCCTACTGGTCAAATGTTGAATTACATCTTCTAATGCAAAATATTATTGAACCGGCTGAGGACAGAGGCGAATTAAATACTTTTTTTCAACTCGTTGGATAGCTTTTATGGTGCGCTAGAACTTAAAACATCTGAGAGAGTGGCAGAAAAGCTTTACTTTTTGGATACGATGTGCAGAAAGGTGTAAGAAACATGTAAAGTGGAAAATGTGCGACAATGTCCTGCTAAAACGGCACCGAGAAACAAGGAACCTCATCTCGGAGCTATACAGCGGAGGGAGAGGTTCCGTCGGAGCTAACTATAATGATGCATTCCAACACACATTTCGTTTGATAAAATAAAACGCCCATCTGACATCCTCTCTCCTCCTCTCTCTCTTTCCTATTTACTTACATTAAATGTAACATTCTCTTTCATTAGATTAATCTTCATGATCAATCAATCAATCAATCTGTGGTGAAGTTGTAGCCAAGCAGCAGTGGAAGTAACATAATGGGTAAGTAGGCTACATTGAAAGAAGTTAAAGATGTATTATTTATGATGACCCCTTGTAATGTGGACGATATAGGGCATCGCAGTTGCGGCCACTTCCGGGTTCCACTGCAAAATACTCAATGCATTTTTCCTATTGACATTTCCAAAAATATTTATATCAATTAATTTAAGCCTAGAATCAAGCCATCCAGGATCCTGGTAACAAAAAAAAGGCTGGGTTACCGAGGCTAGGGTCCTGGTGAATCATGACCATTAAACCTTTTTTTCTGTGATTTTTTTAATTTCATATTAAATACCCTTTGTTTTGCCGTTTTCAAAAAAGTTTTTTCACAGAATCAAACGTGGTATGGTCATGATTCACCAAGACCCTGGATAGCTTGATTCTAGGCTTAGATTAATTGATATAAATATTTTTGGAAATGTCAATGGGAAAAATGCATTGAGTATTTTACAGTGGAAGTGGGAGGGAACTGCGATGCCCTATGGAGGAATAACAAAACGGCCGCGCCCCGTCGACCTCAGAACGATCGTCCCAAAGTATGTCTGTGTCTGTCTGTCTGTCTGGCCACTTAGGTACCGTTGCCCCCGCAAATCCAGCGACCTCGGAACGGTCCGATCGTTCCATGTATTTCTACACAGAGGGGAATTATTATTGCAACATATTAATAATATTTATTTATTCTATTAAATATACACATTTCCATTTAGCACTCACATTACTGTCTTGTCTCAATAAAATGTTGCTTTTAACAAGCAAAATAAGCAAATTAAGTATTAACAACAAGGGTGATTTTGCAGGGCCTGGCACACTGATTTGCGTATTGCTGGTCACCTGCAGCCTAACCTCTTTCCCTGCAGCCTGGCTGCTGGCATCGTTCACATTCCAGAGCAGTAGTGAACCTAGCATAGGCCTACTCGACAGACAGACAGACAGACAGACAGACAGACAGACAGACAGTCAGTCAGTCAGTCAGTCAACTGTTTGGCTGAACATCCAATAGGCCTACTACTACATGTAATGGTTTAAGGGGAGCTGCCCCATGTGCTTCTGATCAGCTCCTACACTGGAATGACAGCATCATTAATTTGACCCACTTTTACGCAGTGCATGGGCCTGTGTAATTAATTATTTGGAATGCATTTTATTTGCCTAACAGACAAAGAGGAGAAAAATACCTTATGTACTAACTTCAGAAAGTTGAGGACAAACCGCAAGGATTTTAATCCCCAAAACAATGCGCTTTCACAAATTTTCACAGTGAAATTACTCGGTACAATATAGGGTGATTAACAAGTGAACTAACAACAAAGGTGAAGGCATCAGCCGATCTGCGATAACATTAAAGTACAGAGGTTAATAATTTCCTGGAGCAGATACACAGGTATGGTAAACGAAACCAGTCAGACAGCATTCCACAGAGGTCCCTGGCACAAAATAGGCCAAATCAGCTGGCATCTGAACATTCCAGGTAGAATGCATTCCAATGGTCCCATTTGCTTGGTTGTGTTAAATTCCTCTCTATTGGCATTGTTCAGGGGTAAGAAAACAAACACATTTTAGATTAAAATGTTGTGTGTACAACCTTGGACCCTATGTGGGCGAGCATTCCGCACTGGTGGGGCGAGTGTTCTGTGTGAGCATTCCGCACCAGCGGGGCGAGTGGACCGTTGTTGTGGGGGCGAGGATTCTGCTGCTCGAGCGGGGCGACTGGACCGACGCTGACGATCTGCTCAGAAAATGGGGGCGTGCATGTTTTGGGTCGAGTCTTCCGGTTGGGGTCATCAACATGTCCGTACACAGACAAACGTGTCCGTGGCAAGACTTGTCTATGTCTGTGGTCCATTTTATTTTATTCGTTTTGAAAATAAAATAAAACATAGTCTATATATTGTTTTCATGACAATGTAAAAACATACTAAATATTCACAATCTAATCTTTGAATTCAAAATAGTTTGAATAATTTTGGTGACTCATAAAGTGTCGGACATGACATGCTCATTAATATGTTGCAGGATATGTGTGGTATTGTACATGGTACTGTACATGATTGCATCAGGTGAGGACAAGACAGCTAGAAGTAATGTTTGATAATAGCTACCTTAATTCCCTGAAAATAGCAAAATGTGTGTTTAATCCTTTGTATGGGGAACCTTTTATTTTTTTAAGACAATGGATTCATATGTGGTGTGGTCAGACAATTAATCTGTAGGGAAAGATCAAAAACAGATCTGTTCAGAAGGATCCATTTGCTACAAAAGCAAAGGAGGGTAGACCTGGACAAGTAAAGCTTGTTGAAAAAGATTTTCACCATTGAGAGAAAGTGTTTCAAAGTGTCCAAAAATAACAATATATAACTATAATAACACGCCACCATCATAATCAGTGGAAACCCTTGATTCACAGCCTGGGGGTCCACAATCACCACCAGACCTCCAACTTAGACGTTTGCTCACCTCTGGTCAAAGTTAAGAGCCCTTGCATGAAAGTAGTTGTGACACTGCATTCCTTTAAATCCTGTCATGCCCTTGATCACTAATCACTCATCATGTACATACAGGTGTATGATGGTTTTGACTCTGACCTTTCTAAGACTTCCTCATCATTATAGAAGATTTCTCTTCAAGATATCACTGTAATGGAAAGAAACCACAACTATGGAAGCTACCATACCAATCCATTTTATTATTATTTTTGGATTGGTAAGGTAGAACTGGTAGAACTTGATCTCCTCCTGACCTCAAGTAACACTGTCCTCTGGAAAGCCAGCAATCTCAATAATAACCATATGACACACACACACACACTCACCTCTGCTCATAAATGGCCCTTTGCTCATATAAAGTGCAATGGAGGCACTGTACTGATAAAACGGATCATTGAAATTGATCATTAACCCTGGCATCCCTATTTTGTGCATGTCATTATAGGCCAAGAATATAAATAAATAATTAGAAAATACCAGATCTACAATCTCTCAACATGTCATGATGTAATGTGTTGTGAGCTTATAGATTGGCTTTTAAAACAATGGCTTATTTATTTGTGGCTCAGTGGTTACTGCAGATATATTATCATTGTAAAATGTGTAGTACTTTGGCATAGACAATATGGCACATTAGGAGTTCATTATGTATTTCTGGTAAAAAAGAATATTGATTTTGTATGTCTGTGGCAAAAATGAAATATCGATGAAAATGTCCATCACAAGCTGGCATGGTGATGACCCCTGATTGGAGACGTTCTTTTTTAACCGATTGAACGGCAACAGACCGCTTTTAAACATGGAACAAGTACATTTTGCTTACTTGCAGCCCGCAGCGCTAGCCTATAGGCATGTTCCTGTGATGTGCGTAGGACTGGAGGTCACCTAAGGTCAGTGGTGTGTTCTAGGTTTATTCGAAGAGATTAGATAATCATTCCCTGCACAACATGCGTGTGGTCGTGAGTATACGTTAGCGCGTTTTCAATGGATGAAATGGTTAGAAGATGGCTACGAAAATGTTCTACTTATATAGTGTAACACGGTAGAACACACCACTGGGTGACGTAATTAAGGTGTAACATCCCCCATAAGCAGTGGTGCCATAAGTTAAATTTGATCAAACTGTTTTTAGCAGTTTCATGATGTGGTCACAGTGGACAGGCTTGGAAAATCAAACTGTTTTGCAGTTTTATGATGTGACTTGGACACCCTTCCCCTTTTGTCCCTCTGAGATTACACTCAGATCTTAGCAGCGCTACCACTGCGCCATCTAGCGGTGAAAACGCCAAGTGGAAAAGCAGAATGAAATATCCTGCAATCCAATGGGATAAAATCTATCAGTGTGACAGTCCAAATCTTTTTTAGTTTTTTTGTTTTTTGATAAACACTGAGCTAGAGATCACCGTAGCTAACAATGTCTGTGTAGACAACCAACCTGCACTTTCACAAAGCTTAGCTCAGATGCATGTACTTTGCTCATAAACTGGGATGAACAGACATGAAATGAGCTTTGGGGAGACATGAAGTTAAAGACTAATAATCTACCTCTATAATACATTTAATAATACTAGAAGTGCTCCTTGAACATGTACTTTATTAAAGTAATTATTGTGCAAACAAACTAACAAAACAAAAGAAGGGCGATGCAAACAAACACTGCAAGTCTTGTCTTACGTTTCTCCATCCTTGACTGGTCATTTTGACCTTGACTGAGTTGACCTGAATTCAATGGAAAGAAAAAAGGCATGTTGGTGCACTGCCCGCACCAACATCTCTTGTTCTCCATCTCTCCATTGTAACCTTGACAGTGGGCCAAAACTCTGTCATATCTTAGCGCACAGTTCATTCTCGCACTTGTTGTCCCTATCCATGTTCGAATCCCGTGCCATCGAACGTCGAACGAGGCTTCGAATATTCTAACTATTTGGGTCAGCCCTAGTACTAACTGATCAACACGACATATTAACATGATAAATTGCTGTGCTGCAACAGATCCGGGAGAGAAGGAGATGAGACCCCCAGAGGGAGAGGAGGAAGGGGCAGAGGGAGAGAAGGGGATGAGACCTCCAGAGGGAGAGGAGAAGGAGGGGACAGAGGGAGAGACCCAGAAGGCTGAGTCCAACACCTCTCCAAGACCTGTGCCTAGAGCTGTCACTTTCAGCCACAGGTAATCATTCATTTGTGTGTGTGTGTGTGTGTGTGTGTGTGTGTGTGTGTGTGTGTGTGTGTGTGTGTGTGTGTGTGTGTGTGTGTGTGTGTCTAGATTGACAAATGCATTTCTTACAATGGGTAATTATCTAATATCTATAGCCATCAGATGTCTCCTTCGTTTTCATTCAAGGACCAGACCAACCAGTCCGTAATTACAAAGCAAGCCTGTACTGGCGTGAGGAGTTAAATAATACATGGTGGCAAAAATACTCTTATCTTCTTTGTATTTGTCTGTGTAATGGGCATACTATTAACCAACAAGTTTTTAATGCCATACAATACCTAATATTGCTATTTTATATACAGGGTTATATTGAAAGTGTGCACATTTCCAAAAGTCATCAAATTCCCAAGCATAACTTCCCTTAGGAATTTCCCAACCCTTACTAGTCAGTCTTAATGGTATACAGAGGTACAGTACACAACGTGGCTACATGTTTAATGGACCACAATGGGAACAAGCTCCGGCTTTTTTGTGTATGGTCCATTTTGGCACTTTTAATTGGTGATACTGTGATTTTGATGGTTGACAATGTATTCTATTCTATTCTACAGATGGAGTTATTCTGCACTATACTAATACTGGATTAATCAATTATAAATGTGTCGTCTTTACCTTCCCTGTTGTCCCTTCCCTTTCTAAACTCCTTTCCCTCTCTCTACCAATCCATGTCTCTTGCACGCCTCCTCTGCCTATTTACCCGCCCCCATCACTCCTCTTCACAGTATTGGACCAATGAGCTCACCACCACTTGGGGCATCGCAGTCTTTATCTCAGGAATCAAGATCTGTAGCAGAGGTAAGGTTACTCTGATTTGCCTCTAAGCTGACTTAAGTAAACCAGGCATTTAGTTGTGCTAGCTCATCACCAGTGACGGACAAGATTCAGTGGATCTTAGCTGGTGGTGCTAGCCTAATTCTCAAACCTCACTGCACATGTTTTTATTTGAGAAGTTTAATTTCCAGCGTCAAGCAGAGATTAAATGAAACTAAAATAAATGATTCTCACACTGACAATATGACTGATGGCATGAAAGCATACAGTAGACTACATGTACTGTCTGTGTATCCTAAAGACTCCTAAAGAAGATTTTAAAGTGTGTTTGTGTGTTCAGAGTTTGCCTAGGGAGGACACCCGTACGCATTCTCCGGAATCTTTGAGATCACACCAGGCGATGCCACAGAACTCTGGGACAGCTTCAAATTCAAGTGAGTGTTCAAGTAACTTACCAGAGATCACACACTGTTAGTGCATGTGTGAGTCTGTGGGCAGATAACACACTGCTAAGGTCTGTTGCCGAAAATCTGCTGTTGTATGGGTAGTGGGTACACTATCGCTCGCAAATTGTAGGGCAGCGTCGGATAGCGGCGGGCTTGTTGTTGAAAAAGATGTCAAGCCATAGGCTATTTTTTGCATCATAGTAGTTAGCCATCTGTCGGAGTTGGCTCTCAGGTGCATCCAGCAACTTTTTCTCACACCTTCTAACCGACTGATCTCCAGGATCTCCTGACTTCATTCGACTGCCAGTCTGTAGTAATCTGTTGTAGTCTGTTTGGTGGAGAGCTACCCTCATGGAATGACTCACTGCCAGCTGTCCACATACTCACATTAACTTTTAGAGCCAACAGGCCTCCATTTAGATGAAGGTCAGACAACCCCCCTCTGTGAAAATAAGTGTTCCATGTTTCATAGTTTGTGTATTAGCTTTAGCCAAACTAGATAATACAAAAGGTCAGAAATGTTGGGTGAATCTACAAGCACAAGTACAGTAACTTCCTGTTGATCGTCTGGAATCAACACACAGCCAATGCTGCTCTTTTGTCTCTTCTTTACAGCTGATGAACCTGAGAACTGGACTGAATCTCAAGTAAGCTCCTGGCTAAGAACTATCGGAGTCAAAGAACAGTATATCAACAAACTGCATGATGAAGAGGTTGATGGACGAGTTCTCCTCACACTGAAGATAGATTATTTGAGGAAGGAGATTGGTATGAAATCAGGGCCTGCTCTTTTGCTAATCAATAAGAGGGATGAACTTGTTAAAGGCCCTGACCCCACCCCAGGTCAGCAAAAGACACTAAGTGCCCCAAAAAGTAAAAAGGAAATGAACAGAAAGGAACAGAAATCCAGTCAATGTCTTCCAGAGGGAAATGAAGGTCACCCTGTAGATATTGTAGAAGGTGTGCTAGGTGAAAAACAAACTGGTCAGGAACAGTCTGTCTGTGTGTTGACCTCAAAGGAGGACTGCAAACCACGACCATTTGACAAAGAAGGCATTGATTTCACGTATGGTAGACACAGGGTTTTGCAGCCTGAGTCTGGTGTTTTTGATCTGATTAATCCTTGCCATGAATATAAGTCCTTTGCAACAGCTGCCACATTGGACCGAGTACGGTTACAAGCAAAGTTTGCCAAAGAGGTTCTTAAATTTGGTAATGGCTGTATGAATATGAGATCAAATGGCACAATACACTTTGGTGTGATGGACAGCAGAGACGATGCAGGCTATACACATGGTGAGATCATTGGAGTCCCTGTGAAAGAAAAAGACATGTATGTAGATGCATTAGATCACATTGAGAGGAGTTTTTCTCCCTCTGACAGTGAGCATGTACGCCAATGTATACGTCCACCTCGTTTCATTGAGGTGATGGATCGCTCAAGTACTGAGAAAAGGTATGTAATAGAGGTTGACATTGTACCATCCATTAGTATTGTCAATGGCAGAGTGTATTCAGTCCGCTTGCCAAACTTCAAGGAGTCAGCCAACAAAGTAGAACATGAGAAAGAGACAATTTACCGGAGGGTGGGCTCAAAAACTGAGACAGTGATTGACAAAGACCAAAGTAACTTCTACCACAGAGTCAGAGATAGGGATGCTCAAAGGAAAGAAGCTGAGAATGGTCAGTCTTTCCGTACACCTGACATCTGCCAAGATCTAGGCCGAAAACTCACAATGCTTGTGACCAGTGGCAAGAAATTCATTGAAAAAGAGAAATGGTACATCCTTGTCACAAACAGATTCAAACCAGAAGATCTTTGCAGCATTGAATGGCTACTGAACATGAACATATTCTGTGTGTTCGACTTTGACCCAGACTCAAATCAGTCAGGTCTATGCAGTAGATTCCTTCAGCATCATGCTGCAAATTTGCATTTTATGCAGAACTACAAAATACCAAGTGGTATGGCCATTGGTGAATTCTTAAGCCACTTGCATCTGTTTGAGCAGACAAGCTGGATCTTTTGTAATGGGCGCACTGACTACAAAGGAAATGAAAGGCCCTGTGATGAAATGACTTGGACCAGAACAAAATTGACTCTCCTGAAGGAATCTGTGTCTTTGATCTGCAAACAGATCTTGCCAAAAGGCACATTCCTGGTGCTTTTCCTTCTAACATCACACGTTGAGAAACCACTCTTGCACACCTTTTATGAGTTTTTCACTGATATGGAAGGCCATGATGACATCATTTGCATCTCTGAATCTGATGAATACTTTCCGAAGTGGCAAAGCTCTGCTGAAGGTTTATGTGAAACAAAAGATGTGAACCGTTCCAGTGTTGTTGGGATGAAAATGAGCCACATTAATGGAACATTGCAGCAAATCCAACCAATAACATCACGAGCCACCAAACTTTTGCCCACGGTTGTAAAGGGGCAATGTCTTCTTGAAACACGCGAAGAAGAAAGGATGTATTCTCTTGATATTCTGAGTATCAATCACTGTGATGAGACGAGTGAAGAATTCATCAAAGCAGAGAAAGTCAATATTGAATGCCAGTTCTACCATGGTGGAAGAGTGGGGTGGTTGAACCTTTGGCTTGCTGGGCAGCGATATGTTGGAGAGATAATTGAAAGGGATGCTTATCGTGATATTTGTAAACTTCTCAGTGATACCTTGAAACAAAATACTGATCAGAGTTCTGTGATCAGCTTCAACATATTCCATCATCCAGGCAGTGGAGGCAGCACTGTGGCGAGGCAACTGCTGTGGAACAATCGGAAAGATCTAAGATGTGCTGTGGTGAATCCGTCATACCCTGCTTCTGTTGTCACACAACATGCAGTTCAGCTCAGAGAGTATGAGGAAAATGATGTTCAGAAATGTCTCCCTGTGCTCCTTCTCATTGAAGATTCTGACAAAGAATATCTTGATGAGCTAAGGAATGAACTAGAGGTTGCCATGCATATCAAAAGAGTCCACCACGGAACTCTTTGTTTCATTTTGTTGGGCTGCAAACGATCCCATGATCCAGAGAAAAAATGCAAAGAATCTCCATTACAGAATGTTTCTGTCACTCACAAACTCTCTGATGAGGAGAAGAGGAAGTTTGCTGGAAAACGACAGATTCTTGAGGGCCAGTATCAGCCAGAACACATCTTGACATTTGTTTTGATGACTGAAGAATTCAACGATAAAAAGATTTCGGAGTATGTTGAACAATTTGTGACACATTTGCTCCAAGGCATTGATCCTGAATCTGCCTCCTGTCGTCTCATCCTCTATGTGGCAATGCTTAATACATACGTTCAAAACTCTTTCATTTCTCAGTCCCACTGTGAAGCTCTGCTTGCACTAACCATCCACATGGATAGGTTTCGCCGACATACATTTGAGAAATCTCTCAGTGAACAAGCTAAACTGGTCTTCATACACCTACGCGACGAGAAGACTCACATTGAATCAGTCAGAATCATCCATCCCCTTGTTGCCAAAGAAATCCTCCAACAGCTTCTTGGTGACCAAAAGAGCCAAAGTAGTTTGGCAATGGATCTGCTCCATGAGAATGTGCTTTTTGAGCACAGGTTCGGAAAGGAAGAGTATTTGGGTTTTTTGAGAGCACTGTTCTTAAGGCGTTACAGAATAAGCAAAGGGGATGAAACGGACAGTTTCTTTTCTCCTCTAATAGAGCATGTGTGTAAAACTGAGCACCCAGAAAAGGCAATTGCATTACTCACGGAAGCATACCAGAGTTTCCAAAAAGATGCATTTTTTGCACAGCAGCTTGCTCGCCTTCATTATACCTATGAAAAGTTTGAAGAGGCTAAAAATTGGGCAGAGAAGGCAGCCAAACAGCTGCCTAACAACTCGACCATACTACACACAAAAGGCCAGGTGTACAGGAAATGGTTCAATGCCAAGTGTAAATTAATTGAAAAAGTACCCAAGACGGCGCAAAATACAGCAGATGCCATGGACACTGCACTGAAAGCCATGGAGTGCTTCAAAGAATGTGAGAAAGCAGCTGCCTCAGATGCAGGAACTATGAATGGTTCAGGATTTTTTGCTGAGGTTGAGGTTGGATGCAGCCTGCTGAAATTGATGTCTTCATTGCAAGTGTTTTCAAACGCACACAATGGTCATTCTGAATGTATGAAGTACTTGGTTACACAATACATCCCTGAGGAAGTTAAAGAGCCCTGGGAGCGCTTACATGATCGGTTGAAAAATCTCCAGAAAACAATGCAAGAAGCCTTTGAATGGATCTCAGAGGAACTCAGCTACTTCCAGACAGATATCATTGAAGAGGACACCATTGATGGGCCAGAGATGAAGATAAACAATCCTTTGGCATGGATGGGGAAGAAATCTTCAGAGTACGGGAAGTACTTCTCAGACGCTTCACTTAGCACAGCTATGAAGCTGTGTCAGTCAAACCCAGACAGTTTGACTCCTTTCATGAAACGCATGGTTATTTGTCACCTTGGAGGAGGTAATATAACAACCATCCTCTCAAAGCTTACTGACCAGAAGCAGAAAGAAAAGGATGCAGTTACACTACTTGAGACCATCCTAACTCTTTACCCCAAGAACCCACTGAAGGCCAATCTTGATCAAAGGGATCTTGTTAATTACATAACAACCCATCTAGCTTTGAAATGCCTTTCGCCTCACTCTCAAAAGGTAGCTGCTCTGAAAGATCTACGAACACTCAGTCAGCAATTCCCAACTGAGAAAAGGGGATGTTTCCCTAGTGCACTTTTCTTGCTGACCTTTCTGTTTTGGCCAGAGGATAATGACACAGACCACGATAGAGAAACCAAATACGAAATTGTTCAAACGGCGGTGGAACACTTGAAAAGAGCATATTGGACAAAGATGAAGGACATTCCTCCACGAAAGAGAAGAATTTACACACATTTCTTTCTCACCAATGGTAGTGGATTGGACAAAATTGTCCATAAAAGCAAGGTTGAAACGATTACTAAGATGCTCTCAGTACCTGAAAAACGAATGAAATGGTACAGTGGAGAAGCATGGAAAATGCCAGAGATTGCTAGGATGTTGAAATGTGTGTCAGGGTGGACTGAAGATGGAGAAGTGTACCTTGAAGGTCCAAAGAAAAAGAAGTTCAGTATCCTCCCTCTGTATGTGCCTTCAGTGCCTTCTGGTAATGAAAACATCACATTCTACTTGGGATTTACTTTCAGAGGACCTGTTGCACTGAACATACAGGTGCAAAATGCAGTGAAGAAATAGTTTTCCCACCAGAATCTGTCAAGTGTTCATAGTTCATACAGTATGTCAACATGCTAGATCATGACTGTGACACTGAATGTAGTTTAAAGTTGTTATTATTATTAGTTTGTACGCATTTTAACCTGGAACAGGATGTTGATGTTTTAACCAACCTGTCTTCATTGGATGTGTTTTCAAACACACACAATGGTCATTCCGAATACATTAAGTACTTGGTTACAGAAGATCACTGGGAGCGCTTTCATGATCGTTTGAAAAGTCTTCAGAAGACAATGCAGCCAGTCTGGCCCCTTTCATGAAACGCATGCTTATTCATCACCTTGGAGGAGGCAATATCCTGTCAAAACTGACAGAACTGAAAGAGTGCTCTAAAGTTATTTTAACCTGGAACAGGATGTGGATGTTTTAACCAACCACCGCTCTCTTCTCTCTCCAGTACACATTTGTCTCACATATCACATATTCTACCAAACATCGAAATAGAGGTACCTGAAATCATGCAACTACCTGATTTTGTTTACTGGACTAAGGCACCATAAGGTATCACATTGATGCATTGTTTAAGTGATGCATACATATGTTTTGGTTCGTGTTCGAGCCCCACAAAACTAGCTGTAATTTTAGTCTCGTCCAATGAAATGATGACATTACAAATACAATGCTGTGGCAACAATCTTTTTCATAATTGTGTTTCCCCATATTTTTCAACTGGAAAGTAATCACTGGGTGTCAAGGTGTAAATGTTGTACAAATATCAGGATCAAGATTCAGATCATTGACACAGCCATATTAAAATACAATAAATGCATATAATGCCCATAACACGCAAGAGTATCTACATGCTGGACTTTTTCAGAGTAACAGATCAAATTAATTAATTCAGATTCATGAAATGTTTTGTAAATATGGCTTGTTCAGGGTGTTGTAATAACGAAAGTTCACCTTGACTTTGAGCAGTGACCTTGTTCCTCAACCAGGTGTATAACCACAACCAGAGACGATTGTACTGGGCATTCCGACACATCAGACACAAGAAAGATGTTAACAATTATTGCTCATACTTTGTCCAGAGTGTAATTGTCACCACTGTTACATGATTGTATAATAGTGTGAACATTCTATGTGATGAAAAACGATGTTTGATCTCATGGGAGGGGGTGTTCAAATACATGCAGTAATTTTCCTCTGGCCTCTTTTTGGAAGAGAGCTGTCTCTATCCCTGGGGTTCAGGTCTGTCATGCGCTCTCTGCCTAGAATAGATCACCTACACATTAATGTAATGTGCCTGTCAGTGGAGCTGTACAGTATATCAACCCCCAGAACCAGTGCTCCTTGCCAGGCCACTATTGTTTGCTGCTGTTGCCATTGTTGAAACGTTGTGTTTAGGATGGCAGCATCCATAATATGTTTAGTTTAGTGTGTCTGACTAGTTTGGTACAAGTGCCTTGTTATATTGGTCTAAGGATCCGCTCTATAGGGGTTCTCTGCCATTTATTTAGCTTCCGCTTTTTCTCCTGTTTTGTTGTCAGTTAGGGAGGTTAGATTGTTTTTCTGTTTGATTCGGTAGAACTATTGAGTTTTCATTTCCTTGTTAGTGTGGGTTTTCTTTTATTATGTTTGGCCTTGAATAACCTGATGTCTTAATTGCTTCCGTTTATGTAATTAGAAATGGTTTATCTCTGTTAATAATTGTTCTGTAAATAAATGTTATTTCTTATTACATTTAAAGTGTTTCAGCAGCTTGTTCTTGTATATTTTGGGCTCTGTTTTTGCAGCGGTACATATATATATATAGTATAATATACACATGATATTCATTCATACAATTACGTTCCACCGACGGGAGACCACTGACGCATGCCTACCCAGAGTGCTCTCATTGTGTGCCATCTCTCCGCACCGGGTCACCGCTTAGGCGACCCTCGCGGGTAAGTCTCTTTCTGCGCTGCTGTCACCCCCAAACGCCTCCTGCTAGTCTGCAGCTATTCTGTTTAAAGTATCTTTTACTGGCCAAAGTGCTTTTTTCCCTTAGCCACCATCACTACCACGATGCCGCCACTCACCTCACCATCCGGATGCGATGACTGTCTCCAGCTGGCCCAGGAGGTATCCGAGCTGAAGCTACGTGTAACCCGGCTTCACCAGATCCGTGAGGACAAGGTCATGCTAGACTCCATCTGCGCTGATGACCCCCCTCCAGCCCCCGAGGCTGCTTCGCCGGACCCCGAGGTCTCCGTTGGACCTGCATCTAACACCTCCACTGCGGGGGAACTGGACTCCACTGTCCCTTGCTTGCCCCCCTCCAACCGCTGGATCCGCTCCGATGCCTGGCCCAAGTCGACAGAGTTTGGCGATACCATCCCGGCCCACCCCGAGGCTTGGTCCCGAGCCGGGGCCAGACTCAAGGGTTCAGCGCTGGTCAGCTCCACCCCAGTCCCTTGGACAACAGTTTTCCAGGGCAAAAATGGAGCTCCTTGCCCCCGCTCCCCTCCTCCCCCTCCACCCTCCACTAAAAATAAGTACTCCCTCCTAGCCATTGAAGATTTCCCACCGATCCAGACCCCAAAAAACACCCACGGTGTGGCCTCAGAGCCACCGGTCTATGGCCAGAAAAATGACCGTCACCTGCTGCTCAAGGCAGCGGTCCGTCACCAGTCTGGGTGTTGGTTTTCGCCTCAGCCCCCGGCGAATAAGTCCATGTCCCCCACACCGGCCACTCATTCTAGCCCCCCATCGCCCCCCCCATCTCAGCCCGAGTCACCCGTCTCCCTCGAAGTACTTGGTTACACAATACATCCCTGAGGAAGTTAAAGAGCCCTGGGAGCGCTTACATGATCGTTTGAAAAATCTCCAGAAAACAATGCAAGAAGCCTTTGAATGGATCTCAGAGGAACTCAGCTACTTCCAGACAGATATCATTGAAGAGGACACCATTGATGGGCCAGAGATGAAGATAAACAATCCTTTGGCATGGATGGGGAAGAAATCTTCAGAGTACGGGAAGTACTTCTCAGACGCTTCACTTAGCACAGCTATGAAGCTGTGTCAGTCAAACCCAGACAGTTTGACTCCTTTCATGAAACGCATGGTTATTTGTCACCTTGGAGGAGGTAATATAACAACCATCCTCTTAAAGTTTACTGACCAGAAGCAGAAAGAAAAGGATGCAGTTACACTACTTGAGACCATCCTAACTCTTTACCCCAAGAACCCATTGAAGGCCAATCTTGATCAAAGGGATCTTGTTAATTACATAACAACCCATCTAGCTTTGAAATGCCTTTCGCCTCAGTCTCAAAAAGTAGCTGCTCTGAAACATCTACGAACACTCAGTCAGCAATTCCCAACTGAGAAAAGGGGATGTTTCCCTAGTGCACTTTTCTTGCTGACCTTTCTGTTTTGGCCAGAGGAGGGAGACTGCGGGGGAAATGGACTCCACTGTCCCTTGCTTGCCCCCCTCCAACCGCTGGATCCGCTCCGATGCCTGGCCCAAGTCGACAGAGTTTGACGATACCATCCCGGCCTACCCCGAGGCTTGGTCCCGAGCCGGGGCCAGACTCAAGGGTTCAGCGCTGGTCAGCTCCACCCCAGTCCCTTGGACAACAGTTTTCCGGGGCAAAAATGGAGCTCCTTGCCCCCGCTCCCCTCCTCCCCCTCCACCCTCCACTAAAAATAAGTACTCCCTCCTAGCCATTGAAGATTTCCCACCGATCCAGACCCCAAAAAACACCCACGGTGTGGCCTCAGAGCCACCGGTCTATGGCCAGAAAAATGACCGTCACCTGCTGCTCAAGGCAGCGGTCCGTCACCAGTCTGGATGTCGGTTTTCGCCTCAGCCCCCGGCGAATAAGTCCATGTCCCCCACACCGGCCACTCATTCTAGCCCCCCATCGCCCCCCCCCCCCCCATCTCAGCCCGAGTCACCCGTCTCCCTCGAAGTACTTGGTTACACAATACATCCCTGAGGAAGTTAAAGAGCCCTGGGAGCGCTTACATGATCGTTTGAAAAATCTCCAGAAAACAATGCAAGAAGCCTTTGAATGGATCTCAGAGGAACTCAGCTACTTCCAGACAGATATCATTGAAGAGGACACCATTGATGGGCCAGAGATGAAGATAAACAATCCTTTGGCATGGATGGGGAAGAAATCTTCAGAGTACGGGAAGTACTTCTCAGACGCTTCACTTAGCACAGCTATGAAGCTGTGTCAGTCAAACCCAGACAGTTTGACTCCTTTCATGAAACGCATGGTTATTTGTCACCTTGGAGGAGGTAATATAACAACCATCCTCTCAAAGCTTACTGACCAGAAGCAGAAAGAAAAGGATGCAGTTACACTACTTGAGACCATCCTAACTCTTTACCCCAAGAACCCATTGAAGGCCAATCTTGATCAAAGGGATCTTGTTAATTACATAACAACCCATCTAGCTTTGAAATGCCTTTCGCCTCAGTCTCAAAAAGTAGCTGCTCTGAAACATCTACGAACACTCAGTCAGCAATTCCCAACTGAGAAAAGGGGATTTTCCCTAGTGCACTTTTCTTGCTGACCTTTCTGTTTTGGCCAGAGGATAATGACACAGACCACGATAGAGAAACCAAATACGAAATTGTTCAAACGGCGGTGGAACACTTGAAAAGAGCATATTGGACAAAGATGAAGGACATTCCTCCACGAAAGAGAAGAATTTACACACATTTCTTTCTCACCAATGGTAGTGGATTGGACAAAATTGTCCATAAAAGCAAGGTTGAAACGATTACTAAGATGCTCTCAGTACCTGAAAAACGAATGTAATGGTACAGTGGAGAAGCATGGAAAATGCCAGAGATTGCAAAGATGTTGAAATGTGTGTCAGGGTGGACTGAAGATGGAGAAGTGTACCTTGAAGGGCCAAAGAAAAAGAAGTTCCATATCCTCCCTCTTTATGTGCCTTCAGTGCCCTCTGGTAATGAAAACATCACTTTCTACTTAGGATTTACATTTAGAGGACCTGTTGCATACAACATTACAGTGAAAAAAATAGTTTTGCACCAGAAACTGTCTGAACCATATTTCAACAGGTTTGATTGAGCAAACAATGAAACACATAATTTAATCTTTTCTTCTCCAAAGACTAAAAAGAACATTAGTTACACGTCATACAGCAGACTAGGAGGCAATTGCTTAGCTCAAGGATTTCCATTTGCTAAATCAATAAACAGGCTAGTAGACAATGCCATTTTGGTGGAGGTAACATTGTTACCTAAACCAAGAACAGAGTACAGCCACAGTACTGGTAACTCATAGAAAACTCAGTCAACTAAAATACAACGATAACTATATGTTATCTGGTTGTGTGTGGTTAAAGAAAAGTCACCATACAGTATAGGCTGTATGGTGTATATATATTTTTTTAATAGGACTCCCCCTACAGATACATTCTTCCCTTAATATTAGCCACTTTTCTTAAATGCACTTCACTGTACTTCTACTCTCTGTTATTCTATCTATCTTTTAACTGCATTAATGGGCCTGCACAATTAAGAATTTCACCCACATTACTTGTAATGTGATGTGACAATAAAGTTTGATTGTGATTGTGATTCCGATGCTGTCTGTGTGGCTGCTGAGGCGACCATAACACTTGTGTTACTTTCCAAATTTAGATTATTATTATTAAAACATGTATATTAACCAATTAAGCCTTATCTTATTCTTAGTCTATTAAAAAATAGCAGAGCTTGTAGATCTGCCATTTTTGAAAATGTAATACTTTTACTTTCGGTACTGTAAGATATTTTGATGTCAATACTTTTACCAAGTAAAATTTTGAACGAACTCAAAATGTGACTTTTTCACAGGAGTATTTCTACATTGCAACATGGCTACTTTTACAGTAGGTTACTCAAATAAAAAAACAGAGTACTTTTGCTGGTCTAACCTAGAACTTCATATATGGAACTGGCTGACACATCAGCACCATGGGCTCCGTATTTGGGCATGCCTGACCTTCGAACTTCGAATGGATATGGTTGACTCATCATGACATCATCGGGAATGACAAGACACCCTCGACAGACCATACTTATACTGTATAAAGAGCCACAGTCCCAGATTCAACCAACGATCTAGAGAATCTCCAGGACTCCTCTCTTCGACAAAGACCCCTCGACCTCCAGGACCTCTTATCTTATCAGGATTCCCACATTACGCTCACAATACTACCCAGGATCTCTAGGCACTTACTCCTTTTGGCTTCTGCTGCTGGTTGCCTTGAACCGCCCTTCGAACCACACAGGTTAGATAAGTCCTGATTGGACACCACTGTACCGGGGTCCTGGTCTCTTAGACAACGAGCCCCCTTTACTTTGAGTCATATTTTTCATGGTCCTTCCAAATCAGAAATATAAAACAAAATGCCAGCTGATTATGATAAAGACGCTTACCCGGAGCCTCCTTGCCAGACCCCGGCCGCAGAGAAACACACCTCGCTGCCCAATCCGGCCCTGCTTGTGTCCAAACTCTTCTACTACTCGGTGGATCTCCCCGTCACCACGTTCAGGGGCGTTGTGGAGAAGATCCAGGCTGGCAACAAGTCCGTCTACTACCACCAGAGGTTCCGGCGTGTTCCTAAGCTGACCGAATGCCAGGAGGGGGATTTCCTCTGCTACTACGAGGCAGAGATGCAGTGGAGGAGAGACTATAAGGTGGACCAGGAGATTGTGAAGGTGGTCCAGGACCGTCTGAGGGCCTGTCAGCAGCGAGAAGGTCATAGTTATCACCAGAACTGTATGAACGAGCTGCAGCTTTTCGGTGACGTCGCCAAGGCCTTCAGTTCACGATACGCCGACCTGGGAGCGTACGCCAGCGGGAGGAAATGTCTTATGAAGCAAAAAGAGAGAATGATCGCGGCTCAGGCTCAAGAAGCCTAATTAAAGAACCGGTTTCATGTTCTGACAATTATTTGGGGTCCCACTTGTAAATAATTGCCTGTAAAAATAACCTACTAGTCTACAACTTGTGTTGTGAACTTGTAGATTGGCTATTTTCACTATTTCAGTCAGTAGGACTACATGCAGTGAAACATATCACCCTCCCCGTCCGGCTTCCCTCCGACGAACACAGGCCATTTGTGTTCGTGGGAGGGCAGCAACTTTTTTACCAATGCGCAACCCGAGCACTCTATTTTTTCCCTTTGAAATGATAATTGTTAATTAATTGTAATCGAGGTAAAAGTTTGAAATAATCATGATATTGCTTTGAAGTAATAATACAAAATGTAGCGTTGCTGCTAGTGATCAGCCTCCCTTTATCCTATAAAACATTCCTTATGTGTGGACGTCACAAACTGGAGCCTGCGCCCAGACAGTTATATAAACCTTCTTGGTGTCACTGATGATGTCACAATCTCACATCACTGCTCTGAGATATTGCAACCTCTCACGGAGGTTAGTATGAGGGCAGCCATAGCTAAATGGGCAGAGAGGCTGCAGTGCCTGGGAACCAAAAGGTGCCGGGTTCAAATCCGGGCCCCAGCTATGTGCCGAGGTGTCCATGAGCTCTGCTCCCCCCTCAGTGCTCAATATGACCACCTGAGCAGCCATCAGCTGGGTGATGGCTGCTATCATGACTGATGATAGGTTCTGGGTTTACCTACGATCCTAGATGATGTGAGGTATTACCTCGTGTTTATGGTACCTTGCTTACTGTAAATCACTCTGGATTAAGAGCATCTGCTAATTGCCTAAATTGTAAATTGAAGTTGTAACTGAATCCCCCGACAGGATTAACAGGGTGTACACTGTCTGGCTTCAGACAATGTACAATTAATGGTTGCAGTGGCCAATTCCTGTAAAGAACACAGATGACACATTTGTGTTCTTTTCGCGTGCACAGGTGTGCATGATAATGACAGTGGATCTTATTGTACCGTACATCCTACTCCTCTCCAGGTCCAGGCAGCACAATGTTGCTTGGGTCATAGTAGTTGTCATCAATCAGAGGAAGACCCTCCGCTTCTCGTTGCTTGATCAGCCTCTCGGCTTCCCTCCTGGCCCACTGCCGCATGCCGTGGTCTGGTAGGTAGTGGATGAACGTTCCACCGAGAACAAGAACCACGGAGATGCCCAAGAAGAAGCCTATCTTCATGTTCCATTCGTCAACCACGGGATCAGTCGAGAACCCGTGGAAGTCTGGATTCTTTGCGAACGGGCTGACCTCGCCGTGTCCGTGTTGACCTTCCCCGACGGCATGAGACGGCTGTAAATCGGACGCGGTGGCAGAACCGGCGACTCCGGACGGCTGCGACTGGGAGACAAAGCGAGCCCCGCACGCTGCATCGGGCCGAAGACGGGCCAAACCGGGCCCAAAACGAACCCAACGAGACAACATATTGTCCCCGTTATGCTCAGCACACACTGATACTGATGATAACACAACCCAGAACAGGAAGCCTTAAGCTGACGTTTAGTCTTTATATACTGTCTGGCGGGGATGCTCTCGTCATCCCAGTGATGTCACAAATTAGTCAGCCATTTTATGTCCATAAATGGAGTTCTTCCTGTCGTCCAGACGGTCCAGTTGGTTCTGGAGCAGTGATTATCAAGTTTTAGAATTTCAAAGGCCCTCAGTTTGAAATGCATTAAGCCACGAACCCTCATTTGATACCTTTTTATTGTTTTATTTTATTCATTTTTTCTCTGGGACCCACAGGTTAACAAAACAGGCTAGAGGGGGCACACTGGTAGTGCTGAGGTGCTGACCACAGTGCAAAAGGGATAAGAAAAATGAAGAGAGGTCGTACAGCTCGTAGCCACGTTGCAGAAATGTATTTTTAATATGAAACCAACGTTTGGACCATGCAAAGAGGTCTTCTTCAGGAAGAATGATGTTAAAAAGTTAAAGCCCTGCCCTGTATTCTGATCGTAACCATTGCTACAGACCAGAGTGTTTGTTCAGTAACAGGATCTCCCTGTCTCTCCAGCTCTTTAAAGAGAATACATTTTCAGATGGGTTGCAGATTTTCAGCCATTCAGGAGAGAGTACCCATTTTTTTGCCTGGCATGGCCAGACTAATATCACTATTTTCCTTTTTTTAGATGTGGCAGATTCGTCTGGTTTCCAGGCTACCCATTTTTCAGCTTGACTTTTATAGTGTTACATTTCCAATTTCACTTGATTATCTTGTATCCTGTGTAAGTTCTCTCTCCTGATTGGATAAGATTGGTACCCAAACCTGAAAATGTACTTTCTGTTTATCAAAAAGCTGCTCGAGAGATATGGAGATTCCTGTTATGGGGGTTGGACATAAAATGTATAACATTAATACATATTAAATCAATTCATTGGATGATTGGACCTGAGTTCATGTGTCATCAATATTTTATAATTATAGATTTTTCCAGGGGTGGGAAACATGTAAAATACCCCTACAGGGTAACCGTCTTCCATCCCGACATCTCGCCACTCCGACTAGTGGCTTCCGCGTGCGGTTAGGGTTAGGGTGAGGGTTAGGTATAGGGTTCGTTAACGTCGGAAAGGTACAGCTACCAAAATAAATAAATAAACACAAAACACTTGTTCATTTTGGATTTGGGGCTGCATATAGCACAACGCCAGCACAAAACAAACATAAACAGTGATATTTTTGATATCAACTAAGTGTAGGCTATATGCGCAATGGGTAGGGAGTTTGCATGCTATTTAGGTACTTCTCTGAAAGCAGTTATGATAAGTTATGACTCGAACAAACATTAGTCCTATAATCATTATACCATAACAGAGTACAATATAACAACAAACAGGCGGCGTGGGTGTGTGTGTGTGTGTGTGTGGGGGGGTGCGTGCGCGTGCGTGTTTCTCCACTGTCGTACAGACGACATGCACTTCGCGGATCGCTGTGTTTGCACAGTTTGTCCTAGAAGGCTTGCCGTAGTGCCAGCCTGCTAACAAGCTAAGTCAATGTTTTGGTCATGTTTTAATGTTTAACCATGTTTTACACAATTAATGCAGAAGTCTTTATACTTCTGCGTTTGAGCCGACACCTAATTATGAAAAAGTGCAGTGTCCTACAGATGTAATAATAATGTTTGTTGTGGAAATAGTGAAATGATGAAGTTTATTATAATGCTTGGGAGCTTATAATAGTGTCTGATTCCTCCTATAACAGTAAATAGTTCCACATTGTTACCTAAACACAGTTGTGTAAAGTAACTAAGTACATATACTCAAGTACTGTAATTAAGAATGTTGAGGTACTTTTTATTTTACCTTACTGGGGTATATTTGTACTTTTACTACACTACAATGTTTTTAAACTTTAGTGACTAATTACTTTGCAGATATAAATGATTACATTATAAAACATACATTAACCACTTTAGCCTTGTTTTATAGTTATACCTAGGAAAATATCAAATCTACAAGCTCACACCGAGTCACGCTGTGAGCTTGTAGATCTGCTATTTTCAAACTTTTTTTTTAACTTTTAGGTACTTTAAGTACATTTTGATTCCAATCCTTTTGTACTTAATACAAAATAGTAAATTTTGAATTCCGGACTTTTACTTGTAACAGAGTACTTTTAAACATTGCAGTATTGACACTTTTACTTAAGTAGTAAAACATTTGAGTACTTTTTCCACCACTGCAGTGACTGCACAGACAGACTACTGACAGCATGGCTGTAGTATTATCTGCTTTACTGAGCCCAGCCATGATCCTCCTCACTTTTACACTATTAACATGTTTAATGCACATCAGACATCATTCTGAACATGAGATCATCATCAGACAGATCAAGTCAATCGGTGCACATCAGCAACAACATCCCGCAGCGTCAGTGAGACACCTGATCCATTCAGCAAAGCTACAGAGCAACGCAGTGGACAGAGGGAGAGTCCCTTTGGAGAACATTATTAACCCTGAACAGCAGCCACACACACAGCCAGGGCAAAACGACACTCACGCTCCCAGAGAAGATGACAATAATACATGTGCCATGGGCCTGGAGAACAGGTTCGACTGTGCCAGGGACAAAGTCCTTAGCCAGGGTGAGTGTGAAGAGAGAGGCTGCTGCTTTGCTCCTCCGCCTCGTCGTCATCATCACAGTGAGGTTTCTTCTGGCGGACCGCCGTGGTGCTTCTACCCGCGCTCGTACAGTGGCTACGGCATGGGACCGCTCACCCCCACCCCAAGGGGCCGGGCTGCCACCCTGACGCGCTCCCCCCACGCCTCCTCCTACCTCCCCGGGGAGGTCGCCACCCTCCGTCTGGAGGTCATGGAGGAAGGCCAGGGTCGCCTGCACCTCACCGTGAGTCCGTCTGTCTCTATAGGGCAGTGGTTCTCAAACTTTTTTGGCTCAGGGCACCCCTGTATATAACGTTTTCATCCACGGCACCCCTGAATTACATTGTTACTTTATAGCACCTTACATTTTTGTCATGTATTTAAATATGCAAATCTCCCCCCCCTACAATACAGTAGGCCTATCTCATAATGAAAACTTGAGAGAATATCAGTTTCCATTTAGGACTTTATACTTGACGTTTAACTACCCAGCATCCCTATTCTGGGTGGAACATTAGCCAAAAATAGCAGATCTACAAGCTCACAACGCGCCGCATTGCGACACGTTGTAGGCTTGTAGATCTGCTATTTTTGGCAAAGAGTGTAGATTAGTGTAGATGGACAAAAAACACCTATACACAAGTATAGAGGGTCTAAAAGTGGTTAAACTGAAGTGATATTGATAACCTCCCAAACAATTGTTAAAGTATTATGCGGCACCCCTGGACTTGTGTCACGGCACCCACTTTGAGAAACCCTGCTCTATAGGGCAGTGGTTCTCAAACTTTTTCATGTCAAGGACCCTCTCCATCATCAAAGTTGCATCACCCCTGCTATACGGTCTGGCTGGCTGTCTTATTTCTGCCTTATTTTACTTGACTTCAGAAAGAGATGGAGTAAGCACAAGTATGTAATGTTTAAGGCTGGACGATATAAATAATATCACATATATTAGTGATTGTGATGACAATATCTTATTGTGACAATAATATAACATTACTTGTGACGTGTTGTGAGCTTGTAGATCTGCTACTTTTGCTATTTTAGAGTGATTGAGTGATTAAAACCATGACATTTACGCCATATTAATACATTCAAATATGCAAAATCCCAGATGATATCTAGTCTCATATCACAATATCGATATATTGCCCAGCACTTGTAATGGTGTATTATATAATGTATTAAGATGAAATACTGGTTAAAACTATGCTGTATTTCCCTCCAGATAAAGGACCCTTCATCTCAGCGATATGAGGTTCCTCTCCCTCATGATGAATACACCATGAACACTGATGTCCAGAACCCACTCTACACCGTTGAATTCCAACCTGAACCGTTTGGCTTCGTTGTGCGTCGTAAATCCAATGGACGGGTAATGTAAGTACTAGTAGTGGATTATATCTTATGTTCTGTTCTGTACAGTAACTGTACAGGAGTTCTTCTGGCTGTTGTTAGGATGGCTTATCATAACATGTATCATTGTGTTAAACCATTGTTTCTCATTAATGTCAGGTTTGGAGACCACCAGGGGTCCAAAATGGACCCTTATATGGGTCTGTAACTCTGAAAGTTGGAATCCCATGGCCTAATGAAATGCATATGAAACTGGGGGTCTTTGAAATGAAAAGGGTTGAGAACAAATGTATTAAACCAGTGGTTTTCAACCTGTGGATCGGGCACATGGTTTTGGGGGGGTCCATAGATGACAGTAAAGTGACAATTTAAGGACTTTTAAGAACCTTTTTACCTAATAAAAAAAATATATAAAAAAAATGCATTACTACATCAAAAGTAAGCAACAAACTATACTATAAAAACTGGTCAAACATTGGCCAAATTGTCAAATAATATGAAAGAGGCACAAATTGTGAAAATAGCCGATCTACAAGCTCACAGCGCATTGCGAGGCGTTGTGAGCTTGTAGATCGGCTATTTTCACAATATGTATCTGTGGAATCAGGGTGGGGGGTCCCCAGTTCAAATAGGATTATTTTGGGGGGTCGCAGCCTGAAAAGGTTTAGACTGTATTAAACTACTTGACCAGAAATAAAGTCATTGTCTTCTTCATGATTATAGCCATAATGTAGTGTGTGTGTGTGTGTGTGTGTGTGTGTGTGTGTGTGTGTGTGTGTGTGTGTGTGTGTGTGTGTGTGTGTGTGTGTGTGTGTGTGTGTGTGTGTGTGTGTGTGTGTGTGTGTGTGTGTGTGTGCGTGTGTGTGTGTGCGTGTGTGTGTGTGTTTTCTTTCCTGTCCAGTGTGAACACCACGGTGGCCCCGCTGCTGTTTGCTGACCAGTATCTGCAGCTGTCCACTGCACTGGCCTCTTCTCTGGTGTCTGGCCTGGGAGAACACTACGCTCCTCTCACCCTGGACCTCAACTGGACCTCTCTCACCCTGTGGAACAGAGACATGGCCCCTCACGTGAGTTAGTGAAGTGTGATTTGGGAAGGTACGGGACCGGTTGGCAAAGCCCACCCCCACCCCGGGAATTCAAACCGCGCCCCTGACTGTCTCCACTGATTGAAACGCGCCTGCTTGAAAGGTACATAGGTGGGCCTTGCTGTATGTTATGCCACGCAGTTAGTGACAGGACACTGTCACAAAAAAAAAGATCTACAAGCTCACAATATAAAAGACAGCTTTTGTGCATTTGTGCAGTAGGAGAGGCATTCTCACATTCCCTATTTTCCTGTACACTTTGTACAGGTATGTACCGTTCTCATTTTTGGCGGAATAGTCGAGTACAGTACTTGCTACTCACGTGAGATACATATGAGACATTCCACTCCAAACATAATCTTAAATCAACTCGCTCGTTCTTTTTTTTTAAAGGCCCCCTAATTAGAGCATAATGTGGTGGTGTGCTCTCTCTCTCACACTATTAAAGCAACCTCTCTCTACCCAACAGAGAGAGAGAGAGAGAGAGAGAGAGAGAGAGAGAGAGAGAGAATGGCCATGGTCGAGGGACCGTCACAACAGTGAGTTGGACTAGTTGAATGAACTTATCCCCTGCCAGGAGCAGACTAGCGTATTTAAACAATAGCGTATTTTAACAGTTGGCAAACGGATGCACAAGACGACTGTCTCCATCTATTTAGAAACTCTTTCGGCATAGCCAGCAGAGAAGCAATTATTAACCTATATAACAGACTAGCGTATTTTAACGGATGCACAAGACGGCCAAAAGTGCCATTAGATAGATTTACATTCTGGAAACAGCCAGCCAATGTAGACGGTCGGGGGCGCGGTTTGGATTCCAGCGGCTCTCCCGGGGGTGCGGGGTTTGCCAACCAGTCCCGTACCTTCCCAAATCACACGCCAGTGAAACCTCCACACCAAATACATATCTGTTACTGTCACAATTCAGGTCTTCATATCCAGGTGTCTCTTGTAAAAGAGATTTCTCAATGGGACTTCTTGGTCAAATAAAGATAATATAAAAACATTTAGTGACAAACAAAGCAGTGTGAAATACATTGATATAGATCTTATTGTTAAATGATCAGCCCATGAGAGAGATATTTTCCCACCTTTGAACCATTCCACATTATGAATTTAAAAGAAAAGTACAGTAGATGTTCACAGCGTTTTTTTTTTTCTTTTTTTCTATAGAGTGATGCCAATCTGTATGGCTCTCACCCATTCTACCTGGTACAGGAGGAGGATGGTCTGGCCCATGGAGTCTTCCTACTCAACAGCAATGCCATGGGTACTGGGATATCACTTTATGAATGCCATGGATAGTACTGGGATATCACTTTATTAATGCCATGGGTACTGGGATATCACTTTATTAATGCCATGGATAGTACTGGGATATCACTTTATTAATGCCATGGGTACTGGGATATCACTTTATTAATGCCATGGATAGTACTGGGATATCACTTCATTTCAGGCACATCCCCAGAGCATCCCATTAGCGATATAGTAGGGTGTGTATTCAATTCAATCTTTATTTCAGACTCAAGTTCCATATCACAGACAGCATGACACATACACAACGATAAATACATTAAAAAGAAAAACAACAAACGAGAAACATAAAATCAGTCCAACTACAGCTGCTCACAGTCAGTAGAGGCTGTTGCACCAATGTCTCCACATCATGGAAGAGAAACGAGTAGAACTCTTCACAGGGTTAATTAAAATCGTAATAACATGATTGTCACACTCTTCAAGACGACATATGAATTTGTACATTACATCTCTTAACACATTGGGTGCCAAAACCGTATATATTTTCACTTTTTTTTTTTTTCCTTCTCAGCACCAGGAGATATAATTTTCCGAAGATTTAGACTCCAATCCACTTCCTGGTTAACTTATGACTTCAAAAGCCTGTATCCCGGCTCCTAAAAAATGGTTAAAAATCCTGGCACTCAGTGTACTCTGTTTAAAAAAAAAACTGGCACCCCATGTGTTAAAAGGGCTTCACAGGTAGGTACCCCCAAGTTAACAAACAGCTGGCTGGCACTGTGCCATCTTGGTACCCTCACCAGAAACCGTAAAGCATCACTGTATGCAACTTTTAGTTTTTGCATGCTGCTAGCCTTGTAGTTACTCCACAGGTGAGCCGTATACAACGCTGTACAGAAAGCTTTAAAAAGTGATACCTTGATATCTACAGAAATGTGAAAATGTGAAATCTCTGCATTAGTATGTTTGCCTGGGCATACAGTTTGCAGCGTTGTCTATGGATGTCTTTGTCATCTGTGAGATCATCAGAGATACACAGTGACCTAGGTACTTAATCTCACTGCAAGTTCCCATTTGTACTTCATACTAGGTTGGGATAGACAGATTAATGTCTGAACCCTGTTCTGTGTAGAGGTGATCCTGCAGGCTGTAATGTAATGAATACTAACTGTCTGAACTCTGTTCTGTGTGTAGAGGTGATCCTGCAGCCTCTAATGTAATTATTATTAACTGTCTGAACTCTGCTCTGTGTGTAGAGGTGATCCTGCAGCCTGTAATGTCATTATTACTAACTGTCTGAACTCTGCTCTGTGTATAGAGGTGATCCTTACTAACTGTCTGAACTCTGTGTTTTGTATAGAGGTGATCCTGCAGCCTGCTCCTGCTCTCACCTGGGTGACCATCGGTGGAATCCTGGACCTCTACATCTTCTTGGGTCCTGACCCCCAGAGCGTCGTCCGACAGTACCTCCAGGTCGTCGGTATGTTGGTCAAACTTCAGTGGTTCTCAAAAAAAGAGGGATTCCGGTTGACCCCCAGGGGTCCTCCTCCTTTAGGGGGTTCCAGGGGGTCCCCAGCGAAGTGATGGATAGTTAGGAACAAAATGGACTCTTAGCAGGTTCTGTAACTCCGAAAGTATACAAATGGAACCAAATGGACCCTTACGGGTCCATTTGGTTCCATTTGTACACTCTCAGAGTTATGGGGGTCTGTGGCCTAATGCATACCAACCTGGGGGTCTTTAGAATGATTTTCTTTTACTATAACGCTGAGCTATCAGGGCTCTGCCAACCAAACCATGTTTCTCAACTGTTCAATACACTGCCCACATATCCCAAACATCCTGGGTTCCGTTCCCATTTCCAATTTAGGCATTTAGTAGACACTCTTTATCATACCACAGACACTCTATATAAACCAAGAACCTAGCATCGGTCTAAACAATATAACATCCAAAAATATATAATCTGTGCATTGAAACGATGGTCGTCAAGGCTACTGTAGGTCAAGTGCTACGGGGCTGAGGTGGAGTCTGAAGAGGTGAGTCTTCAGATTACTGACTCATTTCACCCCCATCTTACCTCTCTTTCCTCTCGCTGTCTTCCCTGTAATGTCTCAACATAACAGAGCTACCTAAAAAAAAAACATCTTAAAAACAGCTGGCTCCAAAGCAGCCTAGCAGCGCGTCGCGGGTTCGAGTCCCGATCCCGATGGCCTTTGCTGTATGTCTCTCCCCATTTCCTGTCAGAAAAAAAAGAGCTCTTAGCTGCGAAAAAGTCTCTCTAAGAATAGACTCACGAGTCAGTCTCTAAACATTCCACTCAATAGAGACTGAGGACAGTCTCTCATCTTACATTGCTAAAACTGAGTGGAAAACTAGAGTAAAAAAACATCTGCCAACTGCATTACAGAACCACTCCAAGGTCATTAGGATGGTGCTGACTCCTTCACATTGAGGTGGTGACATTACTGGCTGTAGGTTTGTTAGTGCCGTTTGTCTAGCGGTCACAGACATGTCGGTAGGCGTGGATCTCAGATGTCCTGCAGACGCCAGTCTACTCTAAATACAGCATTCAGTCATGTAACATGTTTAATGTAGATGTAAAATGCAAGAATACTGATGGAGGGCATGTCTTGTCTTCACAGGTTATCCCATGATGCCTCCCTACTGGTCTCTGGGCTTCCACCTGTGTCGCTGGGGCTACCGGACCACCCACGTAACGCGGGAGGTGGCACAGCGCATGCACGATGCCAACCTGCCCCTGGTAAACCAATGTACAAAACAAGACAACCTTTTTTTTGGGGGGGCCAGCATTCACAAACGGCATAAGCTGTTAACTCTATTACAGTGGTTCCAAAGCGGTGTGTCGAGGCACACTGGTGTGCTGTGTAGTAAATCTTTATTTTGGTCCATTTAAAAGAGCAAATATACATACATACATTTGAGTCCTCTAATACTAGTGGCACCGAAAAGGTGTAGGCTGAAGCCGAGGCTTATTTTGCTTACCCTTTTTGAAACAACTTAGGTTTAGAAAAACTAAGTCTTCCTACTATTGTGTTGTCTTGTTGTGTTGTGTTTTGTACTTTTGTTGTGTGGTTGTGTTCATCAGGACGTCCAGTGGAACGACCTGGACTATGCAGATAAACGCAGGGTGTTCACCTTTGACCCCCAGCGTTTTGGGGACCTTCCAGACATGGTGCAGGAGTTCCACCAGAGAGGCATGAAGTACGTTCTGATCCTGGTGAGACATCTTCAACAATAACACCCACTGTACCCTTTAAAACAGAATGAACTCTTTTTAGCTGTTGTTGTTGTTGTTGTAATAATAATACATCGAATTTACAGAGCGATTTTCTAGGTATTCAAAGACGCTTTACAAAACATTAATTATTAAAGCAAAAAACTAAGTAATTATGTTTTAATAAATGGGAAAAGAAGATTAAAAACTGTTATAAGTTGTTGCAAAGTTGAAGAAATTAGGTGTGGAAGGCTGTAGCTGGGATTTGAATGTGGTACAATACAAAATAATAATTTCAAAGTACATTTAGTCCTGCTGGAACAAGAAAGCTGACTTGAAATGACAGAAACTGAGTCAGTAACCACGTCTGTCCAGAGGATGGCAGCCTTGAACCTGGAATCAAACCTCACTCCCTTGACATGTTTTAGGGCTACAACTAACTATCGATTGTTTTCTTACAGATTATTCTATTAAATACTGTTTTGATTAATCGAACAATATATATATTTTTAAATAATGTTTATTATTTTTAACACATCGGGTGCCAAACACGGTCTGAACCGTGTGTTTACATAGTGGCGGTTCCGAAGCTTCGGTGCCGAACACGGTCTGAACCGTGATTTCAGTCTTTTTGTTTTTTTCGTTTTTCTCCGCGCGGGCGGGGCTAGAGCAGCTCTGGGAGCACCCATTGTAATCCTGCGAAGGAAGTGCCAGATCGCTCACCGGAAACACTTTTTTTTCCCCCATCCGCTTCCTGTCTATTTCCTACTTTGAAACGCCTATATCTCCGAATCTGTTTCCTGTGGGGAAAAACGGTCATGCGCGATGCGCGATCCCCCCCCGTTGTAACCTGCGAGGGGAATGTTATGGTTCCAGCCTGTAGCCAGGCTCATGGCAACATGAATCGATGCTTTTTTTTGCGTGGATTTGCTTGTAACGCACGTGGAAACTTTAAACAGCAAAGCACAGTCAATGGGGAGAATGCTGGCACCCATGGTAAGTTGTTATGAAAAAATGCTGGCACCCGATGTGTTAATACATCAACAACAATGTTAAAGTTTTAGAAAAAAGAAACAACAAAATCAATTAGTATGATTACCGTGACCACTTTGTCATACAACAATATTGCACAAACAAAATAGCAACAATAGCTGCTCTACAAGCCCACAGCAAGCTTGTATATCAGCTATATAAAACAAAAATAGCTACCGTTATGTGTGTGTTTATTAAAATCAATGACTTTTTATAAATTGGATGAAATGGATTATTTTGATGAACTGCTGCACTCCTACATGTGTTCCAGGACCCTGGGATCAGCAGCAGCAGCCCCCCAGGTACCTACCCTCCCTTTGATGATGGTCTGAACAGACACGTCTTCATCAAGAACCTGACAGGACACACTCTCATTGGGAAGGTGTGTGTGTGTGTGTGTGTGTGTGTGTGTGTGTGTGTGTGTGTGTGTGTGTGTGTGTGTGTGTGTGTGTTCTCTGTCAAGAACCAAGAATAAATGCAACATATGCATGTTCTCCCTGTGTCTCTCAGGGTAGTTAATACCCTCACAAAAACATGTAGTTATCCTGGTCGCTATACCGCCTCCCCCATGACAGCCGGGGCCCCTGATGGAGGGGAAAGGAACTGGTTGGAATAACGTGTTCCTTCCACGCGTTACGTCCTACCGGGGAAACTCCCCCCCTGTCAGGTGATAAGATGGTCACAGTTGGCTCTCATGCATTGAAGGAGGCATGAGCTCGGCCCTGGGCTCCCTAGGCTGGTGGGGGGAGTGTAGCGCCCAGGATCACTTAGAAAATTGGCACCGGGTGAAAAAAAGGGTTACAAAAATGTAACCGTGGGATAAAAAATGTAGTTAAAAAATTAAAAGAACCAAGAATATATGTGTGTGCATTTGAGTTAATGCTACAATCTGGGCCATTTTGTAACGAATAAAACTTAATTTTAATCAATCTGTAAGATAGAGTCAGTTAAAGATGGTGTAAGTGATTTGGGGGCGGGGGGTAAAATAAGTGTTTGATAGCTCTATGTTCCAATAGCAATCATTGCTAAGTGTTTGTTCAGTAACATTTATATTATCTTGCTACTTTATCTTATTGTTATCATTTCTTGTGCATGCTGCCAATAGGCAAAACATTATAATCCTCGGAGGTACGAATCTCCGCAATTCTTTTTTTTCATGTATGTTTTATATGTTTTGGAAATATTGTTTGGATCAGGCTGAAACCTTGTCCAAATATGAGCTCATACATCACAGATATGTCATACATGACTGACAACAATGAATATGATGTCATAGAATGGTCCAATGACGTTCCAGATCCAAATGGAAGCTACACCCTTAATAGACCCTGTCTTGTTCATGCCTCAAAGGCAACCACACCATAGTTGTTGTTTTGTTATTGTTGCTAATGTGCGGGAGGAGCCAAAACCAAAGAATTGTCCCATGTTGTACACGCCCGTCCAGGTGTGGCCCGGCCCAACAGCCTTCCCCGACTTCACCAACCCAGAGACCACCCAGTGGTGGGAGGACTGCATCACGCTGTTCCATTCTAAAGTCCCTGTGGACGGCCTGTGGATCGTGAGTAATGCACACGGAATTACAAGAAACGAAACCTCGGTACAACAACCTAGTTGGACCCGGTCAAATCCCACGACCTCGGAACGGTCGGACTAAGTCAAATCCTGCGACCTCGCCAAGCAGACCAAGTGTTCGCTTCGCTGGCACTTCTCACCAAGCGGGCCGCTTATCCCGAGCGTTCCGCGGGGGAATAAATGGGTCCGACTAGGTTGCTGTACCGAGCGTTCCAGTTACCTGCGCACACACATAATAATGAATAATAATACATACGATTTCTATAGCGCTTTTCTAGGTACTCAAAGTCGCTTTACAGAGCAGATAAAAACGACTTTATTAGAACCGACTTGTTAAAAAGGTTAAAACTATAAAAGAAAGATAAAGGTAAACACAACAAAAGGGAGGGCAGGGGTTGGGGTTTTATGTAGGGAATGCGAGTCTGAAAAGGTGGGTTTTGAGTATGGTTTTAAACATGGTGAGGGTGGGGGTGGGGGCAGCTGGGAGTGAGTTCCACAGTGGGGGGGGGGGGGGCAGCCGCCGAGAAGGCCCTGCTGTCACCCCAGGTTAAATAAAACACATGCACACACACTCACGTACACGCGCACGCACCCACCCACACACACGCACACAAGCGTGCACGCATACACTCACTCCAACACAACACAGGTCTGCCTCTGATGTGTGTCACACAGTGGTGATGCTAACAGCCTAATTTTAGTATTGTTGGAACGCACATCGCAAATGTTACATTCCAAATCATTCTACACATTAATGAATCAGACACTTTGTGATTGTATGCATTGTCTCTCTCCCCCCCCCCCCCCCCCCCCCCCCTCTTCCTTCCAGGACATGAACGAGCCAGCCAGTTTTGTCCAGGGTTCAGTGGATGGCTGTCCTGACACCGATCTGGAGAACCCCCCCTACACGCCAAGTGTGTGTTGTGTTCCATATAACATTTACACAAGATCTACTTGAATCTCATGCTGTGTCATTTATTCTGTTATTTAGTTATTTTCTCCGCCAGGCCGAAAGGCATGGCGAGAGTATGTTTTACCCCCTGTCCGTCCCTCCGTGTGTCCGTGTGTCCTGTCAGTGTGTTAGCAGCTAATCTACGGCACACATGGATGGGCCTGTCATAGCGCCACCAGGAGGCCGATTTGTGCAAAACCCATTTTTTTCCCATTACTCCTACGGATTTTATCCAAACGTCATCCAAATCGGTACACAGTATCTCTATAGTCATGTGATCAACACGGATCTGTCCGATTTCCCATATCCCATCCTCATTGGCTTCCAAAGTTTGCAGGATTGGTCCGTTTTGCAAAAAATGCCTCAAATCATGAACGCAGCTTGCGATTTCCGTGAAATTTCACACGTACACTCCCACTAGGCCCAGGAAGAAATGCCACCCTTTTCACATTAGCCTGTTACAGCGCCACCAGGAGGACACGATAACGTACCTGACCTGGCGGAGACCTGTGCTCCGAGCAGCACTTTTTCTAGTTTAGTATATTTTATAGTCATATGATATGTGATATGTATGTCAGTTGTTCTCGAACCTTTTCATGTCAAGGACCCCCAAATTGAATGTATTTCTGACCGCAGACTCTTTTAACTGCAAAGCATGCAGCAGTATTACGTGTGTGTGTGTGTGTGTGTGTGTGTGTGTGTGTGTGTGTGTGTGTGTGTGTGTGTGTGTGTGTGTGTGTGTGTGTGTGTGTGTGTGTGTGTGTGTGTGTGTGTGTGTGTGTGTGTGTGTGTGTGTGTGTGTGTGTGTGTGTGTGTGTGTGTGTGCGCGCGCGTGCGTGTGTGTTCCACAAACAGGAATGGTCGGAGGCCAGTTGAACTCGGGTACCCTCTGCATGTCTGCCCAGCAACAGCTGTCCACTCACTACAACCTCCACAACCTCTATGGTCTGACGGAGGCTAGCGCCACCCACAGGTTAGACACCACACTGCAGGGAACTGCCAAAGAAATGACTGATGATGATTCCACGATTCCGGTTATTGGGGTCACGATTCCGATTTTTTCAAAACAAACGATTCTCGATTCAAAAGCGCTTTTTTTCCGATTCAAAAACGATATATTCGATTCAAAACGATTCTCGATTCAAAACATTGGATTTCAGGATCTACTTAAGTCTGCTGTCATGGGAGCAGAGTACATTTACCTAGCTTGTATACTTGCAAAGGTTTTATCAACTGATAATAATGTAAACACACAAAAGTAAATCCAAGAAGAACATTTTGGAAAATGATAATTGATTCTGAATCGTCAAACATTAGAATCGTGATTCGTATTCGAAACGATTTTTTTCTGACATCCCTATCAGGTACTATGTGTAAATATGTAGATAATTTGTTTGTTTCCTTTGATTGACCCCCTCCCCCTTCTTCTTCTTCTTCTTCCCTTTCTCTTTTTTCTATGGAAATAACAATACGATAGTACGATATGCACGAAAACACATTTCACCCACCTTTTTTTAACTTCTGTAAACCTGTGATGTGACAATAAAGCTGTGATTGTGGGGTGTTCCTCAGTGCTCTAGTGAAGGTGTGATTGTGGGGTGTTCCTCAGTGCTCTAGTGAAGGTTGTGATTGTGGGGTGTTCCTCAGTGCTCTAGTGAAGGTTGTGATTGTGGGGTGTTCCTCAGTGCTCTAGTGAAGGTTGTGATTGTGGGGTGTTCCTCAGTGCTCTAGTGAAGGTTCGTGGGAAGCGTCCATTCGTCCTGTCCCGCTCCTCCTTCCCCGGCATCGGACGCTTCTCTGGCGTGTGGACGGGAGACGTCCGCAGCGACTGGGAGCAGCTGCACTACTCCATCCCTGGTGAGCGACAAAACGTTGTCATTATTCATTAGACATTCATGGCTGTCTAATCTGTCTGTTAATGCAGTACCCCAGGGGTCCTTGAGGTGGTTCCAGTGGGCCCACAGCTAAATTATCGATAGTTATCTGGAACCAAATGGACACTTAACTCATTCAGTGCCAATGAAATAAAAAAAATATTGCGAACTTTGCCAGCAATTTTTCAATTTTCTTTCACCTTTTTCAAGTAGTCACAGAATATTTATCTCCAGTATAATCAATCCCCTGATGGGTGCTAATCACTGAGGGTTGCACTGTGTGGTTTCACAAATGTCAACGAGGTCATTGGACCTTGTTGACATTAATTGTCTGCCTTTTGAAAATAACACTGAAAAAGACATAGTAAAAAAAAAGTGCTCAGGAGCCGAGATACAGCCTTTTTCAGTAATAAGTTAAACAAGAAGTGAATGGAGCAGCAAATCTTCAAATGATGATATCTTGGGTTCTGAACGTTTTTTTTCCATTTTCTTTTTTTCCCCCATTTTTTTTCAAAAACACGTCAAACACGCCATTGGCACGTTGCGCAATTGCACTCAATGAGTTAAGTCTAACTCCGAGTGAACAAAATGTGTACAACATTTGAACACTCGGAGGCATGGGGGTCCAATCATTTTGAGAACCACAGTGTTGATCTCTAGAAGGAATGGAAAGCTTTAGTGTGTTTGGTGTTTCAGTTGATTTTATTTTATTTATTTTTCTATTTGACTACAAACTAAAAAAGTAGATTTCATCTTTTTGCACCATCCTCCACATCCCCCCCCCCCCCAGCCATCCTGCGTTTGGGCCTGTTCGGGGTGCCTCTGGCGGGGGCGGACGTGTGTGGCTTCGGGGGAGACACCACAGAGGAGCTGTGTGTGCGCTGGATGCAGCTGGGAGCCTTCTACCCTTTTATGAGGAACCACAATGACAAGCCCAACACTGTGAGAGACAAGCTGTGTGTGTGTGTGTGTGTGTGTGTGTGTGTGTGTGTGTGTGTGTGTGTGTGTGTGCGCGCGTGCGTGTGCGTGTGTGCGTGTGCGTGTGTGCGTGTGCGTGTGCGTGTGTGTGTGTGTGTGTTTTGAATTTGAGAAATAGACATGGTTGTTTTATGGTTAAAAGAAAAGATTTTATTAGAGCTAGGTTTACAATTCCAAAACGATTCATGTTGGGCTTATGATTTGATATTTAGAGGTTAGATTTAATGATTGGTGTTGGGAGTTTACTTTATACTTTGTTCTGCGGGCCACGCACCGAACAATAGCTAATCTACAAGCTCACATCTGCTATTTTCAGTTATTCTTGGACTATTTAACCCATTGAGACCTGAAGCCGATTCTACATGTCTCCTAAATCTCAACAGTATTCTTAAAAACGTATGTTTCTATATCAGTGGTGCTCAATCTTTTTCATGTCAAGGACCCCCAAAATTATATGTATTTGGCCGCGGACCCCCATTCAAATATTTTGTTCCAGGGACCCCCAGAAGCAACGATTTGAGTTAAAAATGTTCACTTTAAAAATATATATATATTCAAAGATTTGCACACATTTTCACGATTTTTCAAAAATAGCAGATCTACAAGCTCGTAGAGTGCCGCGCTATGAGCTTGTAGATCTGCTATTTTTGTATAGCCCAAAGTGTAAAATAATGCTTTTTAGCTCAAATCTAAAAATGACAAAGTTCCAGGTCTTAATGGGTTAACTATCTTTTGACTATTTTCAATGCCATCCTGAAATCTTTATGTACTCACAAATGTAGTAATAGGTGTGTGCGCGTGCTTGTGCGTGTGTGTGTGTGTGTGTGTGTGTGTGTGTGTGTGTGTGTGTGTGTGTGCGTGTACATGTGTGCGTGCGCGCGCGCCCCTCTCCCCAGCCTCAGGAGCCATATGTATTTGGTCAGCGGGCCCAGGAGGCCATGCGGAGCGCGCTGAACCTCCGCTACTCCCTCCTCCCGCTCCTCTACACTCTCTTCCACCACGCACACACCGCGGCCGACACCGTGGCCAGGCCTCTCTTCCTAGAGTACGTCTCCTCTCTCTCCTCTGTGCTCCTCAGCTGCTCTCCTCTCCTCCATTATTCTGTCCTCTCCTTGACTCATCTCTCCTCCCCTTGACTCCTCCTATCCTGAACCCATCATCATGTCATTTTTAGATGTCTTTGGCTATTCAAAAATAGCTCACACCGTATTGAGGATACATGCATGTCTTCCTTCCTGCTCAGGTTTCCAGCTGACCCCAACTGTCAGACCATAGACCGCCAGTTCATGTGGGGGAAATCCCTCCTCATCAGCCCCGTGTTAGACCAGGGCACCGTGGAGCTGGCTGCCTACCTGCCCCCCGGCACTTGGTACAGTCTGCACGATGTAAGTACACAAACACTCACTACCTAGCCCCCTCCACTTGGTACAGTCTGCACAATGTATTTACTCACAGTAAGTAATATATTTGAGTTAAAATAAGTGTTAAATAGCTCTATAGTCCCATAGTAATCATTGCTATAGAGCGTTTGTTCAGTAACAGGGATCTACTGTACCCCTTCCCTCCAGGTCTTTAGTAAACAGAAAATACATGTTCAGATCAGGATACCAATTTCATCCAATCAGGAGAGAGAGAACTCAAACAGGATAAACTAATTCAATTGGAAGTGATGAAACAAAACAATGAGCAGACAATATTGGAACTTGAAATTCCTGGAACACAGAAGAAAAAAAAATCTGATTAATCTAATCTTCTGATTAGAAGACATTTGTAACCCATCTGAAAATGTGGGTAAAATAGCATTGATTACTAGAGTAATCAGAATATAGAGTTTTAACCTTTTAACAAAAAAAAAAAAATGTTTTAATAATATCATAGAACATTTTAAATCAAGGAGCAGGAGGTGAATACTTGAAGTTTCCAGTCCTTTTGAGGGGGGAAATGTTTTCTCTGACTAACATAGCCCACCGTGTTTTAGTACTGCATGTGGTTGTGTGTCCTCAGGGTCAGCCGTTCTACAGCAGGGGTCAGTACCTCCTCCTGTCCGCCCCGCTGGACACCATCAACGTCCATGTGAGGGAAGGACACATTGTCCCACAACAGGTGGGTACGGCGTTAATGTCCAAAGCCTCACTGCATGGTATGGTCCCTCAGAATAACTTGGTCCATCTATAAGGGTGTTACAGTGCATATCCATTTTCTTTTCTTTTATTGTTTATTTGTACAATTAAAAACAGCAAAGTAAGCAACAACAACAACATAATAGTGGATTGTGCAGGTGAGATTTAAAAAAAAAAACTTTGGGGTTTATAAAGGTAATCTCACTTCATTGAACAACAAAAATACAATACAAATAGGAAAGTAATCAGAATGAATTTAAAGCAAACCTAAATTATTTAGCAACATAAATACAACATGGGTATACACAGTATGAATGAAAAAGAAGAAAGAAAGATTACGTAGAATCCATTCACTCCAATGTTTTTTTGAAATGACACTGAAGATGTGACCATAATACGGGTGTGATACTGAATGCTCTCAAGTCCTGCTGAACTGTCACTGTTGTTTTGTTTGTTTTTCATTCCTCCATTAGTTTTTAATGTTCATTTTAAAACATTTAATAGTATACCTTTTTTTCTTGTTTGTAATTTAGTTTTGACGTTGTTTTTATTTTTATTTTGACATTTAATTCAGGAGCCAGCCTTGACGACCACAGCCTCGCGCAGAAACCCTTTCTTTCTGACGGTGGCGCTGTCTGCAGGAGGCTGGGCTTGGGGGGATTTGTTCTGGGACGACGGGGACAGTCTGGACACCTTCCAGAGGGGAGACTACTGTTACCTCCTCTTCGTCGCAGGACAGGTTAGTTATGGAAGAGAGTGTCTTTTGAAACGGTTGCTTTTGAAGAGTCGATGGGAGAAATGAGGGTGTGCGTTGGGGAGCTCTCTGGTCACTCTGAAATTCAGAGAGCCCCCCTGTGAAATATATAGCCTCGAGCCCCTGCTCGACACCAGTGCTGATTTTGACAAAAAAAAATGATTTAGTTTTAGTCATAGCCTTTTGAATAGAATTCTGGTTTAGTTTTAGTCATATTTTATTTTTTATTTTTTTTTATTTTCTGAAATGTTTTACTTTTATAGTTCTAGTTGACTAAATATCATAAGATTATGGTCGACTAAATCTACAGTTGATTTTATAAATATTTTGGCAGGCCTTGATGGCATCGAATCGAAATAACTGAGGTGCATGCCGAAAATAGCCGATCTACAGTACAAGCTCACAACGCGTCGCAGCTTGTAGATCGGCTATTGTCAGAGCGCAACACCCGAGCGCAACCAAACATAAAATGACTTGTCTTTCAGTTCTTACTGGATCTCTTCTCCACTAGTCCCTCACTAACACAGAAAAGTATTCAGCTTTGATTTGAAAAAAAAAACCTGACTTGTAGCAGTCCTGCAATTTTCTGGGATTTTGTTCCAGATATGTGGAGAATAAAAACTGAAATGTAATTCTGTCCCTAAATCATTCAATGCTTTATAAACCACTAATAACCAGTATTTTGTAATATTTGTTTTTATTAGACAGGAAGCCATTGTAAAGAATGTTGATTTATTTAGAACAAACGTCACCAATGGATCATCAATAACACAACAATGTCACTCTGTTGATTTACATTATCCACCCTGTGACTTCCATCTCTCTGCCCTCCCTCCTCTTCAGTCCCAGGTAGTGAGTGACCCTCTCAGGCTGAGCGGGGGGGCTCTGGACGGCCTGGTTCTGGGTGGTCTGCGGGTGTTTGGCCTGCCCTCCCCGCCGCGCTACGTTTGGGCCAACGGGGAGAAAGTCCTGGATTTCACGTACCGCTCCGACACCAAGGTGAGTTCTGGCTGACTCAGCAGTTCTTACTTACTTTTTAACTCATTCCCTGCCAAAAACGTAATTAACCAATTCTGCCAAGAACGTAAAAAACGTAATTTCAATTAAAAAAAAAAAATGTTTTTTTCCCAAATTTGACCCAAAGACCAAGGAGATATGATTTTTCGAAGATCTAGACTCCCATCCACTTCCTTGTTAACTTAAAACTTAAAAATTCTGTATCTCGGCTCCTGAGTACTTTTTTTTTTTCAATGAAAAATCTCTGGCAGTGGGCAAACGCGGAAAGCAATAATTGTGGCAGTGAACGAGTTAATACTTGGACATATGACGGTGTTTCGTGGCGGAAATAACTTCTAACAAGCTCACATGGGGAAATCTTTGGAAATCTTTGGAAAACATTCGCACGTAATGACATGACATTTGGGCGACCATAGCTGACTGTGTAGAGAGGAATCAGAAGGTTCACCCCCCCCCCCCCCCACCCACACACACACACACACACACACACACACACACACACACACACACACACACACCCACCAGTCTGTGTTCAAATGTCCCCGCGCAAGACACTTAACCCCTAGCTGCTCCCTGGGCACCGTTTTGATAGCTATAAATGCCCAAAAGCAGGTATCTAATCTAACCCTCTTCCCTTTTTATATGCCTCGCATTCAGTTCATCTTTGGCGAACTTTGACACAAATTTCCCCCTCGGCAGGCATTGGCCACTCTCCTGAATTTGTGCATACTGTATGTGACCGTGTGCTAATGTATAAAATACAACTATGCTCACTCAGACTTTTCAGAACAGAATCTAATCTGTATATGTCTAAATCCTAACAGTTTTCTGAAAAACGTATGTTGCTCTAATATCAGTGGTTCTCAAACCTTTTTTCATGTCAAGGGCCCCCAAAATGATGTGTATTTGGCCGCATACCCCCCATATCAGAATATTTTGTTCCAGACCCCCCCAAAAAATAGCAGATCTACAAGCTCATAGCGCGGCACTCGGTGCCGTGCTATGAACTTGTAGATCTGCTATTTTTGAATAGCCAAAGACATCTAAAATGACACAGATGTGTTTTCATATTGAATGGATTAATCTCTACCTTTAGATAATCAGGTTTGTCGTATTGTTGTGAGTATGATGCTACTGTACACTATGTCCACACACTCTCTCTCTCTCTTGTCTCTCTTTCTGTCACGCACTACAGGCGTTGACAGTGACCAGCCTGGCCCTGCCCATGTCACAGGTGTTCACAGTCCAGTGGACTCTGTGATCCACCACTAGAGCAGCACGCTGGGCAAGACATGGCCGATTGACTGTCTAAACGGAAGTACCGGAATTTGGCTGAAATACCGCCCATGGAAATGACGTTGTTGATGCTTTACAAATCTGTTTACATGCTCCGTGAATGAAACGAGTGTTGTGATTGGTTGAAAAAGATTGTTTCCCGGGGGAAATAGGTACGACGGAAGTCCCCCCCCCCCCCCCCCCCCATAGACACTCTCTGCATTAGGTCGTGACCAGGCTTTTCTCTTCGCAGATGAGTAAGGCTGGGAACGAGGCTAATAGAGCAGTGATTCTCAAACGTTTTCATGTCAAGGACCCCCAAAAAATGACATGTATTTGGCTGTGGACCCCCATCTCAAAAAATATTTTGTGCCAGGGATTTTTCAAAGATAGCAGATCTACAAGCTCTATGAGCTTGTCGATATGCTATTTTTGAATGCCAAAGTATAAAATATGGTCAAAGTGTTTGAAATGATTGTGATGCTATATTAGCTCAATTTGCTGGGGACCCCCTGGAACCCCTGGACCACCGCAGTCTGCTGCTCTGTTTCTGGGTGGACTGTTGGGGGGGGGGGGGGCTCTTTGATTCCAAAACCTCCAAACTGGTTCTACTTAGAAAGAAATGAAAGTAGAACCTGCACCAGGAACTGCTCCTAAAAGCATATTTTGTTATTGATTTTCATTGATTTGAATACATTATTTGAATACATTAAATAAGCCTCAGTTTGCATTTCTCAGACTGTAATGTTGCCACAGTGCCTTGCCCTCCAAACAGTTGATCCACCTCTTCCCAGTTGTGTAAAGTAACTAAGTACTGTACTTCTACTCCACTACATCTCAGAGGCAAATATTGTGCTTTTACTCCACTACAATTATTTGAAAACTTTAGTTACTAGTTACTTTGCAGTTATAAATTATACTGTATTATAAATTATACAACCCATACTGCTCCCGGCACCTGGGAGCAGTGTGGGTTGGCGCCCCAGCCTATATCAGTATTGATAATATAAATAAATACATCACATGGATGCAACTGGGACGCATCATCAGTGTTGTAGCCTGGGGTCATAGGGTGTTTCGGGTCTCGCAACATACAACATACACCCTCGCCCAGGTGACCCAGCCAGGGTTGATCAAGCCCCGACTTACGTCCCAGTAGCACCCACGGTCAGTCCTATAGGGAAAGACAGGGCCACTCAGTCCGCTTCTCCGGAAGTACTCTGCCGGGACTCGGGGAGGCTCTGGCACGTGGAGGGACTAGGCACTGTGGGTTGTCTCCTGGCCGGACTCCTCCTTCGTCTCACCAGGTCCAGGACCTGAGCGCAGCGCCAGATCAGATGCACCGCCCCGATCCATACTTTTACTTAAGTAAAACATTTGAGTACTTTTTTCACCACTGCCTCTTCCCCTGACAAGGGTGGAAGATCAAATGTGATTGCTTTGTTTTGTATAGGAGTTAATAAAGATTAAAAATTCAGGGGTCAGATAACCTCAAATTACTGGACATTTCTTGCCAACCACCTTCTGTATTGTTCTTTGTCATTGAAATAAATGTGATTTGGATTATGCTGTATTTAGATTGGAAATGTATATATTTATTAGTACTATCCTGTTTTGGTATATAGCCGTTGTCCTCTACCTCCATAACATAAAACTAAATGATGTCTTGTTATATAAGTGGTGGAAAGAGAAGGAAACTGGCACCAATAAATAACACAGTATAAGAGGAATAGTGAAATTATGGGGAATCGTGAACATTTTAACTAGTTGCCTGCCAATAACGCATATATGCGTTCTTTAGAATCCATCATTTACCTGCCAAGAACGACCTAAGTCGTTTTTTTTTTATTTGACCCAAATGATTTTTCGAAGATCTAGACTCCTATCCACTTCCTTAACTTAAAACTTAAAAATTCTGTATCTCGGCTCCTGAGTACTTTTTTGTTTTTTCAATGAAAAATCTGGCAGAAAACTATGACGGTGGAGATTGGATGGCAAGGAAACAAATACATTTGCCAAAAATGTCCCACATCTCTCTGTACAAGTATCTTGTTCCATCTGTGAACATCAAGATCTAAGATGTCGTTAAATCTAAGATATCTTGTCAACCTCAATCTAGTCAGACTGTCTGTCTGGTGGCTGAATACTTTGAACTATCATACAATATCTTTAGTTTCAATATGTCATATTCAGGAAGGTTCTCAAACTCAGACTGCATTGAACCTTGTACTGGAGCTGAACATACACTCAACTCAACTCAACACACTCAGAAGTCCTTTAATGTGAACAACAAGGTGCGACACAAAGACTTCAAGATGATACTTTGTTGCAGTTCTGTTTGTGACCGTAACAGACCACTCTGCTCCTCGTTGTGATCTCGACCTGGTTCTAATCATTCAGAAATAGTGTTTGTTCATCGATTGTCCACTCGGCTGCATTCCACTGAACTGCAAGAGTGGAGTGGGCACCTGAGAACTCTAATAAATAAAGCAGGGGTCCCCCTAGGGGGTCCTCAGAGTTACTACAGGGGGGCCACCAAATATTTGTGTGATATGTTTTTTTTTTTTACCTGAACCACTTCAACCCTAGCATCCCTTGTCTGAGGAGAACTTTAGCCCAAAATAGCAGATCTACAAGCTCACATCGCCTCGCGCTGCGAGGCGTTGTGAGCTTGTAGATCTGAGGTATATGTGTAGAGGGTAAAACAAAGTCTAATCTGAAACACAATGATATACAATATAAAGGGGGTCCCTCCCTGCTTCATCTCTCTATCAGCTAGGGGGTCCTTGGCCTGAAAACGTTGAAGACCCCTGCTCTAAAGGCCAAATACATCATTTTAATGTCATTTAAGGCCTATATTTCCACGAATGCTACAAAACCTGTGGATAGCCATTTATTTTGTGCATAAACAAGAAATTGAAGGGTAAATTTAGGTCTGATAAGAGATGATGATAATAATAATAATACATTTTATTTATATAGCATCTTTCAAAACTGTTACAAGGTGAACAGAAACAAAAAAAACAAAGATAAAAAATATCTGTGCAGATAAATAAACTGCATCATAGCCTACTGTACACCTGTAAAAAACAAAAAAAACAATGCAGATAGATTAAAATCAGGAGGGATATAAAGCATTAAAAGCAGCAGGACATGTTTACATAATAGGACTTATGCAAAGATTTAATATGAGGTACCCCCTTATTTTTTTTAACTCTATGGAGGTACCGTGTATGTTCACATCATGTGTAGCTATTTTACATGATTTACGACCATTTTCCAAAGCATGAGCTACATTTATTCTTTATTTGTTTACATGTTGGGATTTTGTGTGTGTGTGTGTGTGTGTGTGTGTGTGTGTGTGTGTGTGTGTGTGTGTGTGTGTGTGTGTGTGTGTTTGTGTGTGTGTGTGTGTGCGCGCGCGCGCGCGTGCAAGCGTGCATGTGCGCGCGTGTGCGCGTGCCAAATTTTACATTGAGGTGCCCACTTGAACTGTGTCCGAACTTCCGGTTCCAGTCCATGTGGTGTTACGTCTTCCAATGTCCTCCCTAAACCCAGCAGTGTGGAACCGTTGTTCCTTATTTACATCAAGTCGACCATGATGAGCAACACGTTATCTTCAGTTTTACAGTAAATACCAGCAAGATGTTGACAGTTCCAATTCACCTTCTTATTGTTGGACTATGTGTGTCAATGTCTAATCGTAAGTGCTTTGTCTTTGTTGTATTTTTCATGTGTGTTCAATTATAGTTTGTCTGCATTGTTTGTGTCTATGTAGTAGGCCTGTGGTGTGATTGTTGGCTGAAATTGTTTGCTAAAGTATCGTTGTACATTTCAGTGCTTACTGCCTGCTAAATGTAACATTATTTAGAGTGCCTACATGTCTAGTTCATATTGTTACGGTGTGGTCGTTAATATTATGCCTAGTATAGTAGGTTTGTCGTGTAATGTTGTCCAATTCCATGTGCATCAGACAGTGCATAATACGGCCATTGATGTGTTTGTCCACTAGAGGTCAGTCTAATACCATACAATGCAGTGGTTTTCAACCTTTTTCCTGCCAACAAGGACCCCTAAATTGATATACATTTGGCTGCGGACCCCCATCTGAAAATGTTTTGTGCCAGGGACCCCCAGAAGCAAAACATTTAATTAAAAATGTGCTTTAAAAAATATATGTACTCAAAGATATGCACACATTTTCAAGATTTTTCAAAAATAGCAGATCTGCACCGAGTGCCGCGCTATGAGCTATGTGACGCTATGTTAACTCATTTTGCTGTGGTACCCCCCCAAGGACCACTGGTGGTCCCCGGACCACTGGTTGAAAACCACTGGTATAATGGACCATGAATAGACCAGAGAGACTCCAGAACAGGGTTCTTCTGCAACCTGTTTGACAAGAAGTGCCATATGTTTCTATTTTCTTGATAGTCAATCAGTGTGCCAAATCAATTAATACTTCAGTAATTATGACACCACATCACAATAAAACTTTCAACATATTTAGATTTTCTACATACATAAACCTTTTGTTTCTTCTCCTTAAATATGTTCTTTCACATCAGGTCATTGTAATCAGTGGTGTAAAGTAACTAAGTACATTTACTCAAGTGCTGTACTTAAGTACAATTTTGCGGTATTTTTTACTTAAGTTAACTGGAGTATTTCCAATTTTCAGTACTTTTTCTTCTACTCCACTACATCTCAGAGGCAAATATTGTACTTTTACTCCACTACAATTATTTGAAAACTTTAGTTACATATTTATACTAGATTCATAATAGATTCAGATTATTATTACAAAACATACATTAACCACTTCGGACCTCCGTATACATTTCGGCCATTTGAAAATAGCCGATCTACAAGCTCACAATGTGTTGCAATGTGAGACATTGTGAGCTTGTAGATCTGCTATTTTCAAAAGATTTGTATACATTCTACACATTTGAAAACTTGTGAAAAGGGCCATTCTGCATAATGAGGAGAATGTGGAGCTTGCTCTTACAAATACGCACTGGGTCAGTATTATACACAACAGCTTAGTTCAGATGGTGGGAATGGTTTTAGTTTATTATAAACCTTATTACTTTATAATGTATATGATTAATATAAATGTTTTTGCTATGTTTAATTTCCCAGGTTTGGTCATTGAAGCAGACGACTGACTGAGGACGGATGTCCATCATCTCCAGCTCAGCGGTCGATCCCATGTCTTCTAAAATGGCTAAACGTTGAACATGGTAAGTTTGATTGATTGATTGATGTACTTTATTTAGTAAGACATGAGAACAGTACATGACAGTACATAACAGTACATGGAAGTACAAATTCACAATACAAGGTCTACTAAACTGGAAGACTCATTAAGCACTAAGCTTGTTTAAGATGAGATCCCCATGCACACAAATCATGATGACATATAAGAGACAGACAGATATACACACTACTATACAGAATGTCATACAATCAGTTTACAGGTTACTGGTATGAAGAGTGAAAAATATGTACAAAAGAAGAAAGAGAGAGGGGGGGGGGTAGGGGGTTAGGTTAGGACTTGGACAGGGGCCATTTTTGAATTGCAGCCTCCTGAAGGTGTATCTTTAGGGCAGTTTTGAAAGTGAGTAGGGTTTTACACTCCTTTACGCCTTTTGGTAGGGCATTCCACATTTTTGATGAATAGCATGAGAACGAGTTCATTCCCTTTGTTGACCCAAATCTGGGTTGAACATGGTTTGTGGAGCTACAGTACCTCTGGTGTTATGATCATGGACTTCATTAACATTTTGGAAGTATTTTGACAAATACAGGGGGATCCCAATGTTGTGGTGTATCTTGAAGACCAGGCCCATAGCAAGTTGCTGTACTCTGTCCTCAACCCTAAGCCATCCAATCCTAGCAAAATGAGCAGGGGTTAGATGGGTTTTGTGATTGAGGCCAAGAAGTTGTATGTGATATTCTAATTGTTAGCTCGCAATGGTGTAAAAGTAACTAAGTACGTTTACTCAAGTACTGTACTTAAGTACAATTTTGAGGTGCTTTTTCTTTACTGGAGTATTTCCAATTGTCTATACTTTTACTTCTACTCCACTACATCTCAGAGGCAAATATTGTACTTTTACTCCACCACAATTATTAGAAAAGTTGAGTTACTAGTTACTTTGCAGATATACATTGTTACATTATAAAACATACATTAACCACTTTAGCCCTATTTTATACCTAGGCCATTTGAAATTAGCAGATCTACAAGCTCACAACGCGTCGCATCGCGACGCGTTGTGAGCTTGTAGATCTGCTATTTTCAAACATTTTAGTACTTTTACTTTTGTTACTTTAAGTACATTTTGATTTTTTTTTACTGTAACTCAAGTACATTTCTTATTCCAGACTTTTGCTTGTAACAGTACTTCTGCATTGCAGTATTGATACTTTTACTTAAGTAAAACATTTGAGTGCTTTTTCCCACCACTGATGTGATGCATGGCCTTATGTTGATAATGGTTGTTTTAAAGTCTGAAAATGTAGTCATTATTTGGTATTTTATGGAATTAATAAAAATACACATTATGGCTATAAATCCAAAGCACTTCAGATGATTTGTCAAAAGCAACGAGAAGATCAACTAGGATGTCTCTTGTCTTCTGATGTCCCTGTACGGCAATACATCTGAATGACCACTGGGTGGTGCATTAGGCTTATTATACCCACCCACAAGTGGTGGAAAAAGTAGTGGAAATAATGTTACAAGTAAAAGGAATGGAATGGAATTCAAAATTTACTTGAGTAAAAGTACAAAAGTATTGGTATCAAAAATGTACTTAAACTACCAAAAGTAGACAGTACTCATTATGCAGAATGTCCCATTTCACAAGTTTTCAAATGTATAAAATGTATACAGATCTTTTGAAAATAGCCGATCTACAAGCTCACAATGCGTCGCATCGCGACGCATTGTGAGCTTGTAGATCGGCTATTTTCATATGGATGAAATGTATATATGGCTGAAGTGGTTAATGTATGTTTTGTAATCAAAATCTACAAAGTCACTTGTAACTATTAAAGTTTTCAAATAATTGTAATGGAGTAAAAGTGCAATATTTGCCTCTGAGATGTAGTGGAGTAGAAGTAAAAGTATTGAAGATTGGAAAGTAAAAAAAATACCTCAAAATTGTACTTAAGTACAGTACTTGAGTAAATGTAATTAGTTACTTTACGCCACTGCCACCCGCTGGCTAATGGCTCTGTTCAATTTGTTTGTAAGGCAGTTTCCACAAGGTACCCTAAAATCATCTTAAAAAGCAATCGAGATTTTATTAGTGGATTTATTTGTATTATTTATTTCTCATATTTTTGGGATAAGGGCATGACTCCAAGCCCTAGAAAGCGAACATTGTATTTCGTTTTGTTCGCCAAACACCCAGAATGAAAGGTAGGGTTAGTGATATTTTTTGGTATTTTTTGTTAAAAAGGTTAAAGTAGTATATTGTGATAGTAATCATTGCTACAGAGCGTTTGTTCGGTCACAGGGGTCTCTCCAGCTCTTTACTAAACAGAGTACATTTTCAGGTAGGTGATAACATTTAAGCCAATCAGGAGAGAGCACTGAAAATGCATTTTCTGTTTAATAAAGAGCTGGAGAGACATGGGAGACTC
>NC_139948.1:49985181-50013299 GCF_963454915.1 Gymnoscopelus microlampas | reverse complement strand
AAAACGTGCTATAAAAAGGTTTGAGGTTTGATCTACGTACGACTGCAACCTTTTTGACGTGAAGTGCCATGTTTTTATTTTCTTGATTAGTCAGTGTTCCATATCGACATTACATCTAATTATGATACCACCATCAAAATACAAATATTTCCAACAGATTTTCATCGTCTGTATACATAACCTTTATTTTCTTCTTGTTTTGACGTATTTTTCTTTCACATCAGGACATTGTAATAATGATCATTAGACTCACCTCTCTCCCAGACTCCCTCTCCAGTCAGGAGTTTTAATGAACGTAGAATTATTGTGCAGGATGTAATTTGCATACAGATGTGAGGGGGCTTAATTGAATTGACTTCATTTTGTTTTAAAAGAAAAATCCTCTCTCTCTCTCACACTTATGCCAGTGTGCCAGTGATTGTCTACCCCTGATCCTCATTATCACCTCCTTTCTTTCTTCTTTTTTTTATTTTTCTTACCACTTTTTCTCCCCAATTTAGTCGTTATGCCAATTGATTCATCCTCACACACATTTCTGTGTGAAAGAGTACTCACATTTCTTACTTAAGTTAAAGTATCAATACTGCAATATAGAAATACTATGTTACAAGTAAAAGTCCAGAATTCTAAATGTACTTGAGTAAAATTACAAAAGTATTGGCATCATAATGTACTTAAAGCACCAAAAGTAAAAGTACTCATTATGCAGAATGTCCCATTTCAAGTTTTCAAATGTATAAAAATATTGTGAAAATAGCCGATCTAGAAGCTCACAATTCGTTGCATCGCCAAAATGTACGTATATAGGGCTGAAGTGGTTCATGTTTGTTTTGTTTTGTAATAATAATAAAAATCTACAAAGTAGATTACCAAATCTACAAAGTAGATTACCAAAGTACACCGAAGTCTGACGTAATTTACTCATCTTACCTGGGTCGTGCTTTTTTCTCCCCATTCTGAATTCCCATAGACGTGTTTAATATCGTGTGTCAAATAAGAACTGTGTTCCAAAAATAAACAAACAATCCCGGCGGTTTGACTATTATGGATATGAAGCATCAACTGACGGTGAGAAAACGCTAATTCCGCGGTCTGACAAATTAGTTAAATCTTCGCCAGAAACAGACTGTATCAAATATAAGTGACTGACTATCATAAACGATACAGATCCACTTTCCTGACAATATCGCCGAGACAGTTTGTTTATTTTTGGACCATAATTCTTATAAGAGACGATTCTATGATGACCCAATGTTATTCTCCATAGAGACATTACTTCTACGACCCAGGGGATGAACGAGTGACGTCAGGACTTCTGTACTCTATAGACCAGTGGTTTTCAACCTTTTTCATGCCAAGGACCCCTAAATTGATATACATTTGGTCCGCGGACCCCCATCTGAAAATGTTTTGTGCCAGGGACCCACAGAAGCAAACATTTGAATTAAAAATGTGCTTTAAAAATATATATATATATACGAAAGATATGCACACATTTTCACGATTTTTCAAAAATAGCATATCTACAAGCTCATAGCGCGGCACTCGGTGCCGCGCTATGAGCTTGTAGATATGCTATTTTTGAATAGCCAAAGCTAAGTGGTTAAAATGTGACGCTATGTTAACTCATTTATCTGGGGACCCCCTGGTACCCCCTCCCCCTCCCCAAGGACCACTGGTTGAGAACCACTGCTATAGACGCTCGATAAAAGCCGGATTCTTCTTCTGAACCTGTACTGTATATTAAGGAAACACAGACACCATGTGGGCTTGTAGATCTGCTATTTGGGGGGGGGGGGCGTGCCGTGACACCGTCGTATGACATGGTATACGCCGAGGAAGAGGCTGTGGGTGGCTGTGTAGAGCTGCTGAATCGCACAGGCACCTGAGAGGGGGTGGGAATAGTAATCAATCACATGCACGTGCACGCACGCACACACACACACACACACACACACACACACACACACACACACACACACACACGCGCGTGCGCACGTTCAGGCACAAAGCACAGCTGGGGCTGCAGAGAAGCCATCTGTAATGCTACCGTATAGACTAGAGTGTGTGTGTGTGTGTGTGTGTGTGTGTGTGTGTGTGTGTGTGTGTGTGTGTGTGTGTGTGTGTGTGCGTGTGCGTGTGCATGTGCGTGTGCGTGCGTGTGTGTGTAAGTGCATGCAAGCAAAATCAAGATCAAGTTCCAGTCCACTGTACCGTGTCGCTATGCCTCCTCCTTACCATGCAGCAGCAGCACTATAGCTCACACACACACACACACACACACACACACACACACACACACACACACACACACACACACACACACACACACACACACACACAGAGGCACACACACACGCACACACACACACACACACACACACAGGCACTCATGCATAAGCATAGACCTACCTGCAGCCATAGGCTACATACTGTGGCAATGCATACTAACGAGAGAGAGAGAGAGAGAGAGAGAGAGAGAGAGAGAGAGAGAGAGATCATACAAGAGGGGATGGAGTGAGGGATAGATAGATGGATAGAGAGAGAGAGAGAGAGAGAGGGGGGGTGGTGGTAGAGGAGGGGTCTGTATAGACAGAGATCTGTAATGAGATCTGGGTGAGTCACTATACAGTACAGTGGGCTTCCTCCAGTCTTCTCATGGCTTCACTATGGAACACATAGTAACAGTGTTGATTTCGTCGACTAAAACTGTGACGAAAAATGTTGGTCGACTACCTTTTTTCACTGACCAAAACTACATAAAAACGTAATTAAAACTAAGCTATGATGACTGAAACTAAGACTAAATATATTGACAATTTCGTCAACAAATGCAAACTAGACTAAAATGTTAGTGAGGGATCTAGTGGAGAAGAGATCCAGTAGAACTGAAAGACAAGTCATTTTATGTTTGGTTGCGCTCGGGTGTTGCGCTCTGAAAATAGCAGATCTACAAGCTCACAACGCGTCGCGCTGCGACGCGTTGTGAGCTTGTAGATCTGCTATTTTTGCGTTGGAATCCTGCTTTTTGTTGTGCTATTTTTGAGCTGGAATCCTGAAAATGTACATTTTTATTTAATTTCAAATGCATTTATGTTAACTTAAATACAAATACTGTACATTGGACATGAACACGATAGAATTTGAATAGTCATTAAGCTACTAATATAGACTGAAGTAATTAAAGCGAGTCATGTTTGCATGTATGGAATTGTAAACAGCTGAAATCAATAATATATCAGTATTCCCATATTAACCTGCGGGTCTCATTAAGTGAAGGTGGGGGCCGCATGTGGCCCCCGGGCCGCCATTTGCCCATGTATGTTCTATAGTGATGACTTCTCAACCTTTTTTTTAATTTCAAGCACACGCATTAGACCACTAAGGATCTCCAACGTTTTTCAGGCCAAGGACCCCTTAGCTGAGAGACAGATGCAGCAGGCAGGGACCCACATATTGTATGAAAATGTGTTGCTGCAGATTAACCCTTTTCTTAGATTTCATAGATGGCTTCATAGACTTGTTGTGTATAGCGTGGTGTTGGGTTCATGTGAACAGACAGTTAAACTACCTGTACTTGGTCTGATGCTTTTTTTCCCCCTCTACACCAAACCTCTTTGCCGAAAGTAGAAGAAGAAGATCTACAAGACGTCACGCTGCGAGGTGTTGTGTAGATCTGCTACTTTCGGTGAACGTTCCCTTCAGTAGGGATGCTATTCCTATCACACACATATTTGGCAGCCCCCCTGTAGTAACTCTGATGACTCCCCAGAGGTCCCTGAACCCCATGTTGAAGACCTATAGAGAACATTTGACACCATTTAAAAACTCTGGAACCTCAATCTACACTGTAATATACTTATGTTATGTTAATGTTACTCTATGGGTCCATTTGGTTCCATTTGTACACTCTCAGAGTTACAGACCGACCGGGTTGGGGGGACATGCGTGCGAACGTTGCACGCCCACGTATAGCGTTGGAGCGAGCGAGCGAGCAGCCCGCCAGCCACCTGAGGATCAGACGACGTGGAGATAAAAGACTGAGAGATGAGCCAGGAAGTTGGAAATTAAATTATATATACGTCGATATCATCAATTATCTCGCTCGTTAAGATTGCTTTTTTTCCTTTTTTTCTGTGGTGGTGATGAGAGAACCGTTAATGAATTGACGGGACGGACGGACGGACGGACGGACGGACGGACGGACGGATGGAGCCGCCAGCCTGCTACGCTCCGCAAAGCGTTATCGTTGCTTCAGTTATGACATGCCAGCATTCTTTGTTATGCTTTCTACCACCTTTTTCTCCCCACATTTAGTCGCAAGTGCATCCTATACTGACAAAACACACATTAACCACTTCATATACTGTACATTGCGGCCATTTGAAAATAGCCGAACTGCAAACTCACAATGCGTCGCGATGCATTGTGAGTTTGTAGGTCTGCTATTTTCCATAGATAGATTTCTATAGATTTTATACATTTGAAAACATGTGAAATGGGCAGGGGTGCACATAACAGGTGCGCATGCGCACCCAAAATAAATAATGCGCACCACATCAGACGACGCAAGGCGCTTTTGCGTACCAACAGCTGGGACAGGAATTTCCAAGCTTTTATTTTTTAGCAAAACTAAAAAATAAAAGCCTGGAGATCGAGGCTAGGAATTTACTTCCTGAAGCCACACTCACACAATCACTCTAAAGCACGCGTCGACCCCATGTACAGCCATTAGGCGCAGGGCGAGGGGACGCATGCTGCACGTGATTGTGTGAGTATCGCTTCGCATCGCCTCGCATTGCAGCGGCTGTTAGAGGCACTCGTCACCGATGATGAACACATCGTAGTGGTGCAAAATATGCCGTGAATGTCCCAATCTGGCGGATAAATGCAGCGCAGCACAGGGCACCAACCTTGGGGGCTTCTCCTAACGGTGTGAGAGAAAAAAAAAACGGCGAAAATCGGCGGAATTTGGAAGCAGAGCGTCCTTTTCTTCTCGCGCAGCACCCCCACCAAGTCACATCTCCAGGTGCTCTTCTGAGTACTAGACCTAAAAAGTTATGTGCACCCCTGGAAATGGGGCCTTCTGCATAAAGAGTACTTTCTACTTTTGGTACTTTAAGTATATTTTGATACCAATCATGGCTTGATTCTAGGCTTAAATGAATTGATATAAATATTTTTGGAAATGTCAATGGGAAAAATGCATTGACTATTTTGAAGTGGAACCAGAAAATGGCCGCCACTGCTATGCCCTATACCGCCAAAACGTGCTATAAAAAGGTTTGAGGTTTGATCTACGTACGACTGCAACCTTTTTGACGTGAAGTGCCATGTTTTTATTTTCTTGATTAGTCAGTGTTCCATATCGACATTACATCTAATTATGATACCACCATCAAAATACAAATATTTCCAACAGATTTTCATCGTCTGTATACATAACCTTTATTTTCTTCTTGTTTTGACGTATTTTTCTTTCACATCAGGACATTGTAATAATGATCATTAGACTCACCTCTCTCCCAGACTCCCTCTCCAGTCAGGAGTTTTAATGAACGTAGAATTATTGTGCAGGATGTAATTTGCATACAGATGTGAGGGGGCTTAATTGAATTTACTTCATTTTGTTTTAAAAGAAAAATCCTCTCTCTCTCTCACACTTATGCCAGTGTGCCAGTGATTGTCTACCCCTGATCCTCATTATCACCTCCTTTCTTTCTTCTTTTTTTTATTTTTCTTACCACTTTTTCTCCCCAATTTAGTCGTTATGCCAATTGATTCATCCTCACACACATTTCTGTGTGAAAGAGTACTCACATTTCTTACTTAAGTTAAAGTATCAATACTGCAATATAGAAATACTATGTTACAAGTAAAAGTCCAGAATTCTAAATGTACTTGAGTAAAATTACAAAAGTATTGGCATCATAATGTACTTAAAGCACCAAAAGTAAAAGTACTCATTATGCAGAATGTCCCATTTCAAGTTTTCAAATGTATAAAAATATTGTGAAAATAGCCGATCTAGAAGCTCACAATTCGTTGCATCGCCAAAATGTATATAGGGCTGAAGTGGTTCATGTTTTTTTTGTTTTGTAATAATAATAAAAATCTACAAAGTAGATTACCAAAGTAGACACCGAAGTCTGACGTAATTTACTCATCTTACCTGGGTTGCGTTTTTTTCCCCCCATTCTGAATTCCCATAGACGTGTTTAATATCGTGTGTCAAATAAGAACTGTGTTCCAAAAATAAAGAAACAATCCCAGCGGTTTGACTCTTATGGATATGAAGCATCAACTGACGGTGAGAAAACGATAAAGTTACTGCGGCCACATTAGTTAAATTTTTGCCAGAAACAGACTGTATCAAATATGAGTGACTGACTATCATAAACGATACAGAGCCTCCTCCCTGACAATATCGCAGAGACAGTTTGTTTATTTTTGGACCATAATTCTTATAAGAGACGATTCTATGATGACCCAATGTTATTCTCCATAGAGATATTACTTTACGACCCAGGGGATGAACGAGTGACGCCAGGACTTCTGTACTCTATAGACCAGTGGTTTTCAACCTTTTTCATGCCAAGGACCCCTAAATTGATATACATTTGGTCCGCGGACCCCCATCTGAAAATGTTTTGTGCCAGGGACCCACAGAAGCAAACATTTGAATTAAAAATGTGCTTTAAAAATATATATATATATACGAAAGATATGCACACATTTTCACGATTTTTCAAAAATAGCATATCTACAAGCTCATAGTGCGGCACTCGGTGCCGCGCTATGAGCTTGTAGATATGCTATTTTTGAATAGCCAAAGCTAAGTGGTTAAAATGTGACGCTATGTTAACTCATTTATCTGGGGACCCCCTGGTACCCCCTCCCCCTCCCCAAGGACCACTGGTTGAGAACCACTGCTATAGACGCTCGATAAAAGCCGGATTCTTCTTCTGAACCTGTACTGTATATTAAGGAAACACAGACACCATGTGGGCTTGTAGATCTGCTATTTGGGGGGGGGGGGCGTGCCGTGACACCGTCGTATGACATGGTATACGCCGAGGAAGAGGCTGTGGGTGGCTGTGTAGAGCTGCTGAATCGCACAGGCACCTGAGAGGGGGTGGGAATAGTAATCAATCACATGCACGTGCACGCACGCACACACACACACACACACACACACACACACACACACACACACACACACACACACACACACGCGCGTGCGCACGTTCAGGCACAAAGCACAGCTGGGGCTGCAGAGAAGCCATCTGTAATGCTACCGTATAGACTAGAGTGTGTGTGTGTGTGTGTGTGTGTGTGTGTGTGTGTGTGTGTGTGTGTGTGTGTGTGTGCGTGTGCGTGTGCATGTGCGTGTGCGTGCGTGTGTGTGTAAGTGCATGCAAGCAAAATCAAGATCAAGTTCCAGTCCACTGTACCGTGTCGCTATGCCTCCTCCTTACCATGCAGCAGCAGCACTATAGCTCACACACACACACACACACACACACACACACACACACACACACACACACACACACACACAGAGGCACACACACACACGCACACACACAGGCACTCATGCATAAGCATAGACTTACCTGCAGCCATAGGCTACATACTGTGGCAATGCATACTAACGAGAGAGAGAGAGAGAGAGAGAGAGAGAGATCAGACAAGAGGGGATGGAGTGAGGGATAGATAGATGGATGGAGAGAGAGAGAGAGAAAGGTGGGGGGGTGGGGGTGGTAGAGGAGGGGTCTGTATAGACAGAGATCTGTAATGAGATCTGGGTGAGTCACTATACAGTACAGTGGGCTTCCTCCAGTCTTCTCATGGCTTCACTATGGAACACATAGGAGCAGGGTTGATTTCGTCGACTAAAACTGTGACGAAAAATGTTTGGTCGACTACCTTTTTTCACTGAGGAAAACTAAATAAAAACTAAATAAGAACTAAGCTATGATGACTAAAACTAAGACTAAATATATTGACAATTTGGTCAACAAATAAAAACTAGACTAAAATGTTAGTGAGGGATCTAGTGGAGAAGAGATCCAGTAGAACTGAAAGACAAGTCATTTTATGTTTGGTTGCGCTCCGGTGTTGCGCTCTGAAAATAGCAGATCTACAAGCTCACAACGCGTCGCGCTGCGACGCGTTGTGAGCTTGTAGATCTGCTATTTTTGCGTTGGAATCCTGCTTTTTGTTTTGCTATTTTTTTGTTCGATGGAATGGATTTGGATTTGGAATCCTGAAAAGTTACATTTTTATTTAATTTCAAATGCATTTATGTTAACTTAAATACAAATACATTGGACATGAACACGATAGAATTCGAATAGTCATTAAGCTACTAATATATAGACTGAAGTAATTAAAGCGGGTCATGTTTGTTGTTAACAGCTGAAATCAATAATATATCAGTATTCCGATATTAACCTGCGGGCCGCATTAAGTGAAGGTGGGGGCCGCATGTGGCCCCCGGGCCGCCAGTTGCCCATGTACGTTCTATTCACCTGTTTCTTGGCTGTGTGTTTTCCACTTCCTGTCGGATTTCATTGGATATCATTAGTCATCTGACCGATATCATTGGATTTCATTGGATCAAAAGACAGGAAGTGGAACGCAGTGAAAAGCCTAGGCAACAGGTGGATAGCAATGAGTCTCAACCTTTTTTAATTTCAAGCATATGCATTAAATTAGACCACTAAGGGTCTCCAACGTTTTTTCAGGCCAAGGACCCCTTAGCTGAGAGACAGATGCAGCAGGCAGGGACCCATGCCACATATTGTATGAAAATGTGTTGCAGATTAAACCTTTTCTTAGATTTCATAGATGGCTTCATAGACTTGTTGTGTAGCGTGGTGTTGGGTTCATGTTAACAGACAGTTGAACTACTTAAACCCCTCAAAACTTGTACTTGGCCTGATGCTCTTTTTTTCTCTCTACACCAAACCTCTTTGCCCAGAGTAGCAGATCTACAAGCTCACAACACCTCGCGCTTGTTGAGCTTGTAGATCTGCTACTTTCGGTGAACGTTCCCCTCAGAATAGGGATGCTAGGGTTAAAGTAAAAAAAAAAAAAAGTCTTATCACACACATATTTGGCGGCCCCCCTGTAGTAACTCTGATGACTCCCCAGAGGTCCCTGAACCCCCTGTTGAAGACCTATAGAGACCATTGGACGCCCATTTGACACCATTTTAAAACTCTGGAACCTCAATCTACACTGTAATATACTTGGTTACTTGGTTCAATTTGTACACTCTCAGAGTTACAGACCGACAAAGGTCCATTGGGTTAACTAACAATGATTTGGGTGGGGACCCCCTGGAACCCCCTCAAGGACCCCTGGGGGTCCCCGGACCCCACTCTGAGAACCAGTGCAGTACACAGTCTTCTCATGGCTGTTACCGGGGCGGGGGAACGCATTAGAATGAGCGCTCCGTAGCTAGCTAGCTAGGGCTCTAAACATCAAAGGTTTGTGGCTAATATTAGCATAGGATTAACGTCGCCTAATTTTAGCTAAACATCGATCTTCTGTTTAAAAAAAACAACCCATAACAACTAGTTATCTGGGTTGTGGGAATCAGCAAAGGCTTGCAACAATTCCTGGCTAGCTAAGCATTTTTTTTTTCTTCTTTCCCGCCCCAGCATAAAATTAGCATAGGTTAACGTTGCTTTTAGCACGCCGGCTCGTGAAGGGAGGGGAGAAGGAGAGCACGTGTTGCCAAGTCTGCTCATTATAAGCGACTTTGAGGCGTGGATTTTTCCGCGCCTCGCTTGTAAATATTGGTAGTTGCGTGTTGCGGTTTCTTTTTTTGGAGGGGCTTGTTTCTAAAGTGTAGTTGCTTAATTTTGGCTTGCTTCATAATGCTGTTAAAAACAAGTGGTTCTCAAATAATTTCATATGAAGGACTCCCCCAAATTATATGTATTTTGTGTGTGTGTGTGTGTGTGTGTGTGTGTGTGTGTGCGCGTGCATGTGCGCGTGCGTTTGTGTGTGTGTGTGTGCGCGCATGTGTGTGCGTGTGCATGCTCATGTTGTCTTGTCGTAGACCTGTGGTTTGCTTGTATCTCTCTCGCTAAATCTGGCAACGCTGAGAATGAGTCACACATGAAGCGCAGCAGCAGCAGCAGCCGGGAGAAAAGCAGCGCGGCACAAACATTTAAACATCAGAGGAGTCAACAAACCCTGGGCTCTCTCTACGTGGCCATATTTATTCATGTGGTCTGACACCCACCCACACACGTACACACACCCACACGCACACACACACACACACACACACACACACACACACACACACACACACCTCCGTTTGTATTGCTACGCTTGTGAGGACCGTCAACATTTTAGGACGCCGATTTTATATATTTTTGTTAGCTAAGCCTGAAGCCGAAAAATAGCAGATCTACAAGCTCACAACGTTGTGAGCTTGTAGGCCGGCTATTTTTCGGTGCATGACACCAAACCAGGGCGCAACTATTAAGTACATAAAATCAGGCATAACTCTTAATATCTAATCCCTAAACCGAACTTCTAAATGCCTCTTAATCCTAATCCTAAAACCTAACTCCAGGCACAAGGAAATCCATTGGTCTTCTTCTGAGACCACGATGCCGACGATGATGGATCCTATAATAACCCCAACCTGAATCTGTTTCTAATTGTGGAAACCAAGTCTCTAAAAATACGTTTTCAAACAGAAAAATATTAAAATGTGAGGACGAGGAAAAATAGTCCACACAGCATCTATTTTTCTAATTTTGCTATACTGGTATAGGGACATTTGGTCCTCACAAATACGGTAATACAAACACACACGCACGCACGCACGCACGCACGCACGCACGCACGCACGCACGCACGCACGCACGCACGCACGCACGCACGCACGCACGCACGCACGCACGCACACACACCCACACACACACAGGAGACACAATGGGGGGGGGGGGAAGCACACAACGGCAGCTCACACGCAAACATACACACCTCACAAATACAGTAATACAAACCCACACACACACACACACAAACGAGACACAATGGGGGGAAAAACACACACACTGAATGGAAGCTCACACACAAACATACACACAGTGAAGCGTGTTCAGAAAACCTCCATGACCATGGCACCAGTGTTGATTTTGACAGCACATTTTGATCCAGTTTTAGTCATAGTCTTTTGAATACAATTCCATTTAGTTTTAGTCATATTATAGTCATCTGAAATGTTTTAGTTTGTGTCTAGTTTTAGTCGACTAATTCTACAGATGATTTAGTCGACTAAAACGTATGTTGGCGGTGCCTTGATGGCGTCGTAATGGCTGATTTTACACTTGGTTTGCATGCTGAAAATAGCCGATCTACAAGCTCACAAACGCGTCGCATTAATCTCATTAATCCTTCCAGTCATGTGTCTCCCAATTCCTCCGTATCTCTTTAGTTAGTTCAGTGGTTCTCAAAGTGGTCCGGGGTCGGGTCTTTGAGGGGGTCCCAGTGGGATCTGGCGATTCCCCCATAGGGGTCCCCAGCAGTTGGCTATTCAAAAATTAGCCGATCTACAAGCTCGCACCGCGTCACTTCGTGCCGCGTTGCGAGCTTGTAGATCTGCTATTTTTTTTTTACATTTTCGAATTTTGTTGAATTTTGATTTTTTTTTTTACACAAACCTTCTCCTCTGGGGGTCCCTGGCACAAAACAACATTTTCAGATGGGGGTCCGTGCCCCCATATGTATGTCAATTTAGGGGTCCTTGGCTTGAAAATGGTTGAAAAAAACACTGAGTTATTACATCAGCAGTAGCTCCGCCCCCTCGCACCACCTTGCGACCCCCCCCCTCACCCCCCCTCCTCATCCCCGACCGACGGCGAGGAGAGACCAGACAGCCTGTCGTTCGTTGGTGTGTGTGTGTGTGTGTGTGTGTGTGTGTGTGTGTGTTAGCGCGCGCGCACACACACCCCGAGACCCGCCCCCTCCTCCTCTCTCTCTCTCTCTCTCTCTGCATATCTCTCTCTCTCTTGCTCTTCCCCTTAACAGCCCCATCTTTCAATCTAGCACTCCTTTTCACAGCCCTCCCTCCTTCCCTCTCTCCTCCTTTTAGTGCTCTCCCCTTTATCTGCTCTCTCACCACTTTCAGCTCCTCTCTCTCTCTCTCTCATCTCCCCTTTCTTTAACAGATTGTCCTCTCTCTCTCTCTCTCTCTCTCTCTCTCTGTCTCTCTCTATCTCGTATGCACACAGGCATCTCTCATCTCGTCTCATCTCCCTCTCCTTTCGCTCTCTCTCTACCACCCCCCCCGCTCCGTCAACATCCTCCTCCTCCTCCTCTTCCTCGTCCCCTCTCTCCTTTTCATCTCCTCTCCTCCTCATCCTCGGTGCACATCTGCCAGTCCGACACAAACCGTCTCAGTCGGGGTGAAAAAAAAACCTTTTATGTCCAAAACCCAGTTCCTTTTTATTATTATTATTATTATTATCACCTTTACCCATTAAGACCGGGAACGCATCTGTGTGCCATTTTGTAAGATTTCTTTGGCTATTCAAAAATAGCAGATCTACAAGCTCATAGCGCGGCACCGAGTGCCGCGCTATGAGCTTGTAGATCTGCTATTTTTGAAAAATCGTGAAAATTTGAGCAAATCTTTGAATATATATATATTTTTCAAAGTTACATTTTTTTTTAACTCAAATCTTTGCTTCTGGGGGATTCTACTAATGTCTTCTAAATCCTAAAGGCGGTTACACACCGGCGAATATGCGAATATACGTACAATTCTGACTCGTTCCGAATAATTAAAAGACGCTTTTTCGCTCCATGTAAGCTTGCATTGACTTTATAAGGTTTTAAAAATAAACGTATTATTCGCATGAAGAAAAACGCCCCGGGGTGTAAGGACCTTAACAGTTTTTTTTTTTCTATAATCAGTGGTTCTCAAACATATTTCATGTCAAGGACCCCCAAAAATTATATGCATTTGTCCGTGGACCCCCTCATCTCAAAATATTTTGTTCCAGGGACCCCCCAGAAGCAAAGATTTGAGTTAAAAATGTACATATATCTTCAAAGATTTGCACACATTTTCACGTTTTTTTTTCTTCAAAAATAGCAGAGCTACAAGCTCATAGCGCGGCACTCTATGAGCTTGTAGATCCGCTATTTTTGAACAGCCCAAAGAAATCTTAAAATGACACAGATGCGTTCCCGGGCCGTCGTGAGCTTGTAGATCTGCTGTTTCCGCTGCTTTTGCCACGACACTCGGGGTGCGATGAAGTGGCAGGGTGTTAATTCATGATAAAAACATTAAAAAAGTTGATTTATGGAGATGCGAGTCTCTGCCCAACTGTGTGGAAACCGTCTCAGTTTCTGCATCCTCCCCGTTACGCTTCTACGTCTTTCTTTTCTTTCTGTCAAATCCCTCTTTGGGTGGATGACGCATGGATGGCTGCGTGTTCCTGTCTCATTCAAACAGACACACACACACACACACACACACACACACAAACACACACACACACCTCGCACACACGCACACACACCTCGCTAATTTATTCTGCGCGCATATGTCATCGTCAAGGTTAACAGCCGAGGTGCTAATGGTGAGAGGAGGAGGGAGAGACGTGGGGGTTTGTGGGAGATGTAGTAAAAATGCCTTGTAGTTCCTCTCAGGGACTTTTTAGGTGTTTATGTCCCAACAGCCCCCGCTATCGTTTTCAACCCCCCCCCCCGCATCATCATAAACCACATCGTTTGGTATAATCCCAAACGCATACATAAAACATGTTTTATCGTGAAAGACATCGTTAGGTCATCTCAAGCGCATAGTTTAAATGTACAGATTATTTCTTTTTTGATTAGTATATTGTTTAGACCAGTGGTTTTCAACCAGTGGTCCGGGGACCACCAATAGTACTTGGGGGGGGGGGGTACCAGGGGGTCCCCAGCTAAATGATAGATTAGGAACCAAATGGACCCTTATGGGTCTGTAACTCAGAGAGTGTACAAATTGTTCCATTTGTACACTCTCAGAGTTAAATTAACATTGATTTCACAATATAAATTGGGGTCCCAGAGATAGAAATGCCATTAAATGGGGGTCTGTAGCCTAAATGCATGTCAAACTGGGGGTCCTTGAAATTAAAATGGTTGAGAATCACTGCTAGAGCCGTAACAAATCCACTCTTATGGCAGGGGGTCCCTGGCATATCTTTTCAAATGGGGGTCCCCGAGCTAATAAGTGTCAATTTGGGGGTCCTTGACATGAAAAAGTTTGAGAACCACTGCTGGTTTAGACTGAAGCCAGGTCTTGGTTTACCGAATGATCCTATAGATTACTGAGGATAGTGAGGAACTACACCATCGTGGATGACATTGTTAGGTCATCTCAAACGCATACGATACATTATTCCATTGGTTCTCAAAGTTGCGTACGGGACCCCCAGGGTTCCTTGAGGGGGGGGGGGTACCATTTTTGGGGGTCCTTGACATGGAAAAAGTTTGAGAACCATTATTCTATCGTGAAAGACATGGTTCTCAAATTAATGATATAGATGTTTTTAATGGGAAAGACGTCATTTCAAATGTACATATTGTCGGGTGGGAACCATGTCTGTCCAAAACCGTTTATTACTACTTTAAAAAAATATATAAGATAGTGAAAATAGCCGATCTACAAGCTCACAACACGACGTGTTGTGAGCTTGTAGATCAGCTGTTTTCACTACTCTTCTCGACACTCTTGTGTGATGAAGTTAGGGCATCAATTTACCAAAAGAAATAAAAATATAAAAGGTTGAAATATGAAGATACAAGGTTTTTTTGCCAGACAGCAACGACAGATATCTTTCTATGGCGAAAGACATGGTTAGCACTGGTGGGAAAAGTACTCGAATGTTTTACTTTAGTAAAAGTATCAATGCCGCAATAATACTGTTACAAGTAAAAGTCTGGAATTCAAAATGTACTTGAGTAAAAGTATTGGCATCAAAATGTACTTAACCTACCAAAAGTAAAAGTACTCATTACGCAGAATGTCCCATTTCAAGATTTCAAATGTATGAAACTCTTTTGAAAATAGCAGATCTACAAGCTCACAATGCGTCGCATCGCGACGCATTGTGAGATCTGCTATTTTCAAACGGCCGAAATGTATATACGGCCTGAAGTGGTTAATGTATGTTTCGTAATAATAATCAAAATCTACAAAGTAACTAGTAACTTAAAGTTTTCAAATAATTGTAGTGGAGTAAAAGCAGATGTATTGGAGTAGAAGTAAAAGTATTGGAAATTGGAAATACTCAAGTAAAGTACAAATACCTCAAAAGTTGTACTTAAAGTACAGTACTTGAGTACGCGTACTTAGTTACTTTCCACCACTGATGGTTCCACCAAAAAACGCCATAATATAGATTTTTTATTTTCTTCATTTTTTCGCATGACAAACATTGGGGGATATAAATATGAATGATGAATCATCCGAGCATATTGCAGTTGATGTCATGAATATGTTTTGAGAGGGTGGGGGGGGGGTTGGGGGGGCGGGGGGCATGAAGAGGGGGGGGAATCAGCCCCCGGAGAGAATTTCATGCTCTTTTAGCCTCGGTCCCTTTTGTCTTCTGTCCTCTCATTTATGTTCATTAATGTGTTGAGAGCCACACCGCTGGTCCATGGCTAATTCATTGACATGCATGGCGAGCAAAGAGCGTGCGTGTCCATGTGCGTGTGTGTGTGTGTGTGTGTGTGTGTGTGTGTGTGTGTGTGTGTGTGTGTGTGTGTGTGCGTGCGTGTGCGCTTGTGTTACTAATGCTTGCGAGGACAAAATGACCATGTTATATGGAAAGGTTAAAATGTCAATTAGATGTTAGCGTGTTTATTTAGACAGATGCCAGGTTCATTTTTTTACCTGGCATCCCTATATTTTCGATGCATAGATTTTTATTATTTTCTTTTTATGTTATACTGTTTAGCCTGATGCTTTAGGTCAGTGGTTCTCAAACGTTTTCGTGCCAAGGACCCCCAAATGGACACTTATTAGCAAATGGTTCCATTTGTACGCTCTCAGAGTTACAGACCCATAAGGGTCCATTTGGTTCCTATAAATCATTTAGCTGGGGACCCCCTGGAACTCCCTCAAGTACCCCTGGGGGTCCCTGGACCCCACTTTGAGAACCAATGCTTTAGGTTGTTGGTTTACCTGTGGTCCTACGTTACTACTTCACTGTCTCTCTGCATTTGACGGTGGTGGAGTAAGTACCAGTATGTTTTACTTAAGTAACAGTATCATGTAGAAATACTCTTGTTACAAGTAAAAGTCCGGAATTCAAAATATACTTGAGTAAAAGTACAAAAGCATTGGTATCAAAATGTACTTAATGTACCAAAAGTAGGAAGTACTCATTATGCAGAAAGTCCCATTTCACAAGTTTTCAAATGTATAAAAATCCTTTGAAAATAGCCGATCTACAAGCTCACAATGCGTCGCGATGCGACGCATTGTGAGCTTGTAGATCGGCTATTTTCAAATGGCCGAAATGTATATAGAGCTGAAGTGGTTAATGTATGTTTTGTAATAATAATCAAAATCTACAAAGTAACTATAGTAACTAAAGTTTTCAAATAATTGTAGTGGAGTAAAAGTACAATATTTGCCTCTGAGATGTAGTGGAGTAGAAGTAAAAGTATTGCAAATTGGAAATACTTCAGTAAAGTAAAAGTACGTACCCCACAAGTATAGAATTTGAGAAATTATGAGAAATTATGAGGAACCATTTCCCCTGGTTCCTGTTGTTTAATGATGGTTGAAAAATATTTTTTAAAGATTTAGGTTTACAATTAGGAAAACAGATTCAGGTTGGTGGTTATGGTTAGGCATAACCACATTTTAGAGGTTAGGTTTAAGGGTTGAGGGTTCAAGGTTTCCCTATTCTATACTTAGTCTTGCGGCGATGTCACACACACCGAAAAATAGCCGATGTATATTAAGAATTTGGACAATAATCTACTATTTCGGCGACTTTAAAGTAAAATTACGGCCAGGTACGTCCTGACCGGAGGTGTCGTGAAAGTTCTCTTTACGGTCGAGTGCATTCAAGAACAACACGTTGCATAGTGTTCTCTCACTGTAAACATCAGATCTCTGCAGAAAAAAAGAAAATAAAAGCTTTGAACCCATTAATACCTGGAACGCATATGTGTCACTTTAGATTTCTTTGGCTATTCAAAAATAGCAGATCTACAAGCTCATAGCGCGGCACCGAGTGCCGCGCTATGAGCTTGTAGATCTGCTATTTTTGATAAATCTTGATAACATTTTTTTTTTTTTTTTTTCAAAAAACTGTTGGGATTTCGAAAATATTTTTCAGGTCTTAAAGGGTTAAAATACGTGATTTAAAGCAAGACCTATAGGCGCGGGTTTTTAGCTGTGGAGGATCCGTGTAATTTCTGTACTGTACCACTAGTCCTAGGATATCATAACGTCATAATAAAGGTAAGAATAACGTTGGCCGTAATTTTCCTTTAAGCTCACGGTTAAAAATGCGCCAATAATATTTGTTTTTGTTTTTACAGCATTCATAAAATCTCCGTCCTAAAACGTTGACGTCCTCACAAGTATAGTAATACAACGTGTGTGTGTGTGTGTGTGTGTGTGTGTGTGTGTGTGTGTGTGTGTGTGTGTGTGTGTGTGTGTGTGTGTGTGTGTGTGTGTGTGTGTGTGCGTGTGTGTGTGTGCGTGTGCGTGTGTGTGTGTACATTCTCCATGGTGGATGAACAGAGGCAGGAGGCATGGCAGCAGCCAGAGGAGAATAAAGCCTCATTTATACGTTGAGCCGCAAATAGAGGATCTGCAAGCTCACTGTGTGCCGCATCTGCACCGTGATGCAAGTTTGTAGATCTGCTCTCTCTCTCTCTCTCTCTCTCTCTCTCTCTCTCTCTCTCTCTCCATCCATGTCTGTCTCTGTGCCTCTCTCTCTCTCTCGCCCTCCTCTATTTTAATCATCATCTTTTATCCCCCCCGCAGTCGTTGTCGCTCCCTCCATCTCTCCCCCCTTTGTCTCCACCTCTCTCTCTCTCTCTCTCTCTCTCTCCTCTCTCTCTCTCTCTCTCTCTCTCTCTCTCTCTCTCTCTCTCTCTCTCTCTGTCCTTGGGTGTCTGCAGCCAGCTGTGTCTTTGGGCCATTAGTCCCCCCCCCCCCCTACAGCCCCCCCCCCCTCCCTCTTCCCCCCTTCCATTTTCCCCCTCAACGCTTCCTCCAGCAGACCCTAACCCCCCCTCCCCCTCCCCTCCCCATCTCTCCTCTCCTCTCTGTCCCCTATATATATGGTTGCTAGGGCTCCATTGTCACGGCAACCGCTGATATTAAAATCCTGTCCGAGCGTCCAGCATTCTGGTCACTGCACCAAACGCACACACACACACACACACACGCACACACACACACACACACACGCACACACACACACACACGCACACACACACACACACACGCACACACACACACACACGCACACACATGCTGAAAGTCTCTTATATACATACGTACGAGAACACACTCACATACACAAAACACTCGCATACACACACACACACCACACGCCCCACCGTAATGCAAATGTGTTCCTATGCCCAGATTCAGCAGCATAGAACACACACACACACGCACACACACACGCACACACACACGCACACACACACGCACGCACGCACGCACGCACGCACGCACACACGCAAACACGCACGCACACACGCAAACACGCACGCACACACGCACGCACGCACACACACACACACGCAAACACGCACGCACGCACGCACGCACGCACGCACGCACGCACGCACGCACGCACGCACGCACGCACGCACATTCAGCAGCATACAGTAGAACATTGGATCTCAAAGTGGGGTCCGGGGACCCCCAGGGGTACTTGAGGCGGTTCCAGGGGGTCCCCAGCAAAATGTGTAAATATAGCATCAGAATAATTATGACCTTTTATACTTTGGCTATTCAAAAATAGCAGATAAACAAGCTCATAGTGCTGCACCGAGTGCCGCGCTATGAGCTTGTAGATCTGCTATTTTTGAAAAATCGTGAACATTTGTGCAAATCTATCAATATATATATATATATTTTTTAAGCGAACATTTGTAACTCAAATCTTTGCTTCTGGGGGGTCCCTGGAGAAAAATATTTTTAGATGGGGGTCCGCGGCCAAATACGTATCATGTCGGGGGTCCTTGGCATGAAAAAGTTTGAGAACCACTGCAGTAGAACATACACACAAACAAACACAACTATACAGTCTAATTCTAACACATGCAGCATCCAGTGAATCCACTACTCAGCACCTGCTGGCCTCTCCTCTCCCCTCCCCTCCCTTCCTCTCCTCTCCTCACACTGTCTGTTCTCATGAAAAGTTATTTCTCTGCATAATGTAGTGACAGAACATGTGACTCACTGTTCACACGCGCCTGTAAACCCGCTCGCCGCAATGGACTCTTATCAAAGATGGTGGATATTTAGGAAGATCCGCAAAATAGAAAGAATAGCCAGCACTCTGAAGCAGTCCTTCACTGCACTGTGAGCTTGTAGATCTGCTATTTTCCCAAGATTTTGTTGACATTTTATACATTTGAAAACGTGTGAAATGGCCGGGACATACTGCATAATGAGTACTACTTTTGTACATTAAGTATATTTTGATGCCAATACTTTTGTACTTCTACTCGCGTACACTTTTTATTGCGGACTTTTACTTGTAACAGAGTATTTCTACATTGCAGTATTGATACTTTTACTTAAGTACTACCACTGCTGACGGCCGATCTGGTTGGAATAACGTGTTCCTTCCACGCGCTACGTCCTACCGGGGGAAACTCCCCCCTGTCAGGTGATAAGAAGACCAGTTGGTTCTCATGCATTGACGGAGGCATGAGCTCGGCTCTGGGCTCCCTTAGCTGGCAGGGGGAGTGTAGCGCCCAGGATCACTTAGACAATTGGCACTGGGTGAAAAAAAGGGTTGCAAAATCGTGGGATAAAAATGTAGTAAAAAAAAAAGAGAAAAGCGCTATAAGAATGCAATTCATTATTATTATTATTATAAACGGCCCGGTTGCCCGGATGTACTTTTTAAACCGTACGGGCCATGCAGCAGAACTCACCAAGCATTTTGGCCCGGTGGGACCAGTGAAAAATAATGCCTTGAAAATAAAATGAAAACATTAACATCTAATGATTTCACACTATTTCCCTGTAGTGCTGAGTTTTGTAAAGATTTCTGTGAAATCGTCTCGTAATTACCGTTGAGACATAAACGTTTCTTGGATCACAGGCAGAGCCGTCTGCTGTGGCTCTGCCCCCGGACATCAACACAACCTGGCTCGCTAACGCTAAGGCTCACAGACAAGACATTTTCCTGTCATCCTTGGACCTTTTTGTTCATCTTCAAAATGTTTTTTTTTTAAACCACCACCAGTATCCGCTCCAGTGTTGATTTTGTCGACTAAAACCCTGACGAAAAATGTTCGTTGACTACCTTTTTTTCGCTGACGAAAACTAACTCAGAACGACATAAAAACTAAGCTATGATGACTAAAACTAAGACTAACTACATTGACAATTGTGTCAACTAATACAAACTAGACTAAAATGTTAGTGAGGGACTAATGGAGAAGAGATCCAGTAGAACTAAAAGACAAGTCATTTTATGTTTGGTTGCGCTCTGAAAATAGCAGATCTACAAGCTCACAACGCGTCGCGCTGCGACGCGTTGTGAGCTTGTAGATCGGCTATTTTCAGCATGCAACCAAGTGTAAAATCAGCCATTATGACGCCATCAAGGCACCACCAACATACATTTTAGTCGACTAAATCAACTGTAGATTTAGTCGACTATAATCTTATGATATTTAGTCGACTAAAACTAGACAAAAACGAAAACATTACAGAAGAGTAAAATATGACTAAAACTAAATGGAATTTTATTCAAAAGACTATCACTAAAACAAAACAAAAATGTGCTGTCAAAATCAACACTGATCCGGTCAAACACCAGGAAAAAACAGATAGATAAAAAAAAGGTCGCGAGAGAGAAAAACAGTATGAGACGAAGAAGAGGGAGAGAAAGTTTCCCAAATACTAACGAAGGCTCTGTTCCATGCTGGTCAAACAGAGTCAGGGTGCATGTTGGCTCACTGCTGGAAACACTCTGCTACAGCAGTGGGTCCCAAATTGGCGTCCAGGGACCCTCATACTGTAGGCTCCTTGAGGGGGTTCCAAATGGCCCCTTACAGTGTGTGTGTAACTCTGAGAGTGTCCCACTGACTTCAGGCTAAATTTATAGGTTTTCAAAGTGAGTGCCGTGGCACCCCTGGGGGGCCCGCAGGGGGGCGCCAATGGAGACATATTGGAAATGAGAGGGGGGGGGGGGGGGGGCGCGGAATTCATAAAAATATATATCGTAAAAGATTGAATTTCAATTCAAATTCAATTCATAAGATGAATGTGCCAGTTTAATCTTATTCAACCTGGTGTCTCTCTTTTGGGCATATCAGTATTGTCCACATTCGTTGACATTTTACAAAGCTTTATTATTTTTAAAACGTGTGTGAGTTTGTAGATCTGCTATATTCGATACTTCCATTTTCTTTTTTTAAATCCATTTCACCATATGGGGCCACACCATGTTTGTTGATGACATCAATGTGTTAATATTCTATGCTCAGTTGATGAATTGAATACATACATAGAACCACAATGAAAACAAGCCCTCTGGACTTTTTTTTGTGTTTTATTCCTTTTAGCCAAAATGTTTCACCGTACCCCAGTGCTGTTCACGTTTTGGCATGCCAAGGGGGTCCTTGGCATGCCAAGGGGGTCCTTGGCATGCGGGCAGAAACCTTGCATATCCATTATTTCAGATTGTCATGTTTTTCATAAATGAAAGCCCTATACTTCATCATACAAGAGTGTCAAAAAATGTAGTGGAAACAAGCTCACAAGCTACAAGCTTGTAGATCGGCTATTCTAAAATGTCGAATCGAAAAGGAATGGTTCTGGACATACAAGGTTTCATACATAGGCTATTTGAAAATAGCCGTTTTAAAAGCCTATTTTCAAACATTTTAGTACTTTTACTTTTGGTACTTTATACCTATATAGGTATACCAATACCTTTGCACTTTTACTCAAGTAAATTTTGAATTCCGGTCTTTTATACTTGTAACAGAGTACCCTTCTTCATTGCAGTATTGATACTTTTACTTAAGTAAAACATTTGAGTACTTTTTCCACCACTGCAAGGAGAGAGGAGATGCATCTCGGTGGTGCTGCGTGCCATGCGTTGTTGCCTTTGGGGAAAAGTGGGCCGCATGCATGCGGTGCAGTCCTTGTTCAGGCTCATTGTGTGTCTGTCTCTCTCTCTCTCTCTCTCTCTCTCTCTCTCTCTCTCTCTCTCTCTCTCTCTCTCTCGCTCTCTCTCTCTCTCTCTCTCTCTCTCTCTCTTTCTCTCTCCTCTGTGCTTGTGTGTGGTCAGCAGAACGGAGCGGCCGGCGGGGCGGTGAACATGTGATCCTGATGATAAAGCAGTGGGCAGATAGACTAGAATAGCCTGCCTGCTGCGCTGGACAAGGTTATACAGGACACACACCAGCCGCTATATAGACTGGACTGGAACGGCCCGGTATACTATACTCTTAGACAATACCATGACTATAATGGGCTCTGCTCTTGGATTAGATAAGACTAGACAACGTGCTTTTTTTTGTCCCTAGTTTGTATAAGGACATTTTGGGGGGCTTAAAGGTATAGTGTGTAACTTTTTGCCCGCTGTGTTTACATGACAAAACAACAAATACATGTTTCCCTCTATATTAGGGGTGATGCAACTTTGATGATGGAGAGGGCCACTATATTTCCACTCTCATTCCAGAGGAGCCACATTGCATATACTGTCGGGCAGACACCTCTTATCTCTGTATTTTACATTTTTGGGGGAAATTAATTCTATGTCACACAAAAGTAGCGAAAATAGCAGATCTACAAGCTCAAAACACGTCGCACCGCGACGCGTTTTGAGCTTGTAGATCTGCTATTTTTGTTATTTTTGAATTGGAATCCAGATTTTTTTTTGTTGCTATTTTGTAATTGGAACCCTGAAAAGTATCATTTTTATTTAATTTCAAATGCATCTAGGTATACTTATGTTGTGAATGTTTTGAACTTAAATACAAATACATTGGACATAAAAAAGACAATAGGATTGTAATACTAGTCATTGAGCTACTACTATAGACTGATGTAATTAAAGCGGGTCATGTTTGCATGTTTGGAATTGTAAACAGCTGAAATCAATAATATATCAGTATCCCCATATTAACCTGCGGGCTGCATTAAGTGTAGGTGGGGGGCCGCATGTGGCCCCCCGGGCCGCCCGCCAGTTGCCCGTGTATGGTCTATAGCAGCAGTCATCATCAGCCACTGGAGTATAGTGTGGTGGTGTTAACCTGCATAAACACACTTCCCATCTACTAAAACAAACAGTGGTGAATACGCTAAAATACAGCGAGAGGGCAATGTGCCTGACGGCGAGTCGCGGGGTTCGATTCCCGAGCCCGGCAACCTTTGCTGCGTGTGACTCCCTGTCTCTCTCTCTCTCTCCCAGTTTCCTGTGCGTGATAGTGAAATGCAACCCGACTCGAGCAAGACAAGGAAAAGACGCGCTGTGATTGGCCAGTAGTCACTTTGAGTGACTACTTGGGGCAAACTCTCACCCCAAAACATGATTTACGATTCTGTCCCTATCGGTACATAACTCGACGAACGGCGCTGAGTAGGCACAAGCGAACTTCGCCACGATCCGCACGGCAACTCGCTTGCTTTAGCTCACTCGGCGGTGCCTCTCGTGGCTCAAGTTCCCTTGAGACTGAGCGTCTCCGTCGTGGTCCAAAACTATACGTTATTAGCCAAAAGAAATCTGCGGTTGTCGGAAAAACTGAAGCGGGATCCGATCACGGGAGCTCAGTGTCGGCGGTCCAACTCTTAGCGAGGCACGTCACCAGACCGGTTGGAATATCAGGGTTTTAGGCTGTAATTAGACTGTGAAAATGCCCCCAACCGTCCCCTCTGGGGGCATTAAGGAGCGTGACATGATGATCAGAAAATGCGTTTTGATGATACAGGTTGAAAAGAACGACGTCATTTTGGAAAAGGAATTTCGTCGTAATTTCCGCGTTCTGGGTGGTTGTACTCATAACACAAACAGCAGTTTAAATTCACGTGAATTAATCGCACAAGATGAACGCTCCCGGTGAGCAACGACCTTAAGAGTCAAATCTCCACTTAAGGGAAAATGGTTTTCCCCGCTTTTCTCCCTAAGTAGAGATTTGACTCCACTCTTAGGGGAAAACAGGGGGTATCCTAAAACGGGGGTATCCTACTTTGGGAAACATATTTCATCTTAACTGCGAGAAAGCCTGAATCTGGTGCATTTTGAAATGAGAATACACAAGTAACAAAAGCACAGCTCTGTCCCTGTCGTGTCGCCCCCAACCCCCAAACCTAGCATTAAAGCTGCTACTATAGCCCCAAACCTAGCATTAAAGCTGCTACTACCCCCAAACCTAGCATTAAAGCTGCTACTATACCTCCAAACCTAGCATTAAAGCTGCTACTACCCCCAAACCTAGCATTAAAGCTGCTACTATAGCCCCAAACTTAGCATTAAAGCTGCTACTATACCTCCAAACCTAGCATTAAAGCTGCTACTATACCTCCAAACCTAGCATTAAAGCTGCTACTATACCCCCAAACCTAGCATTAAAGCTGCTACTATACCTCCAAACCTAGCATTAAAGTTGCTACTATACCCCAAACCTAGCATTAAAGCTGCTACTATACCTCCAAACCTAGCATAAAAGCTGCTACTATACCCCCAAACCTAGCATTAAAGCTGCTACTATACCTCCAAACCTAGCATAAAGCTGCTACTATACCCCCAAACCTAGCATTAAAGCTGCTACTATACCCCCAAACCTAGCATTAAAGCTGCTACTATACCCCCAAACCTAGCATTAAAGCTGCTACTATACCTCCAAACCTAGCATTAAAGCTGCTACTATACCTCCAAACCTAGCATTAAAGCTGCTACTATACCTCCAAACCTAGCATTAAAGCTGCTACTATACCTCCAAACCTAGCATTAAAGCTGCTACTATACCTCCAAACCTAGCATTAAAGCTGCTACTATACCTCCAAACCTAGCATTAAAGTTGCTACTATACCTCCAAACCTAGCATTAAAGCTGCTACTATACCTTCAAACCTAGCATTAAAGCTGCACTATACCCCCAAACCTAGCATTAAAGCTGCTACTATACCCCCAAACCTAGCATTAAAGCTGCTACACCCCCAAACCTAGCATTAAAGCTGCTACACCCCCAAACCTAGCATTTAAAGCTGCTACTATACCCCAAACCTAGCATTAAAGCTGCTACTATACCTCCAAACCTGCATTAAAGCTGCTACTATACCCCCAAACCTAGCATTAAAGCTGCTACTATACCCCCAAACCTAGCATTAAAGCTGCTACTATACCTCCAAACCTAGCATTAAAGCTGCTACTATACCTCCAAACCTAGCATTAAAGCTGCTACTATACCCCCAAACCTAGCATTAAAGCTGCTACTATATCCCCAAACCTAGCATTAAAGCTGCTACTATACCCCCAAACCTAGCATTAAAGCTGCTACTATACCCCCAAACCTAGCGTTAAAGCTGCTACTATACCCCCAAACCTAGCATTAAAGCTGCTACTATACCCCCAAACCTAGCATTAAAGCTGCTACTATACCCCCAAACCTAGCATTAAAGCTGCTACTATACCCCCAAACCTAGCATTAAAGCTGCTACTATACCCCCAAACCTAGCATTAAAGCTGCTACTATACCTCCAAACCTAGCATTAAAGCTGCTACTAATCCTACTGCACGTAATCCAAAAGCGACTATGATGACAATTCCATCAATTATCATCGATAACAAATTAAATGATTACATTGCATTGCATATGCATCGTGGAATATAGGATATTTTAATTGTTAAGATGTTAAGGAGAACTTAACTTGCAAGTTGTTAACCCATTTAGACCTGAAGCCAATTCTACATGTCTCCTAAATCCCAACAGTTTTCTGAAAAACGTATGTTTCTATATCACTGGTGCTCAATCTTTTTCATGTCAAGGACCCTCAAAATGATATGTATTTGGCCGCGGACCCCCATCAAAATATTTTGTTCCAGGGACCCCCAGAAGCAAAGATTTGAGTTAAAAATGTTAGCTTTAAAAATATATACATTCAAAGATTTGCACACATTTTCACGATTTTTTCAAAAATAGCAGATCTACAAGCTCGTAGCGCGGCACTCGGTGCCGCGCTATGAGCTTGTATATCTGCTATTTTTGAATAGCCCAAAGTGTAAAATAATGCTTTTTAGCTCGAATCTAAAAATTACACAGTTCCAGGTCTTAATGGGTTAAATGTTCAAATTCAGAAAAAACGCTGGCAGGAGCTCTGAATTACGTAAGTTTACTTTATGCTCAATGAAGTAAACTCACTACGGCAAAAAGGAAACAGATCACCAAATGATCCGTGCGTTGCATTGTAGGTCTGTTCAGCAAGGGGCAGAGATGCTCTGCATAGAGCCTCTATTCATTCCCAAAAGAGGAGGAACACGTACCGTACAGCGGGGCGGCCATAGCTGAGTGGTTAGTGAGCCCGCCTAGGGAGACAGAGGCCCTGGTTGCCCAGGTTCGATTCCAGGCCACGCCAGCATATGTGTGTGTCGATGAAATGAAATTTGTCCCTGAGCAAGACTCTTAACCCCTAATTGCTCACAGGTTCTCATTGGAAACAAGACCGCAAGGACTTTCATGTACAACCTGTTAAAAGGAATTATCCTTACAGCAATGGCTGTCATTTGGAAATGGTTCGGTTGCCGGCAAAAACAATGGCAACCGTAGTTTGCGAGACTTGTACGGAAGCTGTTGCAACGACAGACAGACAGACAGATCTGTTCAGTCGCCCGAGGATAAAACAACGTTATCAAAAGAAAAGCCGGTGTGACTCCCTTCTTGACGCTATTAGACGCCATTGGTTAGATTTGTAGTTGTCAGTCTCCGTGTAGCACAGATGAATGATATCAAACAACCTGTCATCGCAAAAGGTTCTAGACTCAAAGCCGCCACTTTTTAAAAAAACGTTAGCGCTGTGCCCTCGTCGTCCTACGTAGTGTTGATTTTGACAGCAAATTTTGACTTCGCTTTAGTCATGGTCTTTTGAATCAAATTCCATTTAATTTTAGTCATATTTTAGTCATCTGAAAGGTTTTACTGGCTAGTTGTCTAGTTTTAGTCGACTAAATATCATAAGATTATAGTCGACTAAATCTACAGTTGACTAAAATGTATGTTGGCGGTGCCTTGATGGCGTCGTAATGCCTGATTTTACACTTGGTTGCATGCTGAAAATAGCAGATCTACAAGCTCACAACGTGTCGCGCTGCGACGCGTTGTGAGCTTGTAGATCTGCTATTCTCAGAGCGCAACACCCGAGCGCAACCAAACATAAAATAACTTGTCTTTTAGTTCTACTCGATCTCTTCTCCACTAGTCCCTCACTTACATTTTAGTCTAGTTTTTATTTGTTGACGAAATAGTCAGTATATTACTATTAGTTTTAGTCATCATAACTTAGTTTTTATTTTGTTTTTGTGTAGTTTTCGTCAGTGAAAAAAGGTAGTCGACCAACATTTTTCGTCATAATTTTAGTAGACGAAATCAACACTGAGGTTGAGTATTTACTTGTCACCAGAACCTCTGTCTGTGGTGCAAGAGATATGCCAGCTCCTTTTGTAGACAGAAGGTTTGTAAAGGGCGAGGGGGCTCTGTCCGAGTTTGTTACCACAGCTCTAACATTACCCTCCTGTGAGGTTAAGTGTTTTGGTTGTCATAAAGATCGTCCCCATGTCTCTGTGGTGCAGCATATATGCCAGAGCTTTGTAAACAGAAGGTTGTGTCTTGTGAAAAAACAAAACAAATTATGAGTTGTTT
>NC_139948.1:49975181-49980181 GCF_963454915.1 Gymnoscopelus microlampas | reverse complement strand
CATAGCACCACCCACCTGTCCTAGTCCCTCCTCATGCCCACACCTGTTGTGTTATGATAATGAGGGGGAGGGTATACTTTTACTATGTCACTAAAGGGCTGTTTCTCTATTGGCACGTTTGACCCTCAAGGTTTCAGCCTCCAGGTAGAAACTCAAAATAGTCAGAGAAGACATAAAACACCATAAAAACACCACCAGGGGGCTTAATGAAGTTCTATCAACCTCATAGACACATGAAAAACAGAAAAAAAGTGCAAAACCATGGCACCACCTCTTTAACATTAGATCGGATGGGGCAGGGTTTGTTGTGATCGCGTTATTTTCCGGGTATACTCTTCTATAAGTTATAGGATCACTCATAGGTTGGCGAAGAGCGCCCTCTAGCACACTGAAAACACCAGCATGCGTCAAAATACGTCGATGGCAGTCAATGAGTTAATGTCGTGTACCACGCACAGATTTATGTTTGCACCTTAATGTCTAAATACCATGTACATTATATACCTACGTACTGTACCAGATGGTTATGCTGTAAATATCTAGTTGTCTTCTTGTTTTTTTATCCTTGCTCTCCTGCCCTTCGTTTTTCTTTCCTTCCTCTCTTTCTGGAAACAAATGATGAATAACAAATGATGTACAGTAGCTTTGCTCAAAATCACATTTCACCCACCGTTCTACACAGTCGCGTAACGAGGCAACAGTATGCCCCCACGCGAGGCAGTAACAGCGGGCCCTCATGAACGCGCGCGATTAGTGGTTATTAGTGGTTTCTGATACTTTTTTCGCGGGTTTGTGACGAATTTCGGGTACATAAACGACGGTTTTGTTTTTCCCTGGGTGGGGGGGATGTGCCCCTAACGGCATGGGCCCCAACGCAACCGCGTTGTCTGCGTGACGGTAGTGACGCCCCTGGTTCTCCACCTGTAAACCTATGATGTGACAATCAAAGATGATTCTGAGGGTTTCTGAGGGTTAGGATTGGTCGTTTAGAGCAGGGGTTTTCAACCAGTGGTCCGGGGACCACCAGTGGTCCTTAGGTTTAGTGTTTGGCGTTGGAGTGTCCTTATTGTATCCGTATTTTTTGCTGCGATGTCACACATCGTAAAAAATAGCCGCTATATATGGTCATAAAATGTGTGTATGTTCTCACACAGGTGTAGTAATTCTCTCCTCTCTCTCCTCCAGGTATAGATGAGCTTGTCAGTATGTGGCTGGAGCCTCTCTGTGGTGTCAGGCCCGTGACAGAGCAGTGACTGGGCTGATCTCACCCTGCAGGACGTGACGGGAAAACCTTAGGTACTGATCACCTCCACACACACACACACACACACACACACACACACACACACACACACACACACTCTCCCTCCCTGTTTGTCTTGCTTCATTTGCTGTCACTCAGCCCCCCCCCCCCCACACACACACACACACACTTTATTAGAAAGTTAATTATCAAACTCTCCCACGAGTCCCCTTACCACACACACACACACACACACACACACACACACACACACACACACACACACACACACACACACACACACACACACACACCACACTGTACGGACACATACTCATCACACACAGAACGCAAATACTAGCCTGGCACTGAAATGTGTGTGTGAGTGCACGAGTGCGTGACCAATACCAATTATCACAGTCTACGTTGGGTGCAGGTCGAGGGGAAGAGTGTGTGTGTGTGTGTGTGTGTGTGTGTGTGTGTGTGTGTGTGTGTGTGTGTGTGTGTGTGTGTGTGTGTGTGTGTGTGTGTGTGTGTGTGTGTGTGTGTGTGTGTGTGTGTGTGTGTGTGTGTGTGTGTGTATTCCCCTCCAAAGCCTTGTCATTTATCATTCAGAATGGTGCAGTCTTCGTTCACACACACACACACACACACACACACACACACACACACACACACACACACACACACACGCGCGTTGGTTGTGTTTTTTCATGGCAGGGAAGTCGTCTTCTTTTAAGGAACCGCTTTAACTGTTATTCATCCTGACAAGTGTTGCTGTTTTATATGTGTCTGCTAGTCATTCTGAAGCATTGGTTCTCAAAATGGTGTTCGGGGATGCCCAGGGGTCCTTGGGGGGGGGGGGGGGGTTCCAGGGGGTCCCCAGCAAAATGTGTTAATATACATGTAGCATCACAATCATTTTTAATCACTTTAACCTTTTATTCTTTGGCTATTCAAAAATAGCAGATCTACAAGCTCATAGACACAGTGACACATAGTGCTGCGCTATGAGCTTGTAGATCTACTTCTTTTTTTTTTAATCGTGAACATTTTGTGCAAATATTTGAATATATATATATATTTTTTAAAGCGAACGTTTATAACTCAAATCTTTGCTTCTTGGGGGGGTCGCTGGAACAACATATTTTGACACGGAGGTCCGCGGCCAAATACATATCATTTTGGGGGTCCTTGACATGAAAAGGTTTGAGCACCACTGATATATATGTAGATATATATGTTCTAAAGTGTTTGCACTCCTCCGTCTGAACCAGGCGGTAAAGCGTTCTCCTCTCTCACTGTTTCACCTCCTGTTGGTCACAGAAGAACCTTTCATGCCGGGATTTGACCGGACTTTACGCGTTGCTTTTATCACCTTAGTAAATACTGTCGTAAATACTTTATGCTTTCAGTCGCTAGTTTAAAGTCTTCTTTCAATTAGTATGATGTGTGTTGTTTGTAAATTATGGTCCCATTAACTCATTGACTGCCAGAGTAAATAAGTAAGCCACTGCCAGTGTTTTTGAGCGTTTTTTACTAACCTTTCAAGAGCCACAGAATATTTCGCTCCAGGACGATCGACACACAGAGTGTCGCAAAAGACGGAGGAGTGTGTCTGCTTCCATCGGGGGGGGGAAAAGCGTGTCACTGTGACCCTCCGTTCTTAAGTTATTGGCTGTTGAATGTAGCTTGTTCTTGCCAAAAACGCAGAAAAAAACAAGAAAATAAATATTTTTCTAAATCCTTTAACATTAGATGGGACGGGGCAGGGTTTGTTGTGATCACATTATTGACGGGTCTACTCTTCTCCAGAAGTCATAGGATCACTCATAGGTTGGCGAAGAGCGCCATCTAGCGTAAACACCAAAACACGCCAATGAATGACTGCACTTTGCCTGCCAATGACGTAATATTGTGTCATCTGGTGTTTTTAGTGATTACGCTAGAGCAGTGGTTCTCAAACTTTTTCATGTCAAGGACCCCCAAATTGACACTTATTAGCCCGCGGACCCCCATTTCAAAAGATATGCCAGGGACCCCCATAAGAGAAGATTTTTTACGGCTCTAGCAGTGATTCTCAACCATTTTAATTTCAAGGACCCCCAGTTTGACATGCATTAGGCTACAGACCCCCATTTAATGGCATTTCTATCACTTGGACCGCAATTTATATAGTAAAATCTATGTCAATTTAACTCTCAGAGTTACAGACCCATAAGGGTCCATTTGGTGCCTAATCTATCATTTAGCTGGGGACCCCCTGGAACCCCCTCAAGTACCCCTGGGGGTCCCCGGACCCCACTTTGAGAACCAATGCGCTAGAGGGCCGCTCTTTGCCAACCTATGAATGATGCCTTGACTTCCAGAGAAGGATCCACCCGGAAATTACGTCATCTAAAACATTTTCATCCCGTCCACTACAATGTTATCAGATTCATAAGAAATACTGTTATCTCTGATTTATTTTCCCAGATTGCGTTTTTGGTGAAAACAAGCTGTATTGAACTGCCGATAACTACAGAACAGACAATCACGTTACAATGTGTTGTTTTTTTTCGGTGGAAAGAAGAGAGACTCGTCTTTCCACCGAGACATCGTTTGTTTACTTCCGCGTCGATTAAAATTTTCTGTGGATCGTCAAAAAGACTCAAAATAATGTAAAACCGCTGGCAGTGTGTGTTGACTCTCCCCAAAAAAAGATCAGATCTACAAGCTAACAAGCCTTGTTTAGAGTGTATAGACTGACAGGAAATGGGGAGAGAGTCAGAGAGTGACATGCAGCAAGGGCCCGCCGGGATCGGGAATCAAACCCGGGACTTAATCGGAGCTTTAAGTGGCGTGTGCCTTTAACCACTCGGCCATCGGAGCACCAGTGTTGATTTTGACAACAAATTTTGATTTAGTTTTAGTCATAGTCTTTTGAATACAATTCCATTTAGTTTTAGTCATATTTTAGTCATCCGAAATGTTTTAGTTTTTGTCTAGTTTTAGTCGACTAAATGTACAGTTGATTTAGTCGACTAAAATGTATGTTGGCGGTGCCTTGATGGCGTCATAATGGCTGATTTTACACTTGGTTGCAATGCTGAAAATAGCCGATCTTCAAGCCCACAACGCGTCGCGCTGCGACGCGTTGTGGGCTTCTAGATCGGCTATTTTCAGAGAGCAACACCCGAGCGCAACCAAACATAAAATGACTTGTCTTTTAGTTCTACTGGATCTCTTCTCCACTAGATCCCTCACTAACATTTTAGTCTAGTTTTTATTTTCTGACGAAATTGTCAATATATTTAGTCGTAGTTTTAGTCATCATAGCTTAGTTTTTATTTCGTTTTTATTTAGTTTTCGTCAGTGAAAAAAGGTAGTCGACCAACATTTTTCGTTATAGATTTAGTAGACGAAATCAACACTGCTCGGGTTTCAGTGTAAATGTCCTGGTAGATGTGGTCAGTGTGGTAGATGTGGTCAGTGTGGTAGATGTGGTCAGTGTGGTAGATGTGGTTAGTGTGGTAGATGTGGTCAGTGTGGTAGATGTGGTCAGTGTGGTAGATGTGGTCAGTGTGGTAGATGTGGTCAGTGTGGTAGATGTGGTCAGTGTGGTAGATGTGGTCAGTGTGGTAGATGTGGTCAGTGTGGTAGATGTGGTTAGTGTGGTAGATGTGATCAGTGTGGTAGATGTGGTCAGTGTGGTAGATGTGGTCAGTGTGGTAGATGTGGTCAGTGTGGTAGATGTGGTCAGTGTGGTAGATGTGGT
>NC_139948.1:49965181-49970181 GCF_963454915.1 Gymnoscopelus microlampas | reverse complement strand
ATGCAGTGGTGGAAAAAGTACTCAAATTCTTTACTTAAGTAAAAGTACCAATACTGCAATATAAAAATACTCTGTTACAAGTAAAAGTCCAGAATTAAAAATGTACTCGAGTAAAAGTACAAAAGTATTGGCATCAAAATGTACTTAAATTACCAAAAGTAAAAGTACTAAATATTTGAAAATAGCCGATCTACAAGCTCACAACGCGTCGCGATGCGACGCGTTGTGAGCTTGTAGATCTGCTATTTTCAAATAGCCTATGTATAAAATAGGGCTAAAGTGGTTAATGTATGTTTCATTATATCATAGTTTATCTGAAAAGTAACGAGCAACTAAAGTTTTCAAATAATTGTAGTGGAGTAAAAGTACAATATTTGCCTCTGAGACGTAGTGGAGTAGAAGTAAAAGTATTGGAAATTGGAAATACTCAAGTAAAGTACAAATACCTCAAAATTGTACTTAAGTACAGTACTTAAGTAAATGTACTTAGTTACTTTCCACCACTGGAAGCATGTCGTGCGGCGAAAATAGCCGATCAAAAGCTCTCAATGCGTTTGCAGACGCACTGAGAGCTTAAGACCTTAACCCTGTTTCACAAATCACACGTTAGGCATAACAGTTTCAGACGTGACATTTTATTTTTGCTTTAATCCAACATGTACGGGGGAGGGGGCTAGCCGGGCTAATTGGCCTATAAGTCTTCTAGCCAAAGCTGACGCTCTGTCTGTGGTCTGCCTAGTGTCTCTGCTCTGCTCTGCTCAACCAGCCCATTAGATGGACTGGAAATAGCTCTGAGGATCAGGGTTGCCAGATCTGCTTATTATAATTTCCCCGCAAGATTGTATTTGAAAATAGCCGATCTACGTGAGCTTGTAGATCTGCTATTTTCAAATAGCTGATGTATATGTTAAAGTGCTCATGTGGCCCTGTGGTAAAGACAGACACTGCCTTTCCCACTTTACCTTTATAGCCTCACATGTTCCATTATTTTCATTATTTTCTGTTTAACATATGCATTTATCATACTGCTCATTTCATATCATACTATAATTCTAGTAACCTCTGTAGTGGTGGTGAGTACGTGAGTGAAGATACCCGGTTCTCCTCACTGGCTGGACCAATTGCTCTGATTTTGCACACAGCCATTGACCATTACCATCTGAACGCAACTGTGAAGCCCGTTTTTCAATTTCATCAAATCTCAGCTTCTTATTAGCGTTTTTGTGGCAAACACTGTCGCCATGGTTACGGGGCTGCCCAGCTATGGGACGAACTGCCTCCCGGGTTGCCAGATCATGTGCGCATATCCCCCCACGGATGCGCTGCGCCGACCGGGTATGGTCTAGTTCATTTCATTTATGCAAACAACACAGAGACAATTGTTTGTTTAAAACACAACCACTTTATTTTATCTCAACAGTTTAAAGCAGAACTCTTTTACAGGCCCATAGTCGCTTCTTTTGGGCTGGTTTTCCTAGACCTGCGGTTGCTTGTTTCTCTCACAGAATCTGGCAACACTGCTGAGGACAGGAGAGAAAATGGGAAACAGACAAAAGAGAGAGAGAGGGAGAGGGAGAGAGAGAGAGAGAGAGAGAGAGAGAGAGAGGGTGTCAGGAGTGACAGAGAGAGGACGGCAGAGAGCGAGAGAGAGAGAGAGGGAATGAGAGCACAGGCAGAAGGAAACAGACAAAGACAGAGAGGATGAGAGAGGTGACATAGTGGGAGGATGGAGAGAGAGAGAGAGAGAGAGCGAGAGAGGGAAAAAATAGAGCGGCGAAATGAGACGAGGCAGAGCGAGAGGAGGAAGAAGAACAAGAAGAACAAGAAGAACGCAGACGGGAGAGAGAGAGAGACAAAGGGGAAACGAGCGAGCGAGCGAATGAAAGAACGCCGAGAAAATGAGAGAGCGGGAGATAAGAGAGAGAGAGAGAGGGTGTGGGTGAGTCATAGGAAACACAGGAAGAGACAACAGGGCTAAGAACGCCACACGATGACCAATGAGACGAGAGCATGAGATGAGGGCCAATGAGACGAGAGCATGAGATGAGGGCCAATGAGACGAGAGCATGAGATGAGGGCCAATGAGACGAGAGCATGAGATGAGAGGACCAATGAGATGAGAGCAGAGGACATCGTGGGGTATACATCACATGCAGTGGTGTAAAGTAACTAAGTACATTTATTCAAGTATTGTACTGTAAAGTACAATTTTGAGATACTACAATTATTTTAAAACTTTAGTTACTAGTTCAGGTAGGGCGATAATTCACCAAATACGGAAATAAGAGGTTTTCTGCCCGGCAACATCGAGATGTGAAGAGCTGAGATACTAAGATGAGAGGCAGAGACATTAACCCTTTAAGACCTGAAGCCGATTCTACAAATGTCTTCTAAATCCCAACATTATTCTGAAAAAAACGTGTGTTTCTATATCAGTGGTGCTCAATCTTTTTCATGTCAAGGAAGGACCCCCAAAATGATATGCATTTGGCCGCGGACCCCCATCTCAAAATATGTTGTTCCAGGGACCCCCCAGAAGCAAAGATTTGAGTTAAAAATGTTCGCTTTAAAACGATGTATATTCCGAGATTTTGCACACATTTTCACGATTTCTCAAAAATAGCAGATCTACAAGCTCGTAGCGCGGCACTCGGTGCCGCGCTATGAGCTTGTAGATCTGCTATTTTTGAATAGCCCAAAGTGTAAAATAATGCTGTTTAGCTCAAATCAAAAAGTGACACAGATGCGTCCCAGGTCTTAATGGGTTAAGTGCAAAAGGACATGACATCCAATGAGATTAAATGAGATCCGATGAGACTAGACCAGTAGGGGTCTTCAACAGGGGGTGCGGGACCCCTAGGGGGGTTCCTCAGAGTTACTACAGGGGGTCCGCCAAATCTTTGCGTGATATGATGGTTTTCTTTTTTTTTTACATTAACGACTTGAACCCCAGCATCCCTTTTCTGAGGAGAACTTTAGCCAAAAAATAGCCGATCTACAAGCTCACAACGCCTCGCACTGCGAGGCGTTGTGAGCTTGTTGATCGGTTATTTTTGGCATAGAGGTTTAGGTGTAGAGGGGGAAAAAGAGCAGACCACGTAAACAAAAAAGTTGAATCTGAAACACAATTTTATACAATATAAAAGGAGGGGGTCCCTGCTTCATCTCTCTCTCTCAGCTAAGGGGTCCTTGGGCTGAAAACGTTGAAGACCCCTAGACAATAGTTAAAAGGCAGTATGTAACTTTGCCCTGTGTTTACATGACAAAACGATAAATACGAGTTTTACCCATAATGTCCCTCTAATAGCAGCAGCCATCAGCCACTGGAGTAGTGTGGTGGTGTTTACCCGTAGAAACACACTGGAGTAGTGTGGTGGTGTTTACCTGTAGAAACACACTGGAGTAGTGTGGTGGTGTTTACCTGTAGAAACACACTGGAGTAGTGTGGTGGTGTTTACTTGTAGAAACACACTGGAGTAGTGTGGTGGTGTTTACCTGCAGAAACACACTGGAGTAGTGTGGTGGTGTTTACCTGTAGAAACACACTGGAGTAGTGTGGTGGTGTTTACCTGCAGAAACACACTACAGTAGTGTGGTGGTGTTTACCTGTAGAAACACACTGGAGTAGTGTGGTGGTGTTTACCTGTAGAAACACACTGGAGTAGTGTGGTGGTGTTTACCTGTAGAAACACACTGGAGTAGTGTGGTGGTGTTTACCTGCAGAAACACACTGGAGTAGTGTGGTGGTGTTTACCTGCAGAAACACACTACAGTAGTGTGGTGGTGTTTACCTGTAGAAACACACTGGAGTAGTGTGGTGGTGTTTACCTGTAGAAACACACTGGAGTAGTGTGGTGGTGTTTACCTGCAGAAACACACTGGAGTAGTGTGGTGGTGTATACCTGTAGAAACACACTGGAGTAGTGTGGTGGTGTTTACCTGTAGAAACACACTGGAGTAGTGTGGTGGTGTTTACCTGCAGAAACACACTGGAGTAGTGTGGTGGTGTTTACCTATAGAAACACACTGGAGTAGTGTGGTGGTGTTTACCTATAGAAACACACTGGAGTAGTGTGGTGGTGTTTACCTGCAGAAACACACTACAGTAGTGTGGTGGTGTTTACCTATAGAAACACACTGGAGTAGTGTGGTGGTGTTTACCTGCAGAAACACACTGGAGTAGTGTGGTGGTGTTTACCTATAGAAACACACTGGAGTAGTGTGGTGGTGTTTACCTGCAGAAACACACTGGAGTAGTGTGGTGGTGTTTACCTATAGAAACACACTGGAGTAGTGTGGTGGTGTTTACCTGTAGAAACACACTGGAGTAGTGTGGTGGTGTTTACCTGTAGAAACACACTACAGTAGTGTGGTGGTGTTTACCTGTAGAAACACACTGGAGTAGTGTGGTGGTGTTTACCTGTAGAAACACACTGGAGTAGTGTGGTGGTGTTTACCTGTAGAAACACACTGGAGTAGTGTGGTGGTGTTTACCTGTAGAAACACACTGGAGTAGTGTGGTGGTATTTACCTGTAGAAACACACTACAGTAGTGTGGTGGTATTTACCTGTAGAAACACACTACAGTAGTGTGGTGGTGTTTACCTGTAGAAACACACTGGAGTAGTGTGGTGGTGTTTACCTATAGAAACACACTGGAGTAGTGTGGTGGTGTTTACCTGCAGAAACACACTGGAGTAGTGTGGTGGTGTTTACCTGCAGAAACACACTGGAGTAGTGTGGTGGTGTTTACCTGTAGAAACACACTGGAGTAGTGTGGTGGTGTTTACCTGTAGAAACACACTGACCTCTCACTGTGTTTTGGTGTTTTCACTGTATGTTAGACAGGGATGTTTTTGGTGTTACCAAAACAAACCACCAAAATACAGCGAGGAAGAAATGTGTTTATTCAGGGTTTTTTTCTTCTTCTTTTTAGGGATGCACCGATATGGATATTCTTGGCCAATACCGATGTTTAAAATAACAATCTAGCCGATAGC
>NC_139948.1:49960181-49962681 GCF_963454915.1 Gymnoscopelus microlampas | reverse complement strand
AGTTTTCTGAAAAACATATGTTTCTATATCAGTGGTTCTTAAACCTTTTCCTGTCAAGGACCCCCAAAATGATATGTATTTGGCCGCCGACCCCCATCTCAAAATGTTTTGTTCCAGGGACCCCCCCAGAAGCAAATGATAGAGTTAAAAATGTTCCCTTTAAACAATATATATTCAAAGATTTGCACACATTTTCACGATTTTTCAAAAATAGCAGATCTACAAGCTCGTAGCGCGGCAGTCGGTGCCGCGCTATGAGCTTGTATATCTGCTATTTTTGAATAGCCAAAGTGTAAAATAATGCTTTTTAGCTCAAATCAAAAAGTGACACAGATGCGTTCCAGGTCTCAATGGGTTAAAAAGTTTGGTTTCCGGTTCGGACCATGACGGAGGCGCACAGTCTCAAGCGAACTGGAGCCACGTGAGGGACCACTGAGCAAGCTAAAGCGCGCGAGTTGCCGCCCCGAACGTTGTGACGTTCACTTGAGCCTCTACTCAGCGCCGTTGGAGTTATGTACCGATAGGCACAGAATCATAAATCGTGTTGTGGGGACTGCTCCGCCTCTGGGTATAGGTCAGTATCTCCTGATTACGCCCAATGAATGGGCTGATAAATAGGCGGGTAGGTCAGGATGTCGCCTACTTCGCCCATTCAATGGTCTGATAAAACGTGATAATGTCCCATTCAATGCATTGATAGCTTTCGAAGCCGGTGCCTTTTTTTAATAATGTGTTTGGATTTTTGTTTTTATAATTTTGAATTGTTTTAAACATAAATCTTCTCTTCTGGCCGTCCCTGGCACAAAATCGGGGTCCCCGGCCAAATAATATATCAATTTGGGGGTCCTTGACGCAAAGAAGTTTGAGAAGCAGTGGTTTAGACAGATGACAGGTTCATTTGTTGACCATGGCATCCTCTAGTTTCTATAGTTTCAATGCACAGATGTGTGTGTGTGTGTGTGTGTGTGTGTGTGTGTGTGTGTGTGTGTGTGTGTGTGTGTGTGTGTGTGTGTGTGTGTGTGTGTGTGTGTGTGTGTGTGTGTGTGTGTGTGCGTGTGTGTGTGCGCGCGGGTGTGTGTATCTGGTGAATGCCTAAATCGTAAATTTAAGAAATAGCCAATCTAGATCTGCCATTTTCACTACTTTTTGTGTGACCCTCTTGTATGATGAATTGGAGCATTCATTTACGGGAAAAAAAACATAATAATGAGTAGAAATATGGAGATACAAGGTTTCTGCCCGACAACAGCAAGGATTCGTGGTCCGACGGTATTAGGCGTGTTAAATTCATACATCATAGAGGTTTCAGAGTGCTTTGAAATGAGCCTGCGGGGCTGATAGGCCATTGGTTTTCAAAGTGGGCTGGGGGTCCTTGAGGGAGTTCCAGGGGGTCCCCAGCAAAATTAGTTAATATAGCGTCACAATCCTTTTAACCACTTTAACCATATTTTATACTTTGGGCTATTCAAAAATAGCAGATCTACAAGCTCATAGCGCGGCACCGAGTGCCACGCTATGAGCTTGTAGATCTGCTATTTTTGAAAAATCCCTGGCACAATTTTTTTTTTAGATGGAGGGGGTCCGCAGCCAAACACATATCATGTTGGGGGTCCTTCACATGAAAAGGTTTGAGAACCTCTGATATACAGTAGGTAATTCCTCTAGATTAGATTCCTAACGGCTTGTTCCTGGTGTTTGTCTCTCATTGTCAACGTGTGAAAGAATTAGACAGAATAAAAATAAACCAAACCGGAAGGAGGGAAGTGAACTAAAATTAGAATATAAGGCCTCAAAGATGAGAGGAAACTCACAGAGAGAGAGAGAGAGAGAGACACAGAGAGAGGGAGAGAGAGAGAAAGAGAGAGAGAGAAACACAGAGAGAGAGAGATAGAGACACACACACGCACGCGCCTGCGCGCGCGCACACACACACACGCACAGAGAGAGACAGAGACACACACACATGCACACACACAGAGACAGACAGACAGACAGAGACGTGTGGCAGGGACGATATCAAGTTGAATGTGTATATTAGGGTAGAAAACTTGTATCTCCAAAACTGTTCCTTTTTTAAAAAAAAACATTTTCCATTTTTTAAACAGTTTGAAATAGTGAAAATATCAGATCTACAAGCGATGCGAGGCGTTGTGAGCTTGTAGATCTGCTAGTTTTGCACTACTTTTGTGTGACACTCGTCTTGTCTCGTGTGACAAAGTAGGGCGTTAATCTGCATCTGCAACAAAAATAAAAAACATGTTAATGTAAACATGGAGCCTGACGGCTGTACATACTGTTGGTATTTTACCATCTGGTGTAAAACAGGAGAAACAACAAGCCCACAGTGGTAGAAAAAGTACTCACGTTTTTTTTACTTCAATAAAAGTATCAATACCGCAATGTAGAAGTACTCTGTTACAAGTAAAAGTCCGGAATTCAAAATTTACTTGAGTAAAAGTACAAAAGTATTGGTATAAAAATGTACTTAAAAGTACCAAAA
>NC_139948.1:49953444-49954981 GCF_963454915.1 Gymnoscopelus microlampas | reverse complement strand
ATGATGTTGATATTCTGTTATTTTCTTTATAATAGAGTCATTATGAGGCCGGCAGATGTGTTACTAAGGAAACTGGATGCTTGTCACTCATTGGCTGCAGGTTTCTAGGTGCTGCTAGTGGCAGATGATAGGACAGACAGACAGACAGACAGACAGCTGAGATGACGAATAACGAGCCTCCACCCTCCAACTTCACATTTGTGTACACACACACACACACACACACACACACACACACACACACACACACACACACACACACGTGTGTGAGTGTGTGTTTGTTTTCAGGGACTTGTGTTGTGGGACTCAGCAAGAGGCAATGGCATCATTTGCTTTTCACGCTTCACTGACTCTGGTGGTGTGTGTGTGTGTGTGTGTGTGTGTGTGTGTGTGTGTGTGTGTGTGTGTGTGTGTGTGTGTGTGTGTGTGTGTGTGTGTGTGTGTGTGTGTGTGTGTGTGTGTGTGTGCGTGCGTGCGTGCTGCGTGCGCGCGCGCGCGCGCGCGCGCGCGCGCGCGCGCGCGTACGTGCAAACTGAATGGCGAGCACACAACTCTCATCATGATCCAGATGAGCCCTCTTAAAGATGCGTTGTGTGTGTGTGTGTGTGTGTGTGTGTGATACAGAGAGAGACGGGGGGGGGGGGGGGAGAGAGAGAGAGAGAAAGTGTTTTGATGTTTGTGTCTGGCGGTATCATGTGCGACCAGATAGTGTGCGAGTGTTTTACTGTGTGTGTGTGTGTGTGTGTGTGTGTGTGTGTGTGTGGTGTGTGTGTGTGTGTGTGTGTGTGCGTGTGCGTGTGCTGCAGTGCACAGAGCTGTTTCTGCATTCAGTGGCCAAGCTGTTGGGTGTCTCTCACGGCAGTCTCTCTCCACACACACACACACACACACACACACACACACACACACACACACACACACACACACACACACACGCACGCACACACACACACACACACACACACACAAAATATTTATTACTATTCTTGTGAGGACCCAAACATTGTATGACGGTGATTTTATGAATGCCGTTTAAAACAAAATTTTGGGCATTTTAGCCCTTACCCTAAAGGCCCAAGATCTACACGATCTACAAGATCTACAAGGCACATTGTGAGTGACATGGCTTGCCACAATCATATGCTGAAATTGTCGGTGCCCGGGATCGAACCCATGACCTTGTTGTGGTCGATACGCCAGTTGCTCTACCGACTGAGCTATACCCTCTAAATATGTAGCCCCTCCCCAACCTCAATCTTTTCCTAATTGTAAGCCTAATCTTATTTCATTTATTTTACCATAAAACAACCATTTGTCTTTGTGAGGACCAGGAAAATGGTCTGTTTCTCAAATTTCGCTATACTTGTGGGACATTTGGCCCTCACACACACACACGCACACACACACATGCACACGCAAGCATGCACGCACACACGCCAGAGTCTTAGGGAGAGTGCCTTACCGGCAGGAGATTGGCTTACTGCGCTGTCCCAACGCATACATTTGATGGATCATATTATTGTCGTCATGGCCGTAG
>NC_139948.1:49943444-49948444 GCF_963454915.1 Gymnoscopelus microlampas | reverse complement strand
CAGGTTCTCTTTCCACTCACCCGGATCCGGAAATAACGTCATCCGATGATCCGAAGATTTTCGCTCCCGCCCATTGGCGTGCACAGACATTTTGAGGGGCAGGTGCTCAAGTAAATTATACTTTTTTTTGTTTACTTGGTCTGCTCTTTTTTCCCTCTACACCTATACCTCTTTGCCAAAAATAGTAGATCTACAAGCCCACAACGCCTCGCAGCGTGAGGCGTTTGTGGGCTTGTAGATCGGCTATTTTTGGCTAAAGTTCTCCTCAGAAAAGGGATGCTAGGTTTGGAGTGGTTATGGTAAAAAGAAAAATCATATCACATAAAGATTTGGCTGACCCCTGTAGTAACTCTGAGGACCCTAGGGGTCCGGACCCCGTGTTGAAGACCCCTGCTGTAAACTGAAAAAAAAAAACAATGTTTTTTTCAAAGGGGCACTTCTGGTCAAGAGGGCAAAGGGCAGGTGCTCTAGCACCACCTAGAGTCTATCTGTGCACGTCCCTGGGTTTCCTGGATATTGGTTTTATCTGGAGTTAACTGGTGTTGCCGTGGTTTCGGGCTAGACACCGTAGTTTTAACATGGTCTGACACACGAAGGGAAAGCTCCGGTTATATTTTATTTTCTCTGGACGACGAACATTTCTTATTATTAGGTGGGTCATCATGGGCCCCAGACCGAGGATGTACCGAATCAGTTTGTTTTGGGAGGGTTTGAAGCTTATAGACTTCAGTGACACTGAAATGTTTTTCCCTCTGGGGGTCGGCCCATGGATCCTGTTTGTCTACACACACCATCAGACGATGGGTTATAATGGATATACATTTTCTGTGACCCGTGAAAAGGTTATAAAACATGAAAATCGCTGGCAGTGGGTGAGTTTATTAATGAATTACTGTACTCTGGCAGTGAAAGATGAGTGCCTGTTGGGCATTGTGATTGCAATGTGCCCCACCTGATTTAGTAACCCCCTTGTACCCGTTGTCTGTCTGTCTGTCTGTCTGTCTGTCTGTCTGTGTCTGTCTGTGTCCCTTTTATGCCCTTATATGGGCATAGCAGTCGGATTGGCAGTTCTGGACGACCGCATATCCATAATGCAGTGGTGGAAGAAGCACTCGGATATTTTACCTTAAGTAAAAGTAAGCAATACCACAATATGAAAATACTCTGTTACAAGTAAAAAGCCTGTGTTCAAAATGTTACTTGAGTAAAAGTAAAAAGTATTGGCATCAAAATATACTTACAGTACCAAAAGTAAAAGACTAAAATGTTTGAAGATCTACAAGCTCACAACGTGACGCGTTGTGAGCTTGTAGATCGGCTATTTTCAAATAGCCTATATATAAAACAGGGCTTAAATGTATGTTTTATGATATATACTTATATCTGCAAAGTAACTAGAAACCTCGTATCTCCATTATTTCAGCTTTTATTTGTAAATTAAAGCTCTATACTTCACCATACCAGAGTGTCGCACCAAAGTAGTGAAAACAGCCGCATCTACCCAGCTTATAGATCGTCTGTTTTCACTATTTTAATTGTTCGTTTCATAACAATAAAAGGTGTAGAACACCCCAGGATGTGTACCTTACATACAAGGTTTATCCACAGAGCAACATAGAAGAGTTTCATTTCAGTTTGAAGTGCATCATTTCAGCATTTCTCTCTCTCTCTCTCTCTCTCTCTCTCTCTCTCTCTCTCTCCTCTCTCTCTCTCTCTCTCTCTCTCTGTTGCAGTATTGTTGTTTTTGTGTACATCAAACGTGTCATATGGATGAGGACAAACACGCAGCGCCCACGACATATACTGATACAATACACACACCTTCTCTCTCTCTCTCTCTCTCTCTCTCCCACACACACACACACACACACACACACACACACACACACACACACACACACAGAGGAGAGTGGCGTTTTGATAACAGTGAGGGAGCACTCTGTGGAGGACATGCTAGACGCAGGTCCAGGCAGAATAGTCCTCTTCCTCTCTTCATCCTCTTTCTTCCCTCCCTCCTCTTCCTCTTACGAGATTTCCACTGGACAACGACGACATCCAACATCTCTCTCTCTCTCTCTCTCTCTCTCTCTCTCTCTCTCTCTCTCTCTCTCTTTCACATCTGCTTTGATCATGCGGCTTCAATCCGTCTCCCGCCCTCCCTGCTGTGCCCTCTCTCTCCACCCCCCCCCCCCCCCCCCCACACACACACACACACACACACACACACACACACACACACACACACACACACACACACACACACACACACACACACACACACACACACACACCTCCTCCCCAGTTCCATTTCTATCTCAGCATCCTTGATCTTCACTGAGCCCATACAGTGTTTGGTGCTTCCCAGCGATTCGCCGTGAGCTTGTAGAATCTGCTATTTTCTCTCCTCTCTCCTCTCCTCCACTCTGCTCCATTTCACATCTTTGCTGTCAACGTATCGGTAACCTCCTTTTACAGGCCGTGTGTGTGTGTGTGTGTGTGTGTGTGTGTGTGTGTGTTGTGTGTGTGTGTGTGTGCGTGTGCGTGTGCGCGCGTGCGTGCGTGTGCGCGCGTGCGTGGTAAATTATTCCCTAGTCTGGGTTTCAGGTAACAGCTGCACTGGTGATGGAGAGGAGGAGGTCTGACATGAATATATGAACAGTGAGTGAGAGAGTGAGGGCAAGAGTGTGTGTGTGTGTGTGTGTGTGTGTGTGTGTGTGTGTGTGTGTGTGTGTGTGTGTGTGTGTGTGTGTGTGTGTGTGTGTGTGTGTGTGTGTGTGTGTGTGGTGTGTGCGTGCGTGCGTGCTGCGTGTGTGAGAGAGAAAGACAGAGTAGGTAGGGTACCAAGGGCACCTTCTAGGGAGAGCCTGGAGGCAGACATACACACCTTGCCCTGAAAAAAAATTGGTTCAACCCATTATAGGGCATGTAACGCACGCGCACACCCACGCACACGCACACACACACACACACACACACACACAGACACACACACACACACACACACACACACACCACACACACACACACACAGACACACACACACACACACACACACACACACACAAACAAACACACACACACACACACACACACACACACACACACACACACACACACACACACACACACACACACACACACACACACACACACACACACACACACACTCTCTTTTTGAGTCGGCGCCAGTCCTCTATTCGTGGTGAGAACTGATGTCAGCTGTCATGGTATCTCTGACGTCGGTCAGAAACCTATCGCCATATTTTAACTTCTTATTAGAGTCGTTCAGATACCAGTATCGGAAGAGCTGCCGATATACTCCTAAAATGCTGGTATCGGCGCGTATGCCCGTCTATGCCGTTCTGATAGCACGGATATTTACTGTCATATACAGTCATATTTTCAATGTTTCAGTTGATGTCGCAAAATGCACATAACTTTTTAGGTCTAGTACTCAGAAGAGCACCTGGAGATGTGACTTGGTGCGCACCAAATAAATGGTGGGGGGATTTCAGCACGGTGCCCACCGGGACAGTTTTGTCAACGGGGGGGGGGGGTTGCTGCGCGAGAAAAATGACGCCTCGGCTTCCAAATTCCCCGTTTTCGCCGTTTTGTTCTCACGCCGTTTGGTGAACCCCCCCAGGTTGGTGCGCTGCTTTCATCCGTCAGATTGGGACTCACAGGCATATTTTGCACCATTACGGTGCGTTCATCATCGGTGACGAGTGCCTCTAACAGCCGCTGCTGGCTGCGTGCAGCGAGCTGCGAGTCGCAGAGTGTCTGTGTGTAAGGATGCCAGGCAACACTCACACATCACGTGCAGCATGCGTCCCCCCCCCTGCGCCTAATGGCTGTGCATGGGGCCGACGACGCGTGCTTTAGCGTCATTATGTGAGTGTGGCTTCAGGAAGTACATTCCTAGCCTCGATCTCCAGCTTTTATTTTTTATTTTTGCTAAAAATAAAAGCTTTGAAATTCTGTCCCAACTGTTGGTACGCAAAAAGTGCCTCGCGGGTCTGATGTGCCGCAGCTATATTTATCATTATATATTGTATTGTTGTTGTTATATTCAGTGGCGTGCACAGACATTTGAGGGGCAGGTGCTCAAGTAAATTATACTTTTTTTTGTTGACTTGGTCTGCTCTTTTTCCTCTACACCTATACCTCTTTGCCAAAAATAGCCGATCTATGTGGCTTGTAGATCTGCTATTTTTGGCTAAAGTTCTCCTCAGAAAAGGGATGCTAGGTTTCGAGTGGTTATGGTAAAAGAAAAATCATATCACATAAAGATTTGGCGGACCCCCTGTAGTAACTCTGAGGACCCTTAGGGGTCCCGGACGCCCTGTTTTTAGGGGTCCCGGAAGTGCCCTGTTTTTTCAAAGGGCACTTCTGGTCAAGAGGGCAAAGGGCAGGTGCTCTAGCACCACCTAGAGTCTATCTGTGCACGTCCCTGGTTATATTGTATAGTTGTGTTTGCATAGTCTCCTGCAAAATGTTGCATCAGCATCAGTCTGCTTGTAGCTGTATGAGTGAATGACACATTTACACCCGTCTTGATTCTTAACGTTTAGGGATACATAACAAGCTCACCTCAGAGAGGAAGGGACTCCCTGCTGTCTTTGGTCACAGACAGTGTGTTTGGTGAGGAGGATGTTCTCTGTGTGGATATGCTCTTGGATCTCCCAAAGTCTGGATGATCAGACGTCTGCATAATTCATGCAGTGGAATACTATACACGAGGACAGAGACAGAGTAAAGAAAAAAAGTTTTAAGGACCACTTTTCAACTATCTTCATATAATAGAATCCTCATTAATGCTCCTGATGTAGGGTGACCACCGGTCCCGAAATTCGCGGGACAGTCCAGAAATTGGGCCCTCTGTCCCGCGTCCGCACAAGCAGAGCAATGTCCCGAAAATCAAAGATATGAAAAAAAAAAAAAAGTTTTTATTTATTTATAATAAACCGGTAAAATCAGGCAAAAATAAGAATTAAATAACA
>NC_139948.1:49933444-49938444 GCF_963454915.1 Gymnoscopelus microlampas | reverse complement strand
GTAGTGTGATCAAGTAGGGCGTTAATTTATGAAAAAACTAAAAGTTAAAATATGGAGATTAGAGGTTTCTGAATTCTTTGTCCAGCACTGGTTAAACAGCTGTGCTATCAAAGTGATCATTCGATGGAACGTACACGGCGAACGTTCATTTAAGTGTTAATTAAAATGTGCAAGTATATTAAAAAAGAAAAAAGACCCTTAAGGTCCAATGTCACGGGAACGCTTTCAGACGGACAAATCCCTGAGCGCTCGGAAAGTTCCCGAGGGTTTCCGTTCCATACGGCCTTTGAGCCCCGTCGAGTAAATTTGAATTTAAGCAGTTCAATTTTAATCAAAGGTACAGTGTGTGTTAAAGTGACTGTACCTTTGATTAAAATGAGCTTTTTTTTTCTCCACCCTGATACCATCAGCGTCTGTTGGGAAAACAGACCTGATTGAGACCCACGGCTCTAGTCTACTCAGTGGTGGAAAGTAACTTACATTTACTCATACTGTACTTAAGTACACAGTATTTTTTTTACTTTACTGGCCTATTTCCAATTTTCAGTACTTTTACTTCCTACTCCACTACATCTCAGAGGCAAATATTGTACTTTTACTCCACTACAATTATTTGAAAACTTTAGTTACTAGTTACTTTGCAGATATAAATTATTACATTATAAAACATACATTAACCACTTTAGCCCTATTTTAAACCCAGGCTATTTGAAAATAGCAGATCTACAAGCTCACAACGCGTCGCGGTGCGACGCGTTGTGAGCTTGTAGATCTGCTATTTTCAAACATTTTAGTACTTTTACTTTTGGTACTTTACGTTTTTTTTTTCATTGTTTTTTTTCATTGGTTCAATATTTATAAAAACCCACAGACACACTGAACCACTTTCACTTCAATTGTTACTTAGAAAAGGTGTTTTTGTGTAATATGACAAAGTAGGGCAATAATTTACCAAAGATTTAGGGGTGAAGCGCAGTGTCTTGCTCAGGACACATCGACACATTGCCCGGGAATTGAACCTCCTCTTCCCAGGCAATCTCTGTACTTGCGTGCCTGTGTGTGTGTGTGTGTGTGTGTGTGTGTGTGTGTGTGTGTGTGTGTGTGTGTGTGTGTGTGTGTGTGTGTGTGTGTGTGTGTGTGTGTGTGTGTGTGTGCGTGCGTTTGTGCGTGTTCTCTCACTTTACTGAGTGGCTCTGCCGTTGCCAGGGTGACCGCAGTATGGGGGGGGGGGGGGCTTCTGCAGGAAAGGTCATTGGACGCTGCCGAGCTGTCAATCACTGAGGGGGGGGGGGGGGGGGGGGGGGGGCAGAGAGAGAGAGAGAGAGAGAGAGAGAGAGAGAGAGAGAGAGAGAGAGAGAGAGAGAGAGAGAGAGAGAGAGAGAGAGACTCCAGGGTTAAATGATCAGGATGAACTTGACCGTGGAGGTGTTGCCCAATCCTAGCTCTAGCTGTCCAAATGAACTGACAGGTAGAGAGACACTGACAGAGAGAGAGAGACAGGCAGACAGACAGACAGACAGACAGACAGGCAGACAGACAGACAGACAGGGATCACATGGCATTTCTCTGTGAAACAGGAATTCTACACCCAAAACCACAGGGAAGACATACACACACACACACACACACACACACACACACACACACACACACACACACACACACACACACACACACACACACACACACACACACACACACGTGTGCATCTCTCGTGCTGTCCTTCTCCTTGTGACCTTTATTTATTCTTTGAAGCCTGCGTGTGTGTGTGTGTGTGTGTGTGTGTGTGTGTGTGTGTGTGCGCGCGTGCGCGCGTGTGCGTGTGTGTTTGTTCCTGGGTTTTAGCAGTCAACAGGGAACCCGATTCCCCTGAGCCTGTGTGTCTCTATCTGTCTATGAGTCTGTGTTTTCCTTGTGTGCGTGCGCGTGTGTGCGTGCATGTGTGTGTGTGTGTGTGTGTGTGCTGCACAAAGGCACATCTGTGCGTGCGCATGTGGCGTGTGCGCGTTGAGTGTGTGTGTGTGGAGTGTCATCTTCATCAGCGATGGAGCAGACAGGAGATGAGTCACCCAGCAACCAGCCACACACACACACACACACACACACACACACACACACACACACACACACACACACACACACACACACACACACACACACACCACACACACACACACACACACACACACACACACAGACAGTGGCACCTCTCACTCTGAGCTCTCAGTGCAACCCGCCGCTCCAGCACGGAGCCAAAATGGACGTTCCTCCTCCAATCACCCTGGACAGACAGGGCTCTGCGTCACAGCGCTTTCACACTGTCTGTGTCGGGTGGAAACCTTGTATGCCCTTCCTTTTTTTGTTATTGTATTATTTATTTAGTTATTATAGTTTTTATTTAGTTTTTATCTAGTTTTCCTCAGTGAAAGAAAGGTATAGTCGACGAACATTTTTTGGTTCGTCTATTAAAACATTCCATGCCAGAGCTTAATCTCATAATGTACTCACCAGTGCCAACGTTTTATTGTAGTTTTTTTGTTTTTTTCACGTCGCCATAGACCTTGTTGCTCTGCACTGTTTGTTTTGTTCGCGGAGATCTCCCTGCTTCTACCAGTGGAAACCACGTGTCAAACGGTGCCTCCATGTTGTAGTTAGAACGGTTTATGTTAAACAGTGATCAGCGAGGAGAAAAACTACAAAGAGAAAATGGCGTTTCAGTTTCGTCATTAGAACGGAGGCCGACGGGATCGGCAAAACCGGATCCCGAATAATTCCGTTTCCGGTGGTGCTACAATGAAATGTGCTGTATTGAAAATTGAAAAAAGTGCAATGTGAACTTTATTTTCGAAAAAAAGGAAAAAGCACCAGTTGGCGTAGATCTACGCGACTGGCACTCAATGTGTTAATGTACCAGCATGATTTGAAAGCTGACTTCCAGAAGAACTCATGGAAAGCACTAATAGCGACTTATGTTGGTGTAGCTCTCAGTCCCAGAATGCAGAGATTATTTGTTACATTTCTGCCCCATCTCTTGATGTACTGTACAGTACTAACTAATGTTCTGAAAACTAACATCCCCAAGAACACATCGTTACGCATGCTTTCAAGTCCTCAGTCGCCACGACTGATTTTAGCCATCTGGATTCCATATAGAAGCCGGTGTGTCTTTATATGGAATACCAAAACACTCGCCCCATAACACGCTCGCCCCGGGGGCAAATCCGGCGACCTCGGAACGGTCGCCACCTGGTATCAGAATCAGATCAGAATCAATCTTTATTGTCACATCACATTACAAGTAAAGGTGGGTGAAATTCTTAGTTGTGCAGGCTCATCATTGCAGTTTAGAAAGGATAGATAGTCATCTCATAGGTTCCTGAACGTAACCTCAGTAAACTATGGCTAAACCTAACCTTATTCCTAAACGTAACCTCAGTAAAACTCTGCCTAAACCTAACCTTATTCCTAAACGTAACCTCAGTAAAACTATGTCTAAACCTAACCTTATTCCTAAACGTAACCTCAGTAAAACTATGTCTAAACCTAACCTTATTCCTAACCTTAACCTCAGTAAAGCTATGTCTAAAGTCTCTAAACCTAACCTTATTCCTAACCTTAACCTCAGTAAAACTATGTCTAAACCTAACCTTGTTCCTAAACGTAACCTCAGTAAAACTATGTCTAAACCTAACCTTATTCCTAAACGTAACCTCAGTAAAACTATGTCTAAACCTAACCTTATTCCTAAACGTAACCTCAGTAAAACTCTGCCTAAACCTAACCTTATTCCTAAACGTAACCTCAGTAAAACTATGTCTAAACCTAACCTTATTCCTAAACTTAACCTCAGTAAAACTATGTCTAAACCTAACCTTATTCCTAACCTTAACCTCAGTAAAACTATGCCTAAGCTTATTCCTAAACTTAACCTCAGTAAAACTATGCCTAAACCTAACCTTATTCCTAAACTTAACCTCAGTAAAACTATGTCTAAACCTAACCTTATTCCTAAACGTAACCACAGTAAAACTATGTCTAAACTTAACCTTATTCCTAACCTTAACCTCAGTAAAACTATGCCTAAGCTTATTCCTAAACTTAACCTCAGTAAAACTATGTCTAAACCTAACCTTATTCCTGACCTTAACCTCAGTAAAACTATGTCTAAACCTAACCTTATTCCTAAACGTAACCTCAGTAAAACTATGCCTAAACCTAACCTTATTCCTAAACGTAACCTCAGTAAAACTATGCCTAAACCTAACCTTATTCCTAAACGTAACCTCAGTAAAATGATTTCTAAACCTAACCTTATTCCTAAACATAACCTCAGTAAAACTATGTCTAAACCTAACCTTATTCCTGACCTTAACCTCAGTAAAACTATGCCTAAACCTAACCTTATTCCTAAACGTAACCTCAGTAAAACTATGCCTAAACCTAACCTTATTCCTAAACGTAACCTCAGTAAAATGATTTCTAAACCTAACCTTATTCCTAAACATAACCTCAGTAAAACTATGTCTAAACCTAACCTTATTCCTAAAGATAACCTCAGTAAAACTATGTCTAAACCTAACCTTATTCCTAAACATAACCTCAGTAAAACTATGTCTAAACCTAACCTTATTCCTAAACATAACCTCAGTAAAACTATGCCTAAACCTAACCTTATTCCTAAACATAACCTCAGTAAAACTATGTCTAAACCTAACCTTATTCCTAAACATAACCTCAGTAAAACTATGTCTAAACCTAACCTTATTCCTAAACATAACCTCAGTAAAACTATGTCTAAACCTAACCTTATTCCTAAACATAACCTCAGTAAAACTATGTCTAAACCTAACCTTATTCCTAAACTAACCTCTGTAAAACTATGCCTAAACCTAACCTTATTCCTAAACATAACCTCAGTAAAACTATGTCTAAACCTAACCTTATTCCTAAACTAACCTCAGTAAAACTATGCCTAAACCTAACCTAAACCGTATCCTCAG
>NC_139948.1:49908444-49928444 GCF_963454915.1 Gymnoscopelus microlampas | reverse complement strand
AGGAGAGATTAGTGGTGTACTTTCCCGTCCATTTCAATCATTTGTGTGAAATGGCATTGTGCTAATGAACTGTATCATGTCATATGTCTGAGTTCTGACAAGGAATGTGAAGCAGAACACAGTTTTATCTTGAAACGATTTGATTTTTTTTTTTTTGCAGTTGAGCACACGGCTGAATGAGGGAGCACTAGGGTTGAGATCCTTTTTAGGATTTTACCGATTCCGGTTCCTCGGCGATTACCTCTTCACGGTCCCAATTCCTTAACGGTTCCCTTTAAACGATTCCCATAGGGCATACATGGGCAACTGGCGGCCCGGGGGCCACATGCGCCCCCCCACCTTCACTTAATGCGGCCCGCAGGTTAATATCGGAATACTGATATATTATTGATTTCAGCTGTTCCACACATGCAAACATGACCCGCTTTAATTACTTCGGTCTATATTAGTAGCTTCATGACTAGTATTACAATCAAAAAGTATGACAAAAATCATTTGAAATTAAATGAAAATGTTACTTTTCAGGATTCAAAATAAAAAATAGCACAACAATAACAGGATTCCAATTCAAAAATAGCAGATCTACAAGCTCAAAACGCGTCGCAGTGCGACGCGTTTTGAGCTTGTAGATCTGCTATTTTTGCTACTGTCGTGTGACACGTAATGGCGAAGTACGGCATTAATTTACGAAAAAAAAGTTAAAATACAGAGATTAGAGGTGTTGGCCCAACAGTATATTATGCAATGTGGCTCCTCTGGAGTGAGTGTGGAAATATAGTGGCCCTCAGTCTACATCATCAAAGTTGCATCACCCCCTGCCCTTAGGGGGTTCCAAATGGATCCTTACAGATCTGCAACTCTGAGGGTGTACAAATGGAACCATTTGTACACTCTGTACACTGTAACACTGTCCATTTTTACACACTCAGAGTTGTGGTGGTCCTTGAAATGAGGTTTGAGAACCAATGTTATTGTAATTGTATAGCAGACGTGATGAAGTTCCACATACTATAGCAGCTCTGACAGTACTGTCAACTTGACAGTTGACCAACATAGACAGTGTGATGGAACCTGATCCCGGAAACAGTTCCAAAACGTGATGGAACCCGATTACCGGTTCCTCAATGTTGGATCTGGTTGTGTGTGTGTGTGTGTGTGTGTGTGTGTGTGTGTGTGTGTGTGTGTGTGTGTGTGTGTGTGTGTGTGTGTGTGTGTGTGTGTGTGTGTGTGTGTGTGTGTGTGTGTGTGTGTGTGTGTGTGTGACATCAGTTGTGAGTCTCTCCAGTTGAACACGTTGAAGAGAATTAGCGATCAGAGATGAGAAGAGAGCACACCGGTCGGCTCAACATCACTAATGCCATTTCTCTCTCTCTCTCTCTCTCTCCTCTTCCCCCTCTCTGTCTCTCCGTTTCTCCCCCTCCAGTGTCCCCCCCCCAACCCCCCCCCCCACCCCCCATCTCACCTCCCCTCCCCCTCCCTGCTCGAGCCACAGGCGGAGAGACGGAGTGAGAGAGAGAGAGAGAGAGAGACAGAGAGACCATGCAGTCCTTCCGCGAGCGCAGCGGTGGTTACCACAGCAACCAGCCCTGTTATCAGCAGGAGCCCCACGAGTTATCCCGGCTGGAGAGCTACCGGCAGCACCCGCACCACCCCCACGCCCAGCACCCACACCCGGGCCCGGGCCCCGGCCCCGGCCCCCACCCGGTCCCGGGACCCGCCGGACACCCGGCCAGCCGGCCGTCGGGCTACGAGGCCCACCAGCTGGCCGCCTCCACGGGCATGCCCCCGGCCGGCGTGGTGGCCGGGACCGGAGGAGGAGCGCCCAATAAGGACTGTTACGGCCAGCAGCAGGCCTACCCCGGATACCCCGGGACCGCCGGAGGAGGAGGAGGGAGCGTCGGAGGAGGAGGCTCGGGATCGGCGGCCCCTCAAGCCAAGAAGCCCTACCGAGGGACCAAGGTGCCTCCCGGCTCTGCCGTCCCCAGCCAGCATCTGCAGCAACAAGGCCCCGGCGCCTACGCTAACCACATGGCCCCCGGGGGCGGGGCCTACTCCACGCAGTACATGAGCGAGGGCCACCTGCAGCAGCAGAAGTGGGAGGAGCCGGCCCAGCTGGCTCAGTACCAGGACCAGGAGATGGTGGCGCGCGGCGGCATGGACGGAGGGGGCGGGCCCACGCCGCCCGGCTCCTCCCAGTACATGGACCAGAGCATGATGGCCCACACCCAGGGCCACACCCACTGCCACCAGACCTCCTCCCCCGTGTACACCAGCCCCCACCACCAGGCCCACCCGCCCAACCCCGCCCCCTCCCCGCTCATGTACCCCCAGAGCCCCCACCTGCACTACCCGCAGCACTCGCCCTCGCCCGCCCCCTACATGGAGAAGTGCGGCCCCATGCAGCCCCACTGCTACAAGGGCTACGGCATGGCCCCCAACGCCCAGTACGGCAGGCAGATGAGCGGCCACGGCGGCCTGAAGCAGGGGGGCTACAGACCCCCGCAGAACGCGTACGGCTACCAGCAGCCCCCCTCCAGGGGCTACGAGTCCCAGCCCTCCCTACAGGGCATGCCCACCCAGCAGGAGGCCCACCCCAAATACCAACACTACGCCCCCCAGCCCCAGCAGAACTACTGCCTGTCCGAGCTGACCGTCAGGTCGCCGGAGCAGTACTACCAGACCTGCAGCCCGTCGTCCAGCCACTCCCCCGCGCGCTCCGTGGGCCGCTCGCCCTCCTATAGCTCCACCCCGTCGCCGCTGATGACCAATCCGGAGTCCTTTCAGTACGGCCAGCCTCCCATGACCCCCGGGGGCGGGGCGGCCTCCTCCTCCTCCTCCTCGTCGTCGTCGGCCGGCATGCAGCAGCAGCAGGAGCCGGGAAACGCCTCGGCCGCCATGCTGATCCCGCCGCGCTCCTCGCACCCCTCGCCCAACATGCCCCCGCACGGCGGCCCCCACGGCTACACCTCCGCCGGCTCCCAGGGGCCCACCATGAAGGAGCGCTTCTCGGAGAAGCTGCTGTCCAACCCCAGCCTGTGGAGCCTGAACGCCCTCACCTCTCAGGTGGAGAACATCTCCAACAACGTCCAGCAGCTGCTGCTGTCCGAGGCCCTGGTGGCCAACAAGAAGGCGGCCAAGCGCAGCAGCGGAGGGAGCAACAGCAGCGCCGGCAGCGGCACCTCCTCCAAGAAGGGGGGCGACGACTACAAGGAGTACAAGAGCCCGCCCTATCCTGACGGAGGTGGCGGTTTGGGTGGGGGAGGCCCCATGCAGGACCCTTACTCCACCCCGCAACACCACCAGCTGCCCATGGAGCTCCACGAGGGCGGGTACTCCAGTAGCAGTGATGAGCAGCTGGACAGAGGCTACTACTACTGCGGACAAGGCCGGAGTCCGGCCCAGGCGGCCAACAACACGCACCTCAGCCTGGACGCCGTCTCCTCCTGCTCCATGACGTCCCCGGACGACATGTCCACCAGGTCTGGGGATTCCGGTCTTCACAACATGACCCCCGATCCCAGGTGCCAATCGGGGCAGGGGGGAGATGGCATGAGCACGCCGGTGAAGAGCGTAGGCGACGAGCGCTCTCCCGCCAGTGTCACCATCCCCAGTCCCATGAAACAGGAGAGGGACTCCCCTCCAGACATCCAGCGCAACAGCGAGCCCGTGAAGGAGAACTTTGAGGAGTCGGCCTGGACAGAGAAGCTGGCCGAAGAGGAGGAAGTGCCGGTGAAAACGGCACCCGACCAGGAGAAGGACTCGCTCGCCGCCAACTCTCCGGACAAGCTGGAGAAATGGTCGGAGGACGAGAAGAGCCCGGCTCTCTTCAGCAAAACAAACACAGAGGCTATGGAGAAGAGCTACTGCTACGAGGAGGCTGTGTACCAGGACATCCAAAGCAAATATGACCCCGATGCCAGGGACTCTGTGGAGCAATCTCTCTCCGACACCAGCCCCAAGGGACCCCCGGAGCAGGAGTTGAAATCGGAGGCCTTCAAGTCCGAATCTCCCACCGCCTCGGAGAGCTCTGCCAAAACGTCGCCTTTCATTTCTAGGGGTGATCTTGAACAGGATCAATACTCCACAGAGAAGGAGGACAGCTCAGAGAACCCCTCGCCGACACCCCGACACGAGGCCTCGGATGCTGCCTACTCAGAGAAGGGAGGGAGCAGAGAAGAGGAAGATGAGGAGGATGAGGAAGAAGATGAGGACGAGGATGAAGAGGAAGCGGATGAGGAGGAGGAGGAGGAGGAAATAAAGCAACAGCAGCAACATTCTCCGTCCCCTCCTCCATCTGCAGAGGTTAGGGAGGAGGAAGAGGAGAGCGAGGAGGCGACAGTGAGCCAGTCATCAACGGATGAGAACATAAATAACAGAGAGGAGCCAGAGGAGCCTTCTGAAGAGCTCTGCAGCAGGACAGACAGTCCAGAGCCTCTCGGAGACCTTCAGACTGACAGTGAGCCTGCAGAGACCGCTGCCCAGCCGGACGCAGCGGAAACCGCAGCAACGGTGGCTCTACCAGACGCTTCAGAAAGAGACTCGGTCATCGGTGACACAGCTCCTCAGCCCCAGTCTGCTATGCCCGTCTTCTCAGCCCTCAACGACAAGGCAACGCCTCCGACTCAGACCCAGGCCCTGGATCACGTCGATCACAGTGATGCTAAAGTACTGGAGCCAGACTCCCCTCAGCTGCCCGGGAAGTCGATCCTTCCCTCAGCCCCCTCCTGGGCTGACACCCCACCCTCCCCCAAGAAAGGGGATGAGGATATGGAGCCAGGAATCAGCTGCGCCAGCGCTGTGACCCCCTCGGCCAAGCCTGAACCTGTGGCCCCGTCTGCTCAGCCACGGGCCTTCGGACGGAAGCACGTCAGGGGAAGGAGGAGACTCGTGCCCTCGGGTGTGGGAATTGGCCGAGAGCTGAGCTCAGACAGGGAGGGGGAGAAGGAGGAGGAGGGAGACCCCTCGCCGCCACCACAGACACCCTGCATGACCCCCAGCAAAACCACACTCTTCTCAGAGCAGATGGACCTCGTTCATCAGGACTCCACGCAGGCGCCGAAACCTTTAACCGAGGGCTCTCGCTCTAGAATGTGCACTCGCTCATTCAACGCACCGGAACTGCCGCCTAAAGTCGAGCCTCATGTGAAGAGAAAATCTGGGCCCAAGCCAGGTTCAAAACCGGGGCCCAAACCAGGGCCCAAACCTGGACCAAAACCAGGAGCAAAACCAGGGCCAAAACCAGGAGTAAAACCAGGTCCCAAACCAGGACCTAAACCCTTCTCTAAGCCTGGACCTAAACCTGGGCCTAAACCTGGGCCTAAACCATGCCCTACACTAGTGGAGTCAATTTTACCAGATCTGCCCCTGAAAGTTGAGCCCCCTGTGAAACGCAAACCTGGACCCAAACCGGGTTCTAAACCTGGACCAAAACCTGGATCAAAACCTGGACCCAAACCGGGTCCAAAACCAGGCCTGAAGCCTGGTCCAAAACCAGGGCCTAAGCCAGGACCTAAGCCTGCTGATGTTTTACCTCCTGTTGACGTTGTGCCCCCCAAGGCCTCAGTGGGTCGACCCAAAGGCTCCGTTTCTAAAGCAAAGCTCATACAACAAGAAGGAACAATTCAGCCTGAAGGGGCATCAAGTAGAGGACAAAAGAGCCTAAAGGCTCTACCACAAGTAAACCAGGAAGCAAAACAAGTAAACCAGGAAGTAAAACAAGTAATCCAGGAAACAAAACAAATAATCCAGGAAACAAAACAAGTAATCCAGGAATTTAAACAGGAAAGCTATGAAATAAAAGCAACGGGCAATGATGGAAAGAACATGATCCTCAGATCCAGAAAGACCTCACTTTCAAAAGAGAAAGAGAAGGACAAAGAGAAAGAGAAAGACACAGAGGAAAACATTCCGGCACAAACTCTGACAGAAATAAAGCCTGTTGATGTTCCACTGAAAGCAGAAGCGCCTCCGAGGATAGAACAGGATGTAAGTGTCATTGCTAAAACAGACAAGAACACAGATCTAAGTGTCACTCCTAAAACAGACAAGAACAAAGATTCAAAAGCACCGCTCGTTCCACCTCCACCAACCTTTCAAGCTGAAGAGAAGACAGTACTTCCGATAAAACGAAAACTCAGCCCAGAGCCGTCTCCGGTGCCCGTGAAGAAAAAGAGAGGCCCGAAGCCAAAACCAAAACCACCACCGCCTGAAACCACCCTGGTTGAACAGGCTCCACCCAAACCCAAGGAAAAGGGCGTCCGTGGCCCCAAAAGGAAGCGAGGTCCACCCAAAAAGAAGGCCTCCGTGAGCGTTTCCCTGACCAAAGACGCACAGCCCACCGTGGGCGACAGTGACATCACGAGTGAGGCACCGGCCACGCTCCCTCAGTGCCCCACTAGAACAAAAGTACTCCCTCCACGCAAAGGCAGGGGGCAGAAATATGAGGCCATGGTGCAGAAAATTACATCTCCCAGTTCAAAGAAACATCTCCCGTCAGCTCCCCAGGCAGACAGCGCTCTAACAGACGATACAGCAAGTAAGGTTCTGTCTCAACATGTCCTGAAGGAGGGCGAGACGTCTGCGACGGTTAATGACGCTGACACACTGAAGGGAGAGGCCAAACGTGTCGAATCTAAAAAGGAGGGAGTGAGACAAGAGGAAGGGGAAGTGAGGAAGGAGGAGGTGAGACGGGAACGGGAGAGACGCGAGGTGAGACAAGACGCACCAGACCCATACGAGGTGAGACAGGAGGCGAGGGTGGAGGCGGTAAGGCAGGAGGAAACCAGGCAAGAAAACGTGAAACTGGAAGGAGCGAGACGGGACAAGACGACAGGAAGCAAAGAGATTAAGGGGGAGGCGGCAGGCGTCCCGGTTTGGAACTCAACGGGGGCCCAGAAGGAGGCGGCGGGGGCCCGCGGAGAATTAATGCAGCCGGCCCCAGCGGGGGTACCAGACTCGGCCGCGGGCATCAAGCCCATCAAGCCCACCAGAACCAAGAGGAAGCGATGGGCCATGGTGGAAAGCACAGACGCGTCGGAGGTCGCCTTGGAGGCCGGGAGCTTGATCGTAACGACGCCGCGGCTAGCCAAACAGCGGGCCATTAAGAACAATCACGAAATGCACCTGAAGCAAAGGAGGAAGCGACGGAAAGGTCAGGCCCCCGCGGAGGGAATGGACGCACCCGAGACGCCATCGACCGAAACGGTAGAGCAGAAACCACAACAACAACAACAAGAACAGGAGGAGGTAGCGGAGAAGGAAGAAATCAAGACGCCCCCCGCTGAGTTGTCTTTGCCTCTTCCCATCAGCCAAGTAGAGACGGCAGAACCCCCCCAGGCTGCCAGCACAGAGCTCATCCAGAAGCCCCGGAGAGGCAGGAAACCCTCGGCGAACCCCACCAAGAGGAAACGAGGGAAGGCCCTGGCCGAGCAGACCCCCGGCAAGCCCGTCAAGGTGCACAAAAAGCCCGGGCCGAAGCCGGGCATGAAGGACGCCCTGGAGGTCATCGAGGCCGTGGTGAGGGCGGCCGGCTGCGAACAGAGAGAGAAAGAGGAGAGGGAGAGAGAGGAGAGAGAGAAGAGGGGAACGGAAACGAGCGAGGAAAAGGAGGACAGCGTCGTAGGTCCCGTAGTCACGGTGTCGGAGAAGACCGAGACCGTCGCCGTGAAACGGATCAGACGCAGACCCCTCCCCAGGGACACCAAGCTGTCCTTCCGCCCGTACGTGCGCATCACCGACGCCAGAGACTTCTCCTCCTGGTGTGCCGTCGTCAACAGGCCCGAGGAGGCCTTGGTTCTTCAGAAACGTAGGAAAAGGAGGCTCCTCAAAATGAAGAACCCCATCACGGTGGCCAGGATAGTGCCGCGTGCCGTGGCGATGCGCCAGGGACCGACGGTCCACAGAAACCTCTCGGACAGACAGTGTCTTACGTGTTGCCTGTGCGGGAGGCCGGCAAACTTCAGAGACCTGGGGGACCTGTGCGGACCCTACTACACAGAGGACAGCGTTCCACGGAAGATCCTGTCCAGACACACCGAACGCATCAGGGAAAACCCAGAGACGGCCGACGACGACAGTAGCAGCCAGGAGGTCGGCGGCTTGGAGCCGGCCGGCCCCTCCTCCTCCTCCAAGAGCGAGGGAGAGGAGGGGGGCGGCGCGGAGAAGGACGGCAGTACGGAAGCCTCGGCTCAAGAGGGCGGTAGCAGCGGCGGCGGCGGCGGCGGCGGGCACCATCACTGGCGACACAGGCGGGCGGAGCGAGCGGAAAGAGGGGGCCGCGAAGGCGGCGGCGGCGGCCGGCGGAGGTTAACGCTCCGGGAGAGGTTCAGGAGGATGCGGCAACTTCAGGCCGCGGGGGGCAACGCCACCGCCACCACCGGCGCCACGGGGGGCTCCGAGGGCGACCAGCAGCAGCGAGGCGGCTTGTTCCAGAGGCTGCGGGGCGAAGCCGAGGCCAACGAGCACTGGGCTCATGAGAACTGTGCCATCTGGACCAAAGGGGTGGTGATGGTCTCCGGGAGGCTGTACGGGCTGAAGGAGGCGGCCGTCGGCTCGGCCCAAACGGTAACGATAGCTTACCTCAGTGGTTCTCAAACTTTTCCATGTCAAGGACCCCCAAATTGACACTTATTAGCCCGCGGACCCCCGTTTGAAAAGATATGCCGCAGGGACCCCCATAAGAGAAGATTTTTACGGCTCTAGCAGTGATTCTCAACCATTTTAATTTCAAGGACCCCCAGTTTGACATGCATATGGGCTACGGACCCCCATTTAATGGCATTTCTATCTCTGGTTATATTAACTCGGAGAGTGTACGAATGGAACCAAATGGACCCATAGGCTGAGGGTCAATTTGGTTCCTAACTATCTATCATTTAGCTGGGGACCCCCTGGAACTCCCTCAAGGACCCCTGGGGGTCCCCGGACCCCACTTTGAGAACCACTGGCTTACATAACTTACATCCGCAAAAACTTATAATGTCCAAAACTGTTACTTTTCACAAAATGAAGAAAAGAACCTGTGTTCCAATTGCTTCAATGTATATTATTTAGGCACAAGCTATTGTTTTGCATTGGTTAAAAACGTATAAAACCCACAGACAGACCTAACCATTTCCAACTTGTCATCCCTATTTTGGCCATGGCATCACAGGCGAAAAGTTATAATTGTACAGTACCTATTTATTTTTCAAAAATAGCTAAAATAAGCAGATAAGCCCAAGCAGAAGCTCACAATGCGTTCTGCGCTTGTAGCTCGGCTATTATCGCTATTTGTCATACGCCCAAGTATTAGATATTAAAATAAATATGAAGTGTTAGAGCTACAAGGTTTCCAGGCCGACAGTGACAATAATGTACAGTATACACAAACAATAGTTTACACATATATTTTTACTTAACCCATTAAGACCTGGAACGCATCTGTGTCACTTTTTCATTTGAGCTAAAAAGCATTATTTTACACTTTGGCTATTTTTGAAGATCTGCTATTTTAGAAAAATCGAGAAAATGTGTGCAAATTATTATATTTATATCATTTTAAAGCGAACATTTTTAACTAAAATGTTTGCTTCCGGGATCCCTGGAACAAAATATTTTGAGATGGGGGTCGGCGGCCAAATACATATAATTTTTGGGGTCCTTGACATGAAAAAGTTTGAGAACCACTGATATAGAAACATACGTTTTTTTCAGAATACTGTTGGGATTTAAAAGACAGTAGTAAGAATCGGCCTCTGGTCTTAATGGGTTAATACTGTAATAAGAGGTAGATACAATGAAAATGCAATGAAAAGGGCATAATATGAGATATCGTCTCTGTCGGGTGGAAACCTCATATGTCCAAAACTGTTACTTTACAGGATTCTAATAAAAAAATATCAAAAGTAGCAGATCTACAAGCTCGAAACGCGTCGCTTCGCGCCGCGTTTCGAGCTTGTAGATCTGCTACTTTTGATGCTTCTGCACTGTGACGCTGTAGTATGATCAAGTAGTAGGGCGTTAATTTACAACAACAACAAACACAGAAAGTTAAAATATGTAGATAAGAGGTTTCTGCCCGACTGCAACGATACGAGATATGGCCAATAGCAATTGAGGCATTGTCAGTGGTGGAAAAAGTAACCAAATTCTTTACTTAGTAAGTAAAAGTATCACTACTGCAATCTAGAAATACTCTGCTACAAGTAAAAGTCCAGAATTCAAAATTTACTTGAGTAAAAGTACAAAGGTATTGGCATCAAAATGTACTTAAAGTACCAAAAGTAAAAGTGCTAAAATGTTTGAAAATAGCCGATCTACAAGCTCACAACGCATTGCGATGCGACACGTTGTGAGCTTGTAGATCTGCTATTTTCAAATAGCCTAGGTATAAAATAGGGTTAAAGTGGTTAATGTATGTTTTATAATATAATAATTTATATCTGAAAAGTAACTAGTAACTAAAGTTGTCAAATAATAGTAGTGGAGTGAAAGTACAATATTTGCCTCTGAGATGTAGTGGAGTAGAAGTAAAAGTATTGGAAATTGGAAATACTCAAGTAAAGTACAAAGACCTCAAAATTGTACTTAAGTACAGTGCGTAAGTAAATGTACTTAGTTACTTTCCACCACTGGGCATTGTTAACCATCTCTCTCTCTCTCTCTCTCTCTCTCTCTCTCTCTCTCTCTCTCTCTCTCTCTCTCTCTCTCTCTCTCTCTCTCTCTTGTCTGTTTGTCCGTCCGTCTGACCCCAGGACTGCTACAAGTGCCAGATCCCGGGGGCGTCCCTCCTCTGCTGCTGGAGAGGCTGCAACCGCAAATACCACTACGTCTGTGCTAAGGAGATAGGTAAGACCAGGGGGCGTAGCCACGGGTGGGCATAGGTAGGCCTGGGCCCACCCATTTGGTTTTTCTGTTTTTTTATGTCATATTCAGCCATTTTGATAACAGTGTATATATAGGTACCCGTCAGTCCGTCAGAAAAAAGGCATCAAAAAACGCTAATAACCGCACATTTTCGTGCGCGCGGTCCGGGCGTACATGCACGCGCGTGCATGTGAGTCCACCCGCGACTCCCTAGGCCCAGCCTCGGCTAGCGTTCTGGCTACGCCACTGGGTAAGACCCTCCCCCAAACACCACTATAGGTCTGTGCTAAGGAGATAGGTAAGACCCTCCCCCAAACACCACTATAGGTCTGTGCTAAGGAGATAGGTAAGACCCTCCCCCAAACACCACTACGTCTGTGCTAAGGAGATAGGTAAGACCCTCCCCAAATACCACTATAGGTCTGTGCTAAGGAGATAGGTAAGACCCTCCCCAAATACCACTATAGGTCTGTGCTAAGGAGATAGGTAAGACCCTCCCCAAATACCACTATAGGTCTGTGCTAAGGAGATAGGTAAGACCCTCCCCAAATACCACTATAGGTCTGTGCTAAGGAGATAGGTAAGACCCTCCCCCAAACACCACTATAGGTCTGTGCTAAGGAGATAGGTAAGACCCTCCCCCAAACACCACTATAGGTCTGTGCTAAGGAGATAGGTAAGACCCTCCCCCAAACACCACTACGTCTGTGCTAAGGAGATAGGTAAGACCCTCCCCAAATACCACTATAGGTCTGTGCTAAGGAGATAGGTAAGACCCTCCCCAAATACCACTATAGGTCTGTGCTAAGGAGATAGGTAAGACCCTCCCCAAATACCACTATAGGTCTGTGCTAAGGAGATAGGTAAGACCCTCCCCAAATACCACTATAGGTCTGTGCTAAGGAGATCGGAGATAAGAGCCTGCACAGGAGGGGGGGGGGGGGGGGGAGAGAGAGAGAGAGAGAGGTAAGACCAGTGGTGTAAAGTAACTAAGTACATTTACTCAAGTTCTGTACTTAAGTACAATTTTGAGGTACTTTTACTTTAATGGAGTATTTCCAACACGTCGCATTGCGACGAGTTGTGAGCTTGTAGATCTGCTATTTTCAAACATTTTTGTACTTTTGGTACTTTAAGTACAGAGAGAGAGAGAGAGAGAGAGAGAGAGAGAGAGAGAGAGAGAGAGAGAGAGAGAGAGAGAGAGAAGAAAAGCACGGGGCCGGAGAGGAATAAATGAATGGGTGGGGGGAGGGTAGGGGGGGGGTGATAGGTAGGGAGTGGAAAATTGAAGGTGGATTGAGAGGGCGAGAGAGAGGACAAATGAGCCGGGCAGAGCGAATGGAGGAAATGAAAAGGATAGAGAGAAGAGGAGGAGGAGGAGGAGGAGGAGGAGGAGGAGGAGGAGGGCTTAGAGAAGGAAAATGCATCAAGACGGAACATTATTGAGTGATAGGAGAGAAGAGAGAGAGAGAGAGAGAGAGAGAGCGCATGCGAGTTGAATAATTGCGATGATGAGCGAGAGATAGCTGTGTGTGTGTGTGTGTGTGTGAGTGAGATATTGCGTCATTTCTTCCATGCAGATTTCTTATAAATGCTCTGCATTTCTATAGCGGCATTTATACAAAGTGCTTTTACAATGTGCACTACATTATCCTATCTGCACGTACGTATGCACACGCACACACACGCACACGCACCCGCACACACACACACACGCACACACCCGCACACACACACACACGCACACACCCACGCACACACACACGCATGCACGCACACACACAACGACGGCAGAGGAAACCATGCAAGGCACCCACCTGCTCATTTTATACCTAGGCTATTTGAAAATAGCAGATCTACAAGCTCACAACGCGACGCGTTGTGAGCTTGTAGATCTGCTATTTTCAAACATTTTAGTACTTTTACTTTTGGTACTTTAAGTACATTTTGATGCCAATACTTTTGTACTTTTACTCAAGTCAGTTTTGAATTCCAGACTTTTACTTGTAACAGAGTACTTCTACATTTCAGTATTGATACTTTTACTTAAGTAAAACATTTGAATACTTTTTCCACCACTGGATGTTGGCAAGTATGGGAGGAGTGACAGAAAGCACATTTTAGAACAGGAGCTTATATATGAAATCTGTCAATCAAATTAGGGTTGGGGCTGCACCCACACCACGTGTAAACACTGTAATAATGTTTCTTGTCAAATTGTTGCAGAAAATGATTTTAAATCGGCGCTACGGTTACTAAGAAATGTCCACTGGAATCCTGTTAGCGTTTTATAGCAATACTGATGGTGGAAACAAATGGGGTTCAGCTAGCCAGTACCTGCTGGCACCATGCTGACAAGATAGAAGGATGTGCAAAATCTAATAGATTCTAGCTAATGCACAGTAATGGGACATTAGTTAGTTAGTTAGCCAAGCAGGGATATTCACTCACTGAGGCTGGCAGCGCTGCATGCGTTATCAAATACAGAACCCTGTGTTCATTTTCCTACGGTTGTGGTAAAGATTAGAAGCTATGAAACTGAAGAAATGGCTGTAAATAATCACGTACTGTACCTTCAACTTCAAGTACAAAAATGAAATACAAATAAATGTCTTTGGACATGGTGGTGGTGAGCCCGTAACACGCCAAAGACATTTATTTTTATGGTAAAAAATGTATATGGACTGTAGTTTGGTGGTTGATACACATGCATGAAGATATGAACCCATTTAGACCTGAAACCCCATTACGTAACTATACCTTTCAAGCCGGGAACCCCTTTTGGGGTTCTTGTTGCTATGTACAGTATATTGCAACATCATTAAAAATAATAATAATAATAATACATATTTGAAGTTTTTCAGAACACTTAGGTCAAGATTTAGAAGGCGTTTTTTTTAAATCGGCCTTTCAAATGGGTTAATGTTGAAGGTTCAACTACAGTAGGTGGCCAGTGACTTTGACCAGTTTCACTTTCAAAACCTTTGCATCATGCATGTCACACAAACAAAATCCGATGCGTTTGGTTGATATAACGAGTTTGTTCGTATAGAGTCCTATCCGCAAATCCACCATTTAACTTCCACAATCCACATTATCAAAACCATTGGTGTTGTGTGCAGCATTCTGTTTGTGTGACATGCATGATGCAAAGGTTTGGAAGTGAAACTGGTCAGTGTCCACCTACTGTATCTGTCTACTCTTAGCATGAATGTTTTGAAAGTATAGTGTATGTATCTATCATCTGCAGTGTATTTATTCAGTGTATTCTGTATCCTATGAAAGAAGTAGGGAAGTTTGCGCTTACTATATAGGGCTGAAAACAGGTGCGAGAGGCCAGCTTGAAAGTCCATTTAAACAACTGAAAGGCTCGCACACTGAAATGAACACACATCTGTGTAAAGGTGTGTTGTAGGTCAGCAGAGACGCTTGGTACAAGAATAGCCATGCGGCATATATTACATGTGACTGCATGCGATGTGCGCGGGCACCGACATGTCACATGGGCACTGAGGATGACCACTCTATTTGTACATATGGTATGTACAGTTGCAGTGGTGTAAAGTAACCATATTTACTCAAGTGCTGTACTTGAGTACAATTTTGAGGATTTTTACTTCACTTGAGTATTTCCAATTTGTTTGAAATGTATTTTCAATTTGACAAGAAACATTATTACATTATTAGTATGTTTACATGTGGTGTGGTGCAGCCCCAACCCATTTCATATTTAAGCCCACTTCCTGAAATGCACGTGAGATGCACGTGTGTCCCTGTGTTTTCTGTCATGAAGAGTGACAGAAAACACATTTAGAACAGAAGCTTAGAAAGGCATGCATTCATTTAACGTTGAGAGCGTAACATTTTTTTTTTCTTTTTCTATGAACAAAGCATTTTGTTGCGTACAGTATAACAGTCGGGCATCGTGCTCACATGTGTATGCTTTTCATATGGCCCTGTATACCTCACGCTGTAGGGGGGGATTAGAAGACCCCTGTTTTAATCTGATTTAAGAGTGACTATGCCTGCAACACCACATCTTCTTTATGTCACTCTATCAATTCAATTTAATTTGAATGAGCACATTTGGCATGGGAAACATACGTTTACATTGCCAAAGCAAGTGTGAAATAAAACAATAGAATATGGAGAAATGCCTTTCTCCATCACTCCCCCCCCTCCCTCTCTCTCTATCACACACACACACACTCTCTCTCTATCCGTCTCCCTCTATCACCCCCACCACCCCCTCTCACTCTCTCTCTAACACTCCCTCTCTATCTATTTCTGGGTCTCTGCCTTTTTACGGCATGGCTCGTTATGAGTCTATAAGCAGGTCTGTGTGTGTGTGTGTGTGTGTGTGTGTGTGTGTGTGTGTGTGTGTGTGTGTGTGTGTGTGTGTGTGTGTGTGTGTGTGTGTGTGTGTGTGTGTGTGTGTGTGTGTGTGTGTGTGTGTGTGTGTGTGTGTCAAAAGTACACCCTGCGTATGTCACTGATCACATGACCTCAATCAATTATCCAGTTCTAGACTAGGCCACATAGAAGGGGGGGGGGGGCTTTTTTCTTATTTCCACACAACAGCTCTAAGGTGTATTAAAGACATAGTTCAATGTTGAAAATCAGTGGTATTCCCCTTTAGGTTTAGCGGTTAGGGTTGGAGTTATGCCTGATTCACACTAGTCGTGAACCTGTGAAATTGCACCGGAAATAGCAGATCTACAAGCTCACGACACGTGGCGGCGCCATGCGTTGTGAGCTTGTAGATCTTATACTGTATATCTGCTCTCTCTCTCTCATGGTCTCCATTCTTCTGTGTCTCTGTGTTCCTACAGGTTGTACGTTCCATGACGATGACTTCTCCGTCAAATGCCCCAAACATGAGGTGAGACAGCACGCACACACACACACACACACACACACACACACACACACACACACACACACACACACACACACACACACACACACACACACACGCTATGCAAACACACACGCACGGTAGCGCCAAAGGCACAGACGAATCTGGAGTGTTAAGCCTGATCATCGAGAAAAGCAGAAAAGAGAAAAACATCCTTTGTTTTTGCCTCCTTTTTGTGTCACATTGTGTGTCAAAAACGGTCCGGACCGTTTTTGAGAATCCATGCGTCATGTGCCATAAACAGTCCGGACCATTTTTGTCCCTTTTTTTTTATACGTGGGGCCCACGTGGGGCGCTCTAACGAAACTTTGGGATCATACAAGGAGTTTCTGAGAAGGAGAGGCCGGATGTGGATCCATGTCAAAAATCCTTCCGTTCGTCCGCTCCAATGTTAACTCCTTGACTAAAAGCTTAATATCTCCATTTCTTTTTAACGTGGTGGAAGTGAGCCGTTTTCGATCGGCGATCACTCTGCAATGGAGGATCCTCCGCCATCCCTCCGCCGTCTCGCACGCACGCTTTGTTTATATGCACTTCCGCGTCGGGGCTTCTACAGCACGAAACGTATCAACGTAAGTGGATGGAAGATATGCAGCGACTGAACGTACAATATTTTAATAAACCTCTGGCACACAATGTGTTAAACAGGAACTTGCGTTTGGCTCCTCCCCTTTCTCAGTCCACTTCCTTCCGGGTGCTTCTGTGTTTATCCCTACCAACAACGACATTACATGCTACATTATGCTTTAATTAACTCTGAAAGTGCAGACGAGTTTTACACTTTGAGTTAAATGAATACTTCACATTTTACTGTGTAGGTGTACAAGCTTATTAACTGATTCAATTTGATGTCTTTGTGAGGTCGAAAACTATTATTTTTGTCTGTCTTAACACAGACACAGAGTTGATTTATGTGTGCACGTCACATTGTTGTATTGTTGTAGTCTTTCTGCCGTGTTATGGTAGTCTTGAGGTTACATGGCAGGAACATGTTTTTTTTTTCCTGCAATACATCTCGTTTTATTGTTATATCAATCAATCCACTTTGTTGTCACAACACAGTTTTACAGGTAAAATGAGGTGAAACTCTTGTTTATGGAGGCTTTCACGTTTGCAGCTCAGTCGTCAGGGTCTACGGACTACGGATGAAAAGTAGCATCCTTTGCCAGGGATGTGGAGAGAATGGTCGAGGGACAGGGGCTGAAAGGGGCTGGAATTCTGTTTGGCATTTCTAGCTTCCGAAAATAGCCGATCTACAAGCTCACGGCGCGTCGCTCTGCGACGCGCCGTGAGCTTGTAGTGCGGCTATTTTCGGTGCGCAACGCCACGCTCAACTAAGTATAATCTAGCCTTTACTGGAGCAAACGGCATGGATTTATACAAAGCGGGCCGATTTGCATTTGAGTTCAGGAGAGTTAGGAAAAGGCAATTCTCTTGAATGCTGCCTTTGGGTGTACGGGTCGGCATGGAAAGGGGACATTTGCATTCCTTTCACCGGAGTAAATGCTGCATTCACGGTCTGGAGAGGGCACTTTTTAACCCATTGAGACCGGGAACGCATCTGTGTCATTTTAAGAGTTCTGTGGGGGCACCGAGTGCTGCGCTATGAGCTTGTAGATCTGCTATTTTTGAAAAATTGTTTCTGCAGATCTTTGATTATATATATTTTTTTAAATTAAGCGAACATTTTTTACTCAAATCTTTGCTTCTGGGGGTCCCTGGAACAACATATTTTGATGTTGAGGTCCGCGGCCAAATACATTGTGGGGGTCCTTGACACCAAAAAAGTTTGAGAACCACTGATATTATACCAACATTTAAAAAAAAAACTGTTAGGATTTAGAACACATTTGTGGAATCCCCTCAGAAGCAAAGATTTGAGTTAAAAATGTTCGCTTTAAAAAATACATATTCAAAGATTTGCGCACATTTTTCACGTTTTTTCAAAAATAGCAGATCTACAAGCTCATAGCTTGTATATCTGCTAATTTTGAATAGCCCAAAGGAATCTAAAAATGACACACAGATGCGTTCCCGGTCTTAATGGGTTAAAAGGCGGGTAAAAGGGCAGGGGCCCGAGCCCCCTTTGATGTGCATGTTGTGCACGTGCCTGCATGGGCCTCGCTGACTCGGACGTATTCACACTGCAACTCTCTACTGTACTGTAAGTGTGTGTGTGTACTCTCTACTGTACTGTAAGTGTGTGTGTGTGTACTCTCTACTGTACTGTAAGTGTGTGTGTGTGTACTCTCTACTGTACTGTAAGTGTGTGTGTGTGTACTCTCTACTGTACTGTAAGTGTGTGTGTGTGTGTGTGTACTCTCTACTGTACTGTAAGTGTGTGTGTGTGTGTGTGTGTACTCTCTACTGTACTGTAAGTGTGTGTGTGTGTGTACTCTCTACTGTACTGTAAGTGTGTGTGTGTGTACTCTCTACTGTACTGTAAGTGTGTGTGTGTACTCTCTACTGTACTGTAAGTGGGGTTTGTTGCTGTGTTCATGAATATGTTACACAGGGGTGATGCAACTTTGATGATGGAGAGGGCCACTATATTTCCACACTCACTCCAGAGGAGCCACATTGCATAATATACTGTCGGGCCATTCTATGTCACACAAAAGTAGCAAAAATAGCAGATCTACAAGCTCAAAACGCGTCGCAGTGCGACGCGTTTTGAGCTTGTAGATCTGCTATTTTTGCTATTTTGGAATTGGAATCCTGAATTTTGTTTTGCTATTTTTTAATTGGAATCATGAAAAGTAACATTTTTTTAATGTGTTTAGTTATACTTATGTTAACTTTATGAACTTAAATACAAATGCATTGGACATACAAAAGACAATAGAATATTAATACTAGTCATTAAGCTACTAATATAGACTGAAGTAATCAAAGCGGGTCATGTTTGCATGTGTGGAATTGTAACAGCTGAAATCAATAATATATCAGTATTATTCCGATATAGGTTAATCTATGCAGCAGCACATAAAGTCATTAAAATCAGCCCTACCTTAACCAGCTGCAACATGAATGCATTACTAATTACAATCCAAATTAAATGGGCCATTTTGCATAATGAGTACTTTCACATGTATATTTTCATGCCAGCAACATTTTTGTGCTTTTACTCGAGTAAAAATACGAATGCCAGGGCTTTGACTTGTAACAGAGTATTTCTGCATTGTGGTATTTGCTGCTTTTACTTACAAGTAAAATATCTGAGTACTTCTTCCACCACTGAGAGAGAGAGATAGAGAGAGATATAGAGAGAGAGAGAGAGAGAGAGAGGGAGGGGGGGGGCGGGTGAGGGATCCAGGCAGGTGTTTCCACTGTGTTCATTGGACAGTGATGTATAGTCACATCGACGGGGGGCGGGGCCAATATAAAATCCATGAGCACTCTGGACCGCGTCTCGGGAGTGACTGATCGCGTCTCGTGTTCCCCCCCAGTCCCCCCCAGCCCCCCCCCCCCCCGGATCGATAACATATAAACCCGCTGACCTTGGCAAAGACAAAAAAAGGGCGGTGTGTGTGTGTGTGTGTGCGCGTGCGTGCGTGTGCGTGTGTGCGCGTGTGTGTGTGTGTGTGCGTGCGTGGTGTGTGTGCTGGTGTGTGTGTGTGTGTGAGAATGGATCAGGAGCTGATCGGAGGTTTTTAACAGCTCCGTGGGGGGCCCTGAGGGGGGGGTGTGTGGGGAGAGCGGGCCCTGGGGGGCCTCTTGTTTTTGACAACCACGCTGTCACTATAGTCTGGCGCTCTCCAAGGACCTCCCACCATTACACTGGGTCACACCGTCTCCTTCTGATGCTGGCCGTCTGCCGCCCCCCCCCCCCCCCCCCCTTTATTTAGCTTTAAACCAGGCGCCATCTGCTGGTGGGTTGTTGACACTGCAGCTCAGAGAGAGGAAGGTCAAATACAATGAGAGGAGAGGAGAGGGAGGGGAGGGAGGAGAGGGATGCTGACATTCAACGGGGAGCAGCGGTGCATTGAGGCAGCAGTTGCCTCCACCACCTCCCCTCCATACCTCTATTCTCTCTCTCTCTCTCTCTCTCTCTCTCTCTCTCTCTCTCTCTCTCTCTCTCTCTCTCTCTCTCCTCTCTCTCTCTCTCTCTCTCTCTCTCCTCTCTCTCTTCTCTCTCTCTCTCTCCTCTCTCTCTCTTCCTCTCTCATCTCCTCTCTGCTCTCTGCTCTCTCTCTCTCTCTCTCTCTCTCTCTCTCCCCCTTCATTTCCTCGGTGC
>NC_139948.1:49731410-49908244 GCF_963454915.1 Gymnoscopelus microlampas | reverse complement strand
ACCTAGAGTCTATCTGTGCACGTCCCTGGCGAAGCGCAACGTATCGACCTTGTGGATTTGCTACTTTTATGCTTTTTCAATGTGAATCCTGAAATCTGTTTTGGACATATGCGGTTTCTACCCGACAGAGACAATATAGTGGTTAAACTTTCATCTCAAGATTCCACCTGCACGCATGCACACACACACACGCACACACGCACACACGCACACACACGCCTGTTCGTTTGTGAATCTCCAATGTAGCCTCTTTCACTCTGTCATGCAGTTCAACATCGCTCCACCGGGGGGTGCCAGTCGCCAGACAGTCACAAGTGACATTAAAAAGGAGACGACGTTTTAAGTATTAGAGCATAAAAAAAATATGTGCAAAAGAAATGGTCACACTAAACATTCTCTATTACGAAAGCCTATTATTTAATGGTGTATATAAGTATTTGACGCTGTTTAAATGTAAGATGTGATGTACTAATATAATTGTGTATAGTATTTCCTAGAGATGTTTATTTTCTATAAAATGGAATATGTTATTGATTATAAAAAAAAACGTTATTAAAAGAATCCATGGATGAAAAAAAAAATAACTATGACCTTTTTTGGGAATGTCTTTCTCTCGTCCTGAGTTTGGAGCATGCACGTTTTGTTGATTTTCATTGTCTTATTTGTTTTGGAATCGGCTGACACACAGCATCACTTTGTTTGAAATGTTCTTTTTGTAACGCCAATGTTAAATATACCAGCACCTTTCAATGCTGCTAAGACCAACCTCTGCTTGTTTTTGTCTTTACTGAACACACATCCACATTCACCACAACACAAAAATATGTGGGTAGTTAAGCAGTGGTGTAAAGTAACTACTAAGTACATTTACTCAAGTATTGTACTTTAGTACAATTTTGAGGTACTTTTACTTTACCAGAGTATTTCCAATTTTCTGTACTTTTACTTCTACTCCACTTCATCTCAGAGGCAAAATATTGTACTTTTACTCCACTATAATTATTTGAAAACTTTAGTTACTTTGTAGATTTTGGTTATTACAAAACATTACCCACTCTTCAGCCCTATATACATTTTGACCATTTGAAAATAGTCTAGGTATAAAATAGGACTAAAGTGTTAATGTATGTTTTATATCCACGGCCCATGCAGACGTTCGCCCTCCAGAATCCATTCCAGAGTAAACCTGTAGGCCGCCAGCCTGTACTGACTGACTAGAGAGACAAAGCAGGAGGTCACAATATAAAAGGGGTCATTTTTTGTCACCTATTAGACATTTCACAAATGGGCATGGTCATCTGCAAGGGGGTGAGCACACACACACACACACACACACACACACACACACACACACACACACACACACACACACACACACACACACACACACACACACACACACACACACACACACACACAGACACAGACACACACACACACAGCCAGGACGAACTTCCCATGTCATGTGATTTCTTTGAAAATGAAACAAAACTAAACTCGTCTGATAGTCAGTCAGTCAGTCAGTCAGACAGACATACAGACAGACAGACAGACAGACAGACAGACAGACAGACTAAAATGGCGCAGCAGGGAGTTGAAGTGGATCAGGAACAGTTGTGTTGCTCTATCTGTCTGGATCTACTGAAGGATCCAGTGACTGTTCCCTGTGGATACAGCTATTGCAGGAGGTGTATCGAGGGATTCTGGAACCAGGATGATCAGAGAGGGAGGTTCGGCTGTCCACAGTGCAGAGTAGACACGCCTTCATCCCTAGACCTGTTCTGAAGAAGAACACCATGTTGGCTGATGTGGTGGAGAGCCTGAAGAAGACAGGACTCCAAGATGTTCCTCCTGATCACTGCTACGCCAGCCTCGGAAACCCATGCCTTTTTTTTTGTTTCAAAAGAAAAAAGCCTGGGAGAACCTTGCAGGAACGCTGGTCTTAGGACCTTGTTATCTCCTAACCAATCAGAGTGCTCCAAACCCAGGCGCTGGAATCCAGCGCCTGGGTTTGGCTCCGCCCTTCAAGACCATCGATTGGGCTCGTTCTTTCAGTCTACTGCTACGCTGGACCTGGAGATGTGGCCTGCGATGTCTGCACTGGGAGGAGACTGAAAGCTGTGAAGACTTGTCTTCAGTGTCTGGTCTCTTACTGTGACACTCACCTCCAGCCTCACTATCAGTCTCCTGCCTTTAAGAAACACAAGCTGGTCAAAGCCTCCAGCGAGCTTCAGGAGAACATCTGCTCTCGTCACAACGAAATGAGGAAGCCTTTCTGTCGTACCGATCAGCAGTGTATCTGTTATCTGTGCTCCGTGGAAGACAAAGGTCACGATACGACCTCAGCTGCAGCAGAACGTACTGACAGACAGAAAGAGCGCGATACGAGTCAACAGAACCTCCAGCAGAGAATCCAGGAAAGAGAGAAAGACATGAAGGTGCTTCACCAGGAGGTGGAGTCCATCAACCACTGTGCTGACAGTAAGCTAACAAGTGGAGGACAGTGACACCATCTTTACTGAGTTCATCCCTTCCATGGAGAGAAGGCGATCTGAAGGCGATCTGAGGGAGCTGATCAGAGAGCAGCAGGAACGTGAAGTGAGTCGTGCTGAAGAACTGAGGAGGCGTGTGGTCCAGACAGTACTGTCAACACCACCAGAAAAGAGAAAGACCAGAGCTGAGTTCTTACAATATTCATGTCCAATCACACTGGATCCAAACACAGCTCATCAAGGCCTGTCTCTGTCTAAAGGGAACAGAAAAGTAACAACGATGAACACACCACAATCATATCCTCATCACCCAGAGAGATTCACTGAATATCCTCAGGTTCTGGATAGAGAGGGTCTGACTGGACACTGTTACTGGGAGGTAGAGTGGAGTGGAGGAGTTGTTTTTATAGCAGTCTCATATAAGGATATCAGCAGAACAGGGTCTGGTGATGAATGTGGATTTGGATTCAATGATAAATCGTGGTCTTTACGGTGTACCAACAAAGGTTATAGTTTCAGACACAGAGGCGTTGAAACTAAAATCCCAGGCCGTGTGTCCTCCAGTAGAGTAGGAGTGTACCTGGACCACAGTGCAGGTACTCTGTCCTTCTACAGTGTGTCTGACACCATGACTCTCCTCCACACAGTCCACACCACGTTCACACACAACCTCCATGTTGGATTTAATCTTTATCCTCTATCCTCTGGAACCACTGCTGAGTTGTGTGACCTCAATTAGATCTGACTTTTTTTTCTTCTCTCATGTCCTGAGTCCAGAATCATTTCTTTATTATTTGATTGTTTTTTTCTCAGCGTGCAAAATTTCAACATTTTGTTAGGGAAACAAATAACAAAAAGAAGATGATTTGATCTTAGAAAACATGTAGAGTTGTTCCTAAACTTTCATCATGCTTGTTTTATTTGTCTAATGGGAAGATTGTGTGTGATTTATTAACCGCTTCCAACCTGACATCCCTATGTTGGTCATTAGAGGAGAAATCTAAAATTACAATAATAATATCAATATTTAAATCATCTTAAAAACAATGTTTTTAAAAATAGTGAAAACAGCCAATCTACAAGCTCACAACAGATCGCGATGCTTTGTGAGCTTGTAGAGTAGCTATTTTTGCTATGCACCGTATGATAAGATATGAAGTATAGGGTCTTAAAGTGGTTAATAATCTATTTTAATATTTTATTCTCTTGTACACCTTCTTGGCACCATTTGTCTTGATATGATGTAATCATTACTTTATGGATATATGGATCACAGATGAAAGACAGACCTGTTGGAAATAATAATTATATTATAATTAATGTATAATTCATGTAAAGTAACTAACTTGATAATGACCTATCTAAGCTATGCGTTTTGCCTGTTTTTATGCTCCCATCTGCCTCAATAAAACTACATCTGTTGTTGTCTATGGTCGTTAGAGGTGTGTGTTTGTGTGTGTTTTTTTTTAAATGTTGTGTTGTCTATGCTAGACGTATGTGTTTGTGTGTGTTTTTTAATGACAGTGTCATGGGCTGTGTGTCTATTGCTTTATGTGTGTCTCATGCAGTGGTGGAAAGTAACTAAGTAAATTTACTTAAGTACTGTACTTAAGTAAAATTTTGAGGTATTTGTACTTTACTTGAGTATTTCCATTTTCCAATACTTTTACTTCTACTCCACTACATCTCAGAGGCAAATATTGTACTTTTACTCCACTACAGTTATTTGAAAACTTTAGTTAGTAGTTACTTTTCAGATATAAATCATTATATTATAAAACATACATTAACCACTTTAGCCCTATTCTATACATAGGCTATTTGAAAATAGCAGATCTACAAGCTCACAACGCGTCGCATCGCGACGCGTTGTGAGCTTGTAGATCGGCTATTTTCAAATATTTAGTACTTTTACTTTTGGTACTTTGAGTACATTTTGATGCCAATACTTTTGTACTTTTACTCAAATACATTTTTAATTTTGGATTTTCACTTGTAACAGAGTATTTTTATATTGCAGTATTGGTATTTTTACTTAAGTAAAGAATTTGAGTACTTTTTCCACCACTGGTCTCATGTTTATGGTGACTGACTCATGCAAAGCGTTGTTGTAACTCTGTGTTAAAAGGTTCCTCATCAGTGAAAGTTTCACCTGAAACAGTGACCTGATTTCATTGCAATGCTTTTATAATAGCTAATTAATTCAAATATGCAAAATATCTAATTAAATATGCACAATACAAATATGTATGAAGCCAAAATGGATACATTTAAAAATAAATGACCTTACATGATGAACGGAGGTTTGATGGAGAGAGCTGATTATCAAACTGTTGCAGGTTTTTACATAGGCTACACCACTGTTTCCCAAACACTGGGAGGGGACCCATTTGTGGGTCGCGGACACATTTTTATGGGTCATGAGTACATTTATTTTCTTGTTTCCTAAATGTTGTTTTTAATTAATATTTCAAAACATTTTTTCATGAATTAGGAACAAATTCAATGATTTTTCAAAAATAATATAATTATAATTAGAAAACAAATGTTTAAGAAGTAGTGAAAATAGCCAATCTACAAGAGCTTGTAGATCTGCTATTTTCTCTAGCTTGGGTCCTGGGGAGAGATATATCATTTAGGGTCTCGAGCTAAAACGTTTGGGAAACACTGGGCTATACACAATACTATGCTGGGGTCTTCAACGTTTTCAGGCCAAGGACCCCCTAGCTGAGAGAGAGAGATGAAGCAGGGACCCCCTCTATATTGTATAGAATGGTGTTTCAGATATACTTTTGCTGCTCTTTTCTCCCTCTACACCTAAAACTCTTTGCCAAAAATAGCAGATCTACAAGCTCACAACGCCTCGCAGTGCGAGGCGTTGTGAGCTTGTAGATCTGCTATTTTTGGCTAAAGTTCTCCTCAGAAAAGGGATGCTAGGGTTCAAGTGGTTAATATAAAAAAAGAAAAATCATATCACACAAAGATTTGGTGGACCCCTGTAGTAACTCTGAGGACCCCCTAGGGGTCCCGGACCCCCTGTTGAAGATCCCTGGTATAATGTATAACATTGTGTTTCATATGTATAGACATACGTACCATGTTGTGCATTCAAGCTATTCAAATAATAGATTAATATATTCATTCATATCCACTGCCATTAGTAAACATACTTTACTAACTGAGAAGAATGTAATACTATCAGCAATCTACCACACTTTAAGTATATTTTGATGCCGATACTTTTGTACTTTTACTCAAGTACATTTTCATTACCAGACTTGTACTTGTAACAGAGTGTTTCTACAATTGCAGTATTGATATAATTGATTCATTGATATTCATTGTTAAATAAATATTACAATGTATGTCTATTATTATTATTATTGCTGTTATATATTTCGCTAACTTCTTCTCTTTAACTTTTAAATTAGTGAAATGACGTTTGCATTGAAAACAAATGTATCTATTTTTGGTTCGTGCGCATGTGCGTGCTTGTAATAGTGTGTGTGTGTGTGTGTGTGTGTGTGTGTGTGTGTGTGTGTGTGTGTGTGTGTGTGTGTGCGTGTGCGTGTGCGTGTGTGTGTGTCACGTGTGTGTGTGTGTGTGTGTGTGTGTGTGTGTGTGTGTGTGTGTGTGTGTGTGTGTGTGTGTGTGTGTGTGTGTGTGGGGGGGGGAGGGGGGCGAGGCTTGTGTCGTGTTCGTGTCGTGTTTGTGTGCGCACGTCATAGAGTTGTATGTGTGCGTGCGCATGTGCGTGCGTGTAACAGCGTGTGTGTGTGGGCGGGGGGGGGGGGGGGGCTGTGCTTGCGTACACGCGAGAGGGCATTCCCGGGGATGCCACTTCTCGGGGATGCCCTCTCGCATGTACGCATGTCTGCTTGTCAGACCAATCACAGCCCTTGCTGTTTTGTCCCGCCCCTTAACTACGCCGCTCTTGCAGTGCTCGGCTCATTTCTCAAGGTTTCCAGCAGATGCTAGGTCGGCTCGATACTAGGTCTCTCCGGTCGATGATAGATTACTATTGGAAACTGTTCTACTTGATTTCGGTTCATACATCACTGATCTACTTTCATTTCGTCGTTTTTTGTCTGAGGTGAGTAATATTACTTGATATATACTTTTTTCCCCGCCTTTATTACTTTATTTTTATTTTTTCCCGCCTTTTTTGGACTACATGAACGTTCAGATTTCAAACAGAGTTTTTACCCCATGGCCACGGATGTTATAATTATGTACGGGCCCTCAGAAGTAGCCGTATCTTCCGTATTGTTCAATAAAAACGCATCTTAATCCTATCGGTGGCCATTTGCTCATAGCTGGCACACTCTATCAGAGTGCAGTACACCTACCAACCGATGGGTAATGCAGTTGAAAGCATATGGACATGCTGAGAAAATGGCCACCGATCGGATTAAAATGCTTTTTATTGAACAATACTGAAGATACGGCTACTTCTGAGGGCTCGAACAGAATTGTCACATCCGTGGCCGTGAGGTGAGAACTTTATATTTGAAATTTGAACGTTTGTGTACATGTACGGGCCTTAAATGAATTAAGTGCAAACGCCAGATTACGTTTGTTTCAGGCCCCAGGACTCTGTTGGTTTGTTTTCATAAACTCATGTCACAATCGACCTGTCCATAACAATTCATTATACAACGCAGAATGCAGCTTTTAATCAACATTGCATTTGTTATATCTTGTCTGTTAAAATTGAGCTTGTAGATCTGCTAAAACTAACTTTAAGCAGCCTCTGAAACTGGGTTAAAAACAACCTAGGCTAACCAGTGCTAACGGCTATAAACGTATGCCTACAACTTCCGCGTGGCAGTGACGTTTTAAATGATTACATTATCAACAGTATTGCTATCATGTTTATGTATTTACCAGGGACACAGTGCACATTAATCAACATGTTGGTTTTCACATCCGTGTCATGAACCAGAGTTAGCCAGAAGCTAGCTTTCATCTGTAGTCCCTGAGCAGGCTGTTAAAAGTGCTGATATAACTATCCATACAAAAACGGTTGTATTAATAATACCATACAAGACCAGTAGACATAGTACAGGAGACAGAACAATGATATTTTATATGTTAGTGTGGACTTTACTGAGACAATGGCAAACAACGTGGCTTTGACTCAGTATAGAGTAACATGAGTTTAACTCTAGAACGAGATGCTGTTGTAATTTGACTGTTTTACTAGCAGTAAATAGACATTCATTTGACGCACTGTTTGGTTCAACAAGTGATTATCTGCACCGAGCATTGTACTGGGTTGACTAATGTTAGAGGACGCCGTGGCTTTGCGGTTGTTTGTTGTTGTTTCTCTCGCTGAACCTGGCAACTGCCATGTCCGCTTATTGTAAGCGGATGGTCGCGCTTCTTTTGGGGCTTGTTTTGGGGTTGAAAAGGACCGTAATGAGAGTAGACGGTACACGGTCGGTCGTACCGTGTCGGTCGCGCACGCGCGCCACTCTCAATTGTATATTAGGATCATCATATTTATGATTATGTGCCCACATTTGCCTCTAAATTGTGGAGAAACTGTCGATGCGGAACCAAACTGTCAAGCAATTGTTTCCGCCCAGACACGTTTCACTGTCGCACATGTCGAAAATAGCAGATCTACAAGCTCACAACGTGTCGCGCTGCGACGCGTTGTGAGCTTGTAGATCTGCTATTTTCAAATAGACTATGTATAAAATAAGGCTAAAGTGGTTAAGGTATGTTTTATAATGTAATAATTTATATCTTAAAAGTAACTAGTAACTAAAGTTTTCAAATAATTGTAGTGGAGTAAAAGTACAATATTTGCCTCTGAGATGTAGTGGAGTAGAAGTAAAAGTATTGGAAATTGGAAATACTCAAGTAAAGTAGAAATACCTCAAAATTGTAGGCAAATAGGTTTTATAAAATGTTCATGAATAGGAATTAATATTCACATTTATATTCATGAATAACTTTGGTTAACTAGAACACTGACCTGACTTACTTGCAAATGTATGCCCACATCAAGACTTTATTTTAGTCTAAATATTTGTCCCTTCCTGCTCCAACTTAGAAGGACAGAATTCTGGAAAGTGGGCAGCGATCACGATGTAATCTATTGGTTGCTTCATGCCAGTGTTAGACTTGATTTAAGAAGTAGTGCTTTTCCAGTCAGAAGACAGGTTGAAAGAAGCTGTCTGATTCAGTACACACTGTGCTTTTTATATCGTCAAAATTGCCTTCTGGTGTCCAGATGCTTCAGTTATCACAAAGCAGCTGAATGCCGTAAATAAATCCCCTCTTCTTTATTCTTTGCTTTTTCATTTAGCAAGGATTTTAAGGATGCACGATTTTGGCCGATATCCAATTACCGATTATTTTCTTGGTCAAATGAATCAATACTGCTATTTTTCTTTTTGTCTATTACTATTATAGCCTACCCTGATTTGTTTTTCCCTGCATCAGGCTTATTACAGTTATTCATTTAATATTATGTCGCAGATTGAAGGGAAGATGGAAATATTCTTTCCTTAGGGCGATCTTAAACACTAAGTGTTTACACAACATGACCGGCACTTTGGCTACCATAGTCTGTTGGACACCTGTAAGGGGGAGGAGGAGAGTTTGCTTGTTTGGACAGCAGCATAATTCCCCATTATCATCAGCGGTGACCATGTATCACACAGACTATGAAATCATGTCCGTTAGAGCAGTGGTTCCCAAACCTTTTAGCTCGAGACCCAAAATAAATCTTATGTCTCGCCGTGACCCAAACTAGTGAAAATAGCCGATCTACAAGCTCACAAGATCTGCTATTTTCACAAATTCTTAAAAGTACTTTTCCCCCTCTAATTAATGGATTTTTAAATGTATTTGTATGCTTTCGAAAAAAAGTTTTTTGTTGGGAATGTTTTGATAATCTTTTGAAATAATAAAAAAATTAGGAAGTTAGGAAACACAAAATAAACATATATATAATAAACAAATGGACCCGTACGGGTCCATTTGGTTCCATTTGTACACTCTCAAAAGTTCCAGACCTGTACGTGTCCATTTGGAACCACCTCAAGGAACCCTGAGGGTCCCTGGACCCCACCACTGCATTAGGGTCCATTTGCTTCCATTTGTACAAAAAAAGGTCAATCTATAAGTGTGGTTCTCACAACGCTTGTATACTCGGCTACTTTTGAAAATGTTTCACAATGACCCAACCACAACAAACATTTATTTCTTAAAACATCAAAGAGTCACGGCACACTCATGGCTGCTGATGCCAAACCAGTTTATTAAGGACAAGAGAACAACAAAAACATGTGTTGTTTATATCGCACATGGTTTTTGGATAATGGATATGTTTTGTGCAACCTTTTAAAAAAAAGTCATCGTTTTGTACTATTCTCTATTTCCCCACATAGCCCCCAAACCAGCGTACACGCAATGTATGACGCCGTACACCCAGACCCAGCAGACGCGCCAGGTGACTGCCATCAAACCGGCCACGTCCAGCCAGGCCACCTCCACCTTCTCCATCTGCCCGGTGTCGTCCACCGTGCAGCCCGTACCCTCTGCTGGAGCGTCCGTAGTGCCGTCGTACTCCCAGAGCCCGACCTACAGCACCAACGCTGTCACATATTCTGGTAAGGAAATGCCCGGCCGTCACCCACACATACAAGTTACCCACACGCTAAACCCAAACGTAGTCGAGCAATATAGTAGAATGTGAGCTGCAGAAACACATTTAATTGATCTGGGTGCCATCGTTATAATAACCCATTAAAACCGGGAAAGCGTCTGTCATTTTAGATTTTAGCTGTATAGCAAAACACGTTTTAAGAACACTCAATAAATGTTCAAAAATAGCAGATGTACAATCTCACAGTCATCACTTCGTGCCGCACTGCGAGCTTGTACATCTGCTATTTTTGAATAATTTTGAATGGATGCAACGTGTTCATTACTTTGCAACGTTCCCCATACATAGGCTGTCGCTCGTATTCGCTTGCGCAAAATTCACTTCAGTCGAAACATAATTATTCAACGTACGCGAGTTGTGTCGCATCGGGCGTAGATGCAGAATCTTGTCACTCAAAACACAGTTTAGCAAGACTGCACATTTTAGAATGGAGGAGGAAGCCAAAAGTTCCCAGTGTTAAACACTGACGCATTTGATTTCTTTCTGAGATGCTGTGGCTTGTAGACTTAGAATAGGCTCTATGCACAGCAGCCATATTATCACTTCTTTCATAGGTGTTACCAATGATACTAATGAAGGCTCTGTTCCATTTAGTGTAGCACAGTGGTTTCCCACGACCCCCATAACTCTGAGAGTGTACAAATTTACATACATTTGTACACTCTCAGAGTTACACACCTGCAAGGGGCCATTTGGAAGCCCATGAGGGTCCCTGGACCCCAACTGTAGACCCACTGGTGTAACAGAGTGTTTCTAGTGAGCCAACATGCACAATATCAGCACCCTGGCTCTGTTTGACCAGAATGGAACAGAGCCTTCATTAGTATCATTGGTAACACCTGTGAATGTCTTCATAATATGGCTGCTGTGAATAGAGCCTATTGGTATCTTTAAAAAATATATTTTATTGAAATGCATTTCTTCATCACTGCCCCTATTCCTGCTCCATAGGTACGTCTTACTCGGACTACGAGGCTGCCGTGTACTCTGCTGCCTCCACATATTACCAACAGCAGCAGCAACAGAAGCAGGCGGTGGCCGCGGTAGCCGCTACAGCAGCGTGGACGGGCAGCACCTTCACCAAGAAGCCGCCCTTCCAGAGCAAGCAGCTCAGGCCTAAGCAGCCGCCCAAACCCCCTCAGATCCACTACTGTGACGTGTGTAAGATCAGCTGTGCAGGCCCGCAGGTGAGCACACTCACACTTGTCTCTGTAGTCCTTGGTCTTTGAAGCCTAAAGACTGGTGGGGATCACTTTGAACCTCGCCTCCCTATTTTGGGCATGTTGTTATAGACCAAAAACAAACCTGATCTACAAGCTTGTTTGAGTACCTTGAAAAGCTGTATATCAATTCTACATTTACACTGATCAAATTAGTTTAACAAACTTTGCAGGTTTGTCCGACTTAATACATGATTAGATTTTATGCTGAAACGCCATGCTTGGCTTGCATTATACGTCCTACATTTGAAGCAAATGGTGTCTCAAATGAAGGAATAGTAACCCCCCTTCCTCTCCAACCAGACATACAAGGAGCACCTGGAGGGCCAGAAGCACAAGAAGAAGGAAGCGGCTCTCAAGGTGTCTCAGAGCAGCAGTAGCAGCAGTAGCAGTGGAGGAACCAGCAGCTCTGCCCCCGGCGTCCAGAACCAGCTCCGCTGTGAGCTGTGTGACGTCTCCTGCACCGGAGCCGACGCTTACGCCGCTCATATCCGTGGGGCCAAGCATCAGAAGGTAATGTATTTATTTTATGCTACCATGTATTACCATCATGTGTCACTTGCTCGCATAGATCAGTTCTTTTTGACCAGCGACACCATTTTACCTATGGATTAGGCTTAACCACGTAAGCACTAATTTGCACTTTGGGATACAAGCTCACAGCTTGTCTTATGAAGTTTTATACATTGACTATTTTTCAAAATTTGAGAACTTTGACAAACATATTTTTTAAGTCTTTAAACCTTTGCCTATAATGGCATGCCCAAAATGGGTAAGCCAGGGTTAATGTGGTTAACTACATTAATCTACAATCTTTCAACGTGTCGCACTGTGAGATTGTAGATATTTGTAAAGGGGTAAAAAAGGAGGGGGCCCATTATAGACCCCTGGCTGACACCGATAAACACATTATTTAGGAACATAATGGATTGTAAACGGTCACAAAAGATATTAACCCTCATTCAATATACACACGCCCACATACAGGCAGGCTTACTGGACGTTGTGTACTTGTCTCTATACTGTGTATATTTGGCACAGATGTATGCATATATGACCGGTACGCAAGTTCTATGCTTGGTTCAGGTGTTTGGAAGGACAGAAAAAACAGAACATATTTGCATATCTGGTTTAATAAAGACATAAGCCAATCCTTTTACAGCTTCATAAGTCATAAGGGGAACTTTAGCTTTGACTTGTTTTGGCAATTAAAGCAAAGATGTCAACATGTGTGTTCCCAAATATGAGATTTATGATATGAGAGCATTGGCCGTACTGACGCACGCTGGAATGATTACCAACGTTTGTCTGTGACTGTGTTGTGGTATTAAATCATGCTGCAGTGTTTTTAGATCTCACCACAATACTGATATTCAGCATGATGTACAATTTTTTTTTTAAATTTCAATTGAAAAGGAAAGGGGCAATCCTTCTTGCCTTTATTGAATAGCTATAATTTCATTTTAGAAAAAAAACAAGTGTCCACCTACAGAACTCGGCCTTTATGAATTGAATACGCAGGACCACAATGGAAACAAGCCCTCAGGGATTTTTGTGTTATCCTTTTAGCATTATTGTGTAGGCCTTACTGTGCCTCTGTACTTTTTGCAAACTGCTGATAAAGAATTCAATCAATCAAAGCCACACAGCAATTTGCATGATGCTCAAGCAATGGCTGAACATGGCTTGCTATCATGCTGCCTAGGATGGCAAATAAACAGTGATATGTTGGATGGATGGATAGGCTTTTAGTTTAGTGGTGTTAGTTAACAGAATTCAGTGTCGTAAACATACATGTCGTTACAATACACCATTGGTTCTCAAAGTGGGGTCCGGGGACCCCCAGGGGTACTTGAGGGTGTTCCAGGGGGTACCCAGAAAAATGTTTAAATATAGCATCAGAATAATTATGACCTTTTATACTTTGGCTATTCAAAAATAGCAGATATACAAGCTCATAGCGTGGCACTGAGTGCCGCGCTATGAGCTTGTAGATCTGCTATTTTTGAAAAATCTTGAACATTTTTGCAAATCTTTGAATACATTTTTTTAAAGCGAACATTTGCAACTCAAATCTTTGCTTCTGGGGGGTCCCTGGAACAAAATATTTTTAGATGGGGGTCCGCGGCCAAATACATATCATTTTGGGGGTCCTTGGCATGAAAAAGTTTGAGAACCACTGCAATACACAATGTCATTTAGAAAAGGGTTTGGACAGCTGCTTTTTACAACAAACCCTCAAACGTGTTGCTCTGCTCCGTTCCCCAGGTGGTGAAGCTTCACACCAAGCTGGGGGAAACCCATCCCTTCCACGGGGGGCCCAGCGTGGTCACCCAGACCTCCTCCTCCACCACGGCCGCCCCCAGTAAGACCCCCCCCTCCTCTGGCCTGGGCAGCTCCAGCACCACCTCTTCGTCCCTGTCCATGGCACCTCCTCCTCCAATGCTTCTGCCTCCTCACCCACAACTCCTCCTACCTGAAGCCGGTCAACATAGTGAGCGGTGGCGGGGGGGGGGGGGGGGGGTTCGGCAAGAACGCGCTCGGCAACAGTCTGTCGTCTGCCAACTCCACCGCCCCCGTCAAGAAGGCCTCCGCCCCCAAGATCAACTTTGTCGGTCAGTAGGTCCCCTTTGCATTTTGACGTCTCCTGGCGGTATTTGGCAATTACTTCATTCTTCACCTTGTTGCCATTATGCTCTGTACTGTGTTTTTGCTGTATTCCTGTTTGATTAGTATAGCTCTGCATTTAACCAGTTCAACCACATGAATCCTAGCGTCCCTATTCGGGGCTTGTCGTAATAGGCAAACATTCAGTGAAAATAAAAATCGTCTCACTACACGTCACGAGGCATTGTGTGAGCTTGTAGATCGGCAGAGATTGATGAGTGATAGAAAAGGACGGGGCCAATTACAGACCCCTTGCACACCCATCTAAGTATATAGGGTTTAAGTCATTGAACCCCTATATGTACTTATCACACAATGAATAAAGAAAACGACTTCCATTTTCACTTTAAAAATTATAAAACATTTTTTTTTACAATTCGCACCTATAATGACGTGCCCAAAATAGGGACACCAGGTTGAAAGTGGTTCAAACACTCATCACTAATAAAGAGTGAAGCTGGTTTCACAGAGCGTGCTTTGCACTTAAAGGCTACATGCCAATGTCTGGATAAGTCTCTGCCAACTTGTGTAGTGATGGACGGCGACCAGGCGTGCGTTTCTAAACCTAACATTTCTTGAAGTTCTGTGCCTTGTAGAATAACAAGTGTATAACCTAGTTTAACCATGCAGTCAAATGGCCAATAGTTCACTCCTGGCCCTTGCAAATGGAAACGGTCGTTGTTTTCCTTTTTTTTATTTTATTATTGTGATTTATTGCATTTGTATGCTGTCCATTAGTCAAAGCATCTGTGGACTAGTGACTCCTCAGTAAAATGTAAAATGGAATGTCACAGTTTTAAGTAAACCAATACTAAGAATCTTTGAATGGGATTGTGTGTTAATAGTGATGTTTTGTTTGTTTTTGCATGATCAAAATTTTGATTTGCAAATTCTTATCGGTTAATCAATTCATTTTTTGTGTGTATTTACGATTAGAGGTTGGGTGTTCACTAATGTCTATGGTAAGTTTACGGTAACTTTTGATTGAAAAATAAGGCCCTGCTACAAATAATAACTTCTCTAGCTGTGGTCTTTTGGAGCAGTAAGGATGAAGTCATCAGTAGACACAATTTCGGGTTTTATCGTATTTGTTGGCTGTTCACTTCATCCAATGCCATCTGCAAACTCACAACACCTTGCATCGCCTATTTTTGCCACTAAATAGGCAATTCATGAAATATTGGAAGAGGGTTTGTGCCCAATAGCAATGGTCTGAGACTAAAGAACCCTACCTCCCCCTTCGCCCCTTGCAGGAGGAAACAAACTGCAGACCACGGCGAAAGCGGATGAGATGAAGGCGGCGGAGATATCCAAGCCAACGCCACCCTCCATGGCTGCCCCAGAGACCAAGAATGATATCTCTGATTCGCTGTCTGCGGCGGCGCTAGCTGCACTGCAGAACGACGTGCAGCCTGTTGGACACGACTACGTTGAAGAGGTATTCTGACAGTTCACTTGGGTGTTGCTTGCCAAAAGTAACTGATCTACATGCTAACACGTCGCATCACGACACATTGTTAGCTTGTAGATCAGCTATTTTTGTGAGTATAAATTATATTGTTAAATTGTCCTTTTTTTTAGTAAGGCAAAAAAGTGTGCACAACTGCAGCAGCCCAAATAGGGAGACAGCTGTTTTTTGTTTAACAAACCCCACTGGCCATGAACCAGAGGGGAAGGCCAGTGCTGTGGATGTGGGCATGTAATCGTTCTATATTGCACTCCATCAAACACAAGTATAAAAGAGTTAAAATGAAGACTGGCTCTGAGTCTGCCGTACAATTGTATTTTTACGGCGTTGCTCGGCCATACCCTACCTGTCTATGAGAGGGTCTGTGTGTCACAAACCACAGGACCCATCAGTGCTAAACTTTGCATGCACGCTACACAGAATTAACTCCACATTGGAGCCATGCTGTTGGATCCTATAAGAGTTCAAGTTAAAAACCACTGCTATAGAGGGAATTGAACATTTTGTGTTACCCATCTCCTTAGGTCCGCAACGATGAAGGCAAAGTCATCCGCTTCCAGTGCAAGCTGTGTGAATGCCGTTTCAACGATCCCAACGCAAAGGAGATGCATCTGAAGGGAAGGAGGCATCGACTGCAGTACAAGGTTGGTACATTTTCATAGGTGCAGGCACAAGTGTTATTATGCCTAATGTATTATCTTTGGCTGATGTCGCTTGCTGATAAGAACTGATCTTCAAGTCATGTTTTAGCTGGGACAACGTTATTTTTAGCATGACAGGTTTTTAGACCGAAGCGAGTAATCTACACGACCCAGGACACTAGACTGAACTATTTTGAATGGTTAAACAATAAGTCATAAGTTGATCATGCCGTCATCTGTCCTGACATTTCCTCTTCACCTGGTCTTTTAGAAAAAGGTGAACAGTGACCTTCAGGTGGAGGTGAAGCCTAGCATCCGTGCCCGTAAGATTCAGGAGGAGAAGATGAGGAAGCAGAGCAGAAAGAAGAGGTCTGGAGGAGGAGAGAGGAAGAGGAGCGCTGGAGAATGGAAATGAGGTACGATGAGGTCTTTCATGACCAGCTGATGTTTTTTTGTTTTTTTTAACTTGCGTCTCCATTCTGGGGAAAACATCTGCCGAAAATAGTGCAGATGTATTTTCCACGGAGATTTGATGTAGAGGGGAAAACGGGAGGGAACCAAGTATAGACCGCTGGGTGTTCCCAGTCGACTAAGTATATAGGGTTTAAGTGGTTCATCAGTGGACATTCTCCATGTCTAATCTGCTGAACTCCCAGGTCACTGTTTTTTTTTTCTTCCCCAAACTGCTGAAACTTTCCAGGCGTTATGAAGAGGACATGTACTGGGGACTCATGGAAGAAGAGCACCACTGGGATGACAGACCCCGTTTGCCCGACTGAGGCTATCCTCAGGGGCCCCCTGGGCCGCCCGGTCTCTTGGGGGTCCGGCCTGGCATGCCCATCCCTCAGCCTCAGGGACCTGTGGTAGGTCCTGGGTCCTCTGAATTTTTGGGCGGTGTAGCCGTCCCTATATGTGAGGTTGGGACATTGACATTTGCTGAACTGTGATTGGCCACCCATTGTACCCCCCAAACCCTGCACTGTGATTGGCCACCCATTGTACACCCCTTCCACCCACAATGGGTGGCCCCTGGACACCCCCGCTGATTCTATTCAGCACTGTGATTGGCTAGCAACATGCTGGGTGTACAGTACAAGGCACAATCCATTTTATTTAGGATAGAGTGATTCAATGTCTTCAGTAGGGCTGTCAATCTTCCTCATATGATTGAATTTTCTGTGGCTATTTTAATCCATTTTTATGACACATTAATACAAATTAAATCAATTGCACAACAGATTTATCAATAAGCTTGTGCAATCTTGTTTTGTCTTCAGTTGCCAAGAAATTTGAAATTCCTAGTACCTCAGACTTAAAAGTCTATGATGACTTGAACACTGAAGTTGACGGGGAGGCGTTTCAGTTTTTTATAAAGAAACCAGACCTTGGTGTGTTGGAGATTTGTTCACCCCAAGACCCAAATCCTGAAGGTGAGTTCTGTTGCTTATCAACATGGAGCCTCATAGCCTCATCCATACAGTCCTGGCTAACCTAAAATGTCACACAGGTATATTTTTGTACTTTGAAATGATCTTTGTTTCTATACGCCCAATGTAAGTAAAAGAGAGAAAGTGTCTGAGGAAGAACTTTGTTGGTGTGTGGATCCTTCCGTATCTAATGTGAGCTTTTTACATTACACTTGCCACAAACATTCCTCTCTTGCTAATCACACTTGTTATGTCAACATTATTGCTAGATTCAGTGAGCCCCTCTGCAAGCAATTCCATTGCCAGCAGCAGCAGCTCCTTTCTCAGCTCTGGTGCAGACAATGACGGGGACTCGGATGACACCATCAGTCCTGCTCCAAGAAACAGAGCTGACCTGACTCGTCTCGCTCAGGTAAGCGTTGCTTTTTTGGGGGGGGGGGGCGGTCATGGTTTACATTTTTGTCACCTTAAATATACTTGGCCACCAAATGTAGTGGCCTGTAGGACCAGTGCTTTAAAATATTACTGTCTATCCCTGTGTTTCCCCTCCCTTTTTTTACTTCCACTTAGATGGTTGAAAAAATTCTGAAGGACAGACCTGGCCGAGAGAGGATCCTTACCGAGTATGCTTGGACAAAAAGCCCAACGGATACCAGAAGACGCGACATGGTGAAGATATTGGTTGCACACATGGCAAGTGAACATGGGTATGTTGTCATCTAAAAATTATGCACCCAATACACAATTTTGGTTGTACTTGGTGCAGGCCAAAATCCTCCTTTTTGCAGAAGGCAGCGTCACAGCAATACTTTTGTTTGGATCTCATACGTGTGTGTGTGTGTGTGTGTGTGTGTGTGTGTGTGTGTGTGTGTGTGTGTGTGTGTGTGTGTGTGTGTGTGTGTGTGTGTGTGTTTGTGTGTGTGTGTGTACTGTAGGACGAGTCCTTTAAGGCGTGTTAAAGAGGACTATGCACAGGGCATCACTGCCTTATTCCCATACCTGGCCGATCCCCAGGGAAATTTGGGCTATGTAAGTACATAAAACACTAGTCTAACGCATATTTACACATGCTCATTAAAACCAAATGACACTTCCCCCCCCCCTTTTCTTCTTGTGTTTTAGGAACAGTATTACAATCCAGTAGATGGGAGTGGGTTTCTGGCATGGCGAGTGAAATCACTTCAAAAAGAAGCATCAGAGGGACAAAAAAAGAGCAGAAATGTTCAGCCACTGACGGGTGTGTGATTTTGATTGTTACTAGAATTTAAGGGTGAAGTCACATGTTCACACACACACACACACACACACACACACACACACACACACACACACACACACACACACACACACACACACACACACACACACACAGGAAAACCAGCTAACCACAGAAACCCAGTGTCGTGAGGCCATTGTATATGGCTGTATGTATGTATGTATGTGGCTCTTCAACTGCCTTACATTAACCCACTAAGACCTGAGGAAGCGTCTGTGATACTTTTTCATTTGAGCTAAAAAGCATTATTTTACACTTTGACTATTCAAAAATAGCAGATATACAAGCTCATAGCGCGGCACCGAGTGCCGCGCTATGAGCTTGTAGATCTGCTATTTTTTGAAAATATATATTCTTTTAAAGCGAACAATAACTCAAATCTTTGCTTCTGGGGGTCCATGGAACAAAATATTTTGAGACGGGGGTCCGCGGCCAAATTCATATCATTTTGGGGGGTCCTTTACATTTTGCAGAATATAAATTATACAGCAGAAAATGTCCTTATGGTTCATCTTGCATATTGTGGTAATAAAAGTGATTCTGGAGGCTACCTAATCGTGACCAAAACATCCCATTGCGATCCGGCTCTAAACTGTTTGCAAACGGTGACTAATTTTAATAGCAAGACTAATAAAGTTCTCTTTTCACAGACTGGGACCAGTGTCCAGGGGCATCTGGACAGCATCACAGAGAGCCTTCAACCCTATCTGCTTGCTGTGGGTATCCAGAAGAGTGTGATTCACAATGAAGTACTTCATTGTGATTGACAAACGTGCAATCCCTTGTAAGTCACCCAGGGGTTGACACTAACGCCTGCCCGACTCACCCCTCCTCTCCCCTCTTCTAACCTCCTCTCCTCTCCTCTCCCCTATTCTCCCCTCCCCTCCTCTCCTCTCCCCTTCTCTCCTTCTCTCCATATCTACAAGCTCACTGTGAGTTTAATGTTTGGAAAATAGCAGATCTACAAGCTCACTGTAAACTTCTTGCCTTATTTTAAATAGCCGATCGACAAGCTCACTTGTCAGCTTGTAGATAACTTGTGAGCTTGGAGATCTGCTATTGTCACTATATTTATATAGTGACAAATATATATTTGTGTCTAAAATACAGTATTTTTGCTTGAAATTTTCAGCTGTGGCGTGGCTGTACACTGGATCTGATATCTTGGCCAACACAGCTGTGGACTGAGGGGACCGTCCCAGACTGCACTACTGCAATGTTTGTTTAACATAACATGACACATGTGCAAATCAAAACCTTTTAGATCTAACTATCTAATGTTAGCATATGGACATTATCTTGTGGTCAGTCCATTGTCCGTTTTTAAGGAGGCATTGCCAATATATATACTCTGTAGCTTAACTCTTTGACTGCCATATGAACAGTGTAATAGTGTGCCACTGCTGCCAGCAAAAACAGTGATTTTTACTGTATCAGTTTGCATAGAAAAATACTGTACTTGTACTTCTATCCACTACAGCTCAGAGGCAAATATTGTACTTTTAATCCACTACAATTGTTAGAAAACTTTAGTTACTTTGTAGATTTTGGTTATTGTTTAAAAAAACATAGGGTACATTAACCACTTCAGCCCCATTTAAACTTTGGCTATTTGAAAATGGCAGATCTACAAGCTCACAATGCAGCATGTTGTGAGCGTGTAGGCTTACAAGCTCACTTGTCAGCTTGTTGGACACTTGTCAGCTTGTAGATCTGCTATTGTCTATTGATATGCATGTACTTTCATAGCTTTGTGTCTAAAATATTGTATTTCTTTTTTTTTACAGCTCCTGCTGCGGACACAGGTGACAGACACACCATCCCAGACCTACTGCAAGGTGTGTAACTATCTAATGTTGGCTTATTGACATTGTCTTGGGGTCAAATACTAGGTTGTGGGGGTCTGTGGTTTAATGCATAGGCTAAAAAATGGAAGCTCTTTGACACTACAATAGTTTGAGAACCACTGGTATTCAGGTGACAAGTATATGTTGCTTACATTTTATATAGTTGTCAGCTAATAATAATAATAATAATAATACATTTTATTTATAACGCACTTTACATTCTCACGGATCTCAGAGTGCTACAGATTAAAAGCAGAGCATAAAAACAGCATAGGCAACAAAACAATTACAATAGACCCAACCAGACTAAACTAAAGGGCCAACTTTTAGAAATTAAAACTCAATACGAAAAACAAACAAAGTCCATGAAAAATTAGAAAAATGCTTTTTTTAAAAGGTAGGTTTTTAGTCCATTTTTAAAAGCATCAGTGGACTGTGGCGCTCTCAGGTGGTCTGGGAGGGCATTCCACAGACATGGGGCTGTGTGACAGAAGGCCCGGTCGCCCATGGTGCGGAGGTGTCAGGGACAACAAGAAGGTTGGTGGTGTTGGAGCGGAGGCTTCGGGTGGCAGGTTTTGGGGTGAGGAGTTCTTTGAGGTAGGGGGGGGGGCGTTGCCGTAAATGCACTGATGGGTGAGAAGGGAAATCTTGTATTCGGTCCTGAAGGAGATGGGGAGCCAGTGAAGTGAGCGGAGGGTGGGTGTGATATGGTCATATTTTCGCACTCTCATCAGGACCCTAGCAGCGCTGTTTTGGATGTATTGGAGCCTTTGGAGGCTCTTGTTAGGGATCCCGATGAGTAGTGCATTGCAGTAATCCAGCCTGGAGGAGATAAAGGCGTGGACGAGTCAGCTGACTGAAAGGTGATAATAGGGGGGTGATTAGAGGTGTGGTTATCCATATGTGGCCAATATTTCAGCACAATATGACAGTTTTCAAGATGGATCTTGGCACTGTTTCTTTGCTATTGTCCAGTTTATAGAAAGCTATATGCTGATAGCCATCATTGCTTTGTGTTTGTTTAGTAACAGGGAACAGCCTGTCTCTGCAGGTCCTTTTTAAACAGAAAATTAAGGGTGTGTTGGCAATTTCATCCAACCATAATCAACAACTTGATTGTATAGGATGTGTCCTGTATGAGTTCTCTCTCCTGATTGGATGCAATGTATTATTTAGTATATTCGTTTCCATTTGAAAGTATGCTTTAATAAGTACCTGGCATACAAACATGCTCACTTCTGTGTGCCTACGTGTCTTTGGGTCATTCCAGGGCCAGTGTTTAAAGGAGGAGTTCACCCAAAAAATTACTTATTTTCTATCAATTGCACACCCTATGAAGCCTTGAATCCATGGATTATTTTTTGTTTTTGTCGCATTCCTAAGCCAATAATTTGATTCCCGTCTCCTACCAGCTAATGTATCCGGTAGGAGACACAAAGTAGATTATTTGTGTCTCCTACCGGAAATACACACGGTCATCAAATTATTGTCTTAGGAATGCCACAAAAACAAAAATAAATCCATGAAATCAAGGCATAAATCACAGTATTATTCATATTGTAGCATTGTTTTGCCTTATTCATATTATAGCATTGTTTTGTCTTATTCATATTGTAGCATTGTTTTGTCTTTTTTCATAACTATTGATTGTGAAGCATTTGTTTGAAAAGAACGCTAACACTTGTTTCCCTGTTTTTCAGAAGCCGTCCAGCACTGACATTTTTTTTTGCCTTTAACCTTTTTCTACTTTTCAGGAATGTTCTTTGTGAATAATTGTCATATTTCTAAGATAATTGCATTCCATTTATGTTGTGGCTCGTGAACCGGTAGTACCCAATTTCTATAACACAATATTGGCCATCCCTGAATTTAATAACAAACTCACACATGAAATAATCAATTCTAACAAATGCATAACAAACTATTTTGGATTGTATACTGCCTTTTCATGACCCACTACCTTATATTTACATGTGCATGTTGTAAATGTTTAACTCACCATTTGTTTTTAGGGCTGTAAGACTGTAACACTTATTAGGACTAAATTTTTTTTTAATTCCTTTTTACAAAAAAAATAATTTTATTCAAACAGCCAATATACACTTATTAAAATAGGACTTAATTTCTTAATTAAACTAATAAATGTAATCCCAAAATAATTATGGAAAATGTTACACATTGATTCATTGATAAATACAAAATTAGATATCTCCAAAATACACTTTGAGATAATTAACTTAATCAATATAGTTGCAGCCCTACAATTTGTACCTATTTTTCAGAATGTTACATGTTGTTTAATAATATATTAATATATTTACCAGGAGCTTGCTTGATCCCCTTTTTTAACAAATGGGTCGGTGCAAGAATTTTTTTCCCCGTGCACTCCTAAATTGGCTGAAATAGGAGGCGGGTTTTTTGCTTCACCCTGGAAAATATTGAATTTACTTAAAAGTTAGAATATAATTTTGGATAATAACAGTAATAGTAGTAATAATAATCATTATAGCATCAACAATATATCTGTCAATAATAAACTGTTTACAGGCATTGTAATAGTTACCATAATATATAATTGTATAATTATCACTAATAACTATAATTAACCTATATATAGAATCATAAAATATAACCATACTATTATTACATATATAATCATAATAACAACAACTATAATAACAATAATTGATAGGACATTATACCAAATATATTGATGGTGTTGCTTACAGTAAAGGTACCAATAATACAATTGTGTTAATAAATACTTTAAACTATATCTGCTCTGCTTTGTCTCTACTTATTATTCTTTTTACCATGTGTTTGAAAAGTGAATCTATATGTTTGGTAATGTATTTAACATTTACAATGAATACAGATGTGGCTTTTTTTTTGGAATTACTATTCACAATCAGAAGGGTTCTTCACTACTAAAGCTGAACAAAAAGTGAAACTTTGGAATGTAACCTCTCATTAATGCCTAAGCCCATACACATATGAACATAATACACAAACGTTGTTTGTTTAACTGACAATAATTTTTGCCTTCTACAATCTGGTGTTTTAATTTATTTGACCAACTTATCCACTTAACGGTTTGATCCATGCAAGAGTCAAAGCTTGTAATTGAAAGTGTTGTCAGACTATAATCTCTGCCTGCTGGACAAAATGGACTTCAATCCCTCTACTGTGTGTAAAATTGTGAAGCAATCTACATGGACATTAGAGCTTATCCAAAACTCCTGCCTGGTGATGACAAGTCTGTCACAATGTAGGCTAAACAATAGTTTTTCATTGTGGTATTGACGCCACTCAGTAACATTGATGTGCCTGATATGCTGGGGAGTATCTATTTTACAATATACAAAACGGTATGGCTTCAACCCAGCTACTAGCCAGGTCGACAAGTATCGTAATGGTTCCACATGTATTATATGGTGAGACATTCCCAAGTACATTACAAGGTATTTAATATCTATTATCAGGCTGGGGGAAAATAGGTGCTGAATCTTATACTCACAAAACATGACATCATAATATAAGTGTGGGGAAAACGTGAAATGTCTTCTGAGTATTTACAACCTGTTTGCAAATAGCAGATATGCCATTTACTCTATATACACAGGGTATTGTCTCCTCACAATATCTCAGATCAGAACAATAAGGTAAAAAAATGGCAAGTTTGCTTTAACAATAATTTATTTTGAGATCTACAACACCATCTGTTCCACTGGGGACTGGACTGTGAACTACTATGTGACGATGGATTCCTTGGACCCCCATGGCCGCAACCCAGAACTCTGTGTCGGCGCAACCACACTTTGCAATTGCCCTGAATTGTGAAAATTCTAGTTCAGTCTTATGCTAGATGTGCTCCTGTTTCTGCTCAACATTGTAACAGGGCCTTTATTTATACTGTATATATTTTACCACGAATGTTTAGCAAAATGTCATGATTCCTAAATCATACCCCATCAACCAAGACAGTTAATAATGGTAAATTATATTATTGAGCATTGGAACACACGTTTAATTTAAATGTTTAATATGTCCATAATGATTTCACATACTATATTCACATATAGAATCTCAAGTGAATTCGTTTTTAGAACATCTTATGGGGACAGAGCATAGAGTTAAAAAATAAGGGACAGCGCCCTCTATGTCTCGTCCGTCAGACTGCAGATGGACCCTTCAGATATCTTCCCAAATCTCGCGAGAGTGTGTTGCTGGGATAGAGATTTGTGGAATAAGGTTTGTGGATAGACATGTTTCAAAGTGCATCAAACGGTGCAACATGTAAACTTGTCAAACGGTGCAACACTTTTTTCAGTTGAAAATCCTCATCATCTTTTCAAGTTCCAAGTCTCATGTTTTTATGTGGTGAATGTGGATAGAAACAACTCAAACGATCAATTAATGAATAATAGCCTTTTGGACAGAGCCTGTCGTGTCCCTGAGTGGCCACCAGAGGTCACCCAGAGGATGAACTTTGTTATCGCTTCATCAGTTTTAGAGAGAAATGTTAAGAATAACTCTCAATAATCAGCTATTCAATTGCATCTTTCTCTTAGTCCCTGACCTTTACTGGTCCATCAGCCTCTGTGGTTCTGGATGTGATTGGAGAGATGAGAGTCGATACTGACTGATGAACAGTTGAGGGACAGTGATGTCATCGTGGTTCTCTGGACGTTTGAGAGGGTTCCTGTCATCTGCATCAGGAATGTTTCTATACTGCCTCAGCAACAGGAACCTCAGCTGTCACACATACCAGCAAATGTAAGCACAGAGCTGGAGCTTTTAACATTATATTACCCTGTCACAAATTCGTCACATCTGCTGTAACTCTATTACATCTATATATTTTGTGTCTGTATTTTGGTCACTGTAACATAAAGTTACTCTCACAATCTTTATATTAAACATTTGTTTCTCTAGTCTAGACTGATACATCATCCATTGTGAAGTTGAATATAAAGCAAGTATTTATCATTCTGTGTGCTGTTGTTTGACCCATAGATTGCTGGAGTTTAGCCATCAGTTTGACAACATGACCTCACAGCAGCAGCATTTGGTCCTGAAGGAACTAATCCTCCCTTTCCTGTCCAAGCCACAGTCAGGTACTGACTAACTACACTATCTCAATAACAGTAACAGTTTGGTTCTCATTTCCAAATCTATTTTACATTCAATTAGAATGGAATCCTTTTTATTAGAAAATCTATTGACTTTCCAAACATCTTTCTTTTTGAAAGCCTTAATGTTTCATTCTAATCTGTCCCCTCCAGACCAAGGCTGTGTGTCCAACAGCAGTGTTTACTGGTTGCAGAACAACTTTGGGCCATTCTCAGTCCTTGTCTGTCAAAGAGATCCTGAATCACAACCCGAGCTTCTCCCCTGTAAGACTTTAGAGCTGCTACTTTACAAAACATTGATTAATTATTAGAGCTATAAGAGATAATTACCTTGTTACTATAAAATAAAATCCAGTTGTGGTGATAATGCTTTCCTTTGTGTTATTTCTGTCCAGCTGGAGGCTGTAAAGCTCCTGTCTCCAAAGCAGAGTGCAGAACTTGTGGTGTTGCCTCTTCTAGCTGAGAAAGACGTTGTCATCAACACAGTGTTTGACTCCCTGACTGCATCTCCAACTGAGTTGGCTGAGTTTGTGTCCCACCTTGTTATGTTCTCTGTAAAGGTAAACACTATAAAGTAATAATAATAGAAACAGTAACTATGCACATTTGGTTTAAAATGACAACATCTTTTTGTCATTTCTCAGGGAAACATTTCCTGCTCGTCATTCCAAATAATGTGAGTTCATATTTATCTATGTCCTGGATTTTGAAGACGTGGTTAATATTTCATTAAAGTGATATTAACTTCAACTTGTTGGGTTTCAGTTTCACCAGACTGGACCAGGCCATGCCTACTGTTCCTTCAGGTGTAGCATCATTGATCTCATACAACAAGCTGGCTTTACTTCAGCAAGTTCCACCAGGTGAGATTTTCTATCTACATAATTTAAAGTGATGTTTCACTTTGCTGTTGTTCATATTTATATGTAATTAGCAGTGGATGTTTTCTAATCGTGTTTGTTATTAACAAAAACTATGTGCACTTGTATTCTCCTAGGCTGCATCACATACAGTGGAGCCGTAAGTACCTGGAATTGTATTCAGAGATTAAAGTCTAACCAGAATAATGCAAATTCACAACCACTTCACTCTTTTTCTTTCCCAAGTGCAACATTACTCAAGCAAATGGTAAGTGTATTGTGTTCTTCATTTTTTTTCTCAATCATCTTTTTTTATTTTTTTTATAAATTATCATTATTTCATTTTCTCTCATGTTTTCACAGAAACCGACATTTGTGTTGGAGTTAACAGGTGAGTTTCCTGAATCAAAGAAACCATTATCATAATCTCACCTTTCCTTTTTTCCCTTTTCTTTATAAAGTATTATTTTGTTGCAATGTCAGAAATGTTTGATCTTCTTTTCCATTCCTCTACCCTAGCACTGCACTGCAGCTCCTCCTCAACAGTGGTCAAATGAATGGACGTTTTTGCGACTATGGCATTGAAGAATACGCTTGTGCTTCAGCAAGCCACTAAAGTCTCTCAGATTTAACTCAACAGCACCTTTTCTAATCTTGACTTCTTTAAACGTTTCCTGAATTTTGTCCTGTTCTGCTCTGTCCATTATCTCCACCCAGGTGTCCATGTTGACAGCACAGGATCTGGCATCAGTGATGAAGTGTAACCAGTCCCCCAGCTCCACTGGTTCCAGACCAGTCTGGAAGCTGTTCCTCTCTAAGACCTCTGGGGTGTTGGATGCAGCTCTGGATCTTCTTACCAACACGGTACAAAAAGTAGCTCTAACCAGACACTGAAAACAACTTTTATGGTGAAGACAGAATGAATAATCTCTAAAACGAATTAAAAGTAACACATCTGAATTATGAAATTATTTAAATTTAAAGCTCATGCTTTTAATAATCTTAAAAAGATTTGCTACTGAAAAAAATGCTAATAAAAACATTCACTGTCAGGCAAACAGTCTATCAAGATTTGAAAGAATATCTCTATTATAGAGCCAGAATCTTTATCTACTATTCCATACACTAAATATCCTCACGTAATATTAATACAAATTTAATAATATTAAATATTGACCCATGTAATCCTTCCCCTATAGTCCATGACCATGACTGGTCCATCAGCGTCTGTGGTTCTGGATGTGATTGGAGAGATGAGAGTGGCAATTCTGACTGATAAACAGTTGAGGGACAGTGATGTCATCAGGACGTGGTTCTCTGGACGTTTGAGAGGGTTCCTGTCATCTGCATGGTTTCTACGCTGCCTTAGCAGCAGGAATCTCAGCTGTAACTCATACCAGCAAGTGTAAGTATTGACTTGCATGTACTTTAGCCCCACTAGCAGCAGGGCTCTAAGGATGGCTACTGTATGTTGGTTGTTTGGTCTATACCTCCATCTGTCACTTTGGTCCCAAAGAAGATGTCTTGAAAACTACTGGCTGGATTTCCATAGACTTTTCTGTGCACCTTCATTCTTCCTGGGGGATGATTTTGATTTTGATGACTCCGTTGCCTTTTCTCTAGCTTCACCAATAAGCTAAGAAATAAGTATTTCTCATTCTGTGTTTGATTCACCAGTTTGAAGGAGTTTAGCCATCAGTTTGACAACATGACCTCACAGCAGCAGCATTTGGGCCTGAAGGAACTAATCCTCCCTTTCCTCTCCCGACCACAGCCAGGTACTGACTAACTGCAATATCTCAATAACAGTTTGGCTCTCATTTTCAAATGTATTTGCTAAATAAATATATTCCCATTCTATTCTCAATTAGAATGGGATATCTTCACTGGAAAATGTTTTGACTGGTATTTGCAGACATTTTTCTGTTTGAATGCTTTAATACTTTGTTCTGATCTGTCCCCTCCAGACCGAGGCTGTGTGTCCAACAGCAGTGCTTACTGGCTGCAGAACAACTTTGGGCCATTCTCAGCCCTTGTGTCTGTCAGAGAATTCCTGAATCTCAACCCAGGCTTCTCCCCTGTAAGACTACATCGCTGCCACATAAAAAAAACTCTAAAGAATGATTAGACCAAATAGTTACCTTATTATTATCAAATAAAATCCAGTGGTGGTGATAATCTTTTCTTGACTGTCTTTCTGTCCAGCTGGAGGCTGTAAGGCTCCTGTCTCCAAAGCAGAGTGCAGAACTTGTGGTGTTGCCTCTTCCTGCTGAGAAAGACGTTGTCATCAACGCAGTGTTTGACTCCCTGACTGCATCTCCAACTGGATTGGCTGAGTTTGTGTCCCACCTTGTTATGTTCTCTGGAACGGTAAAACACATAAAGTAAAGATAATAGAAAATGTAACCATGCACATTAAGGTTTGAAATGACAACATATCTTTGCCACTTTTCAGGGAAACATTTCCTGCTCATCGTACCAAATAATGTAAGTAGATCCATCAATATATAGTATTATGTTTTTTGAAGACAGGTAGATGTGATTTCATTCGTTATTATTGGCTGATGTTAACCCCTGACTTGTTGGGTCTCAGTTTCACCAGACTGGACCAGGCCATGCCTACTCTTCCTCAGAGTGTAGCATCATCCTTCGCATATGTAGCAGGATGGGCGTTAGTTCCCACTCTGCTCACGGCCTATCCTCCGCCCACTCATCAGTGGGCTGATTGGCAACAGTATTAAAGCAACGCACCTCCAAACACAGTTAGCTGTCTGTCTGTCTCCACCTGGTCACACTATTCATGCCAGGCTGGCCTGTTGGGCCCGCCTGTGTGTCTGCATCGCGCATCAGCGCAGGTATGTCTCTCCGTCTTGCTGTTTATGCTATTGTCTTATACTGCGTAGTGTATGGTCTTGAACTTGACCATGACCATTTGTGTTCTTTGTAGCCCTGTTGTGTCTACCCCTCCCGTTGGCGTTTGCGCCGAGCGTGTGTTGCTTCACACTGCACAACGGGTACGTTGGTGGTCCTTCCTCTCCACAGTATAACAAGTAATATATATATATATATATATATATAATTTTATGTCAGGCGGACACTATAATAATCATGGCCTTTATTATTACTATAGTTATTCCTACCGGTGTCCGCCGCTGCAAGCGGGCCATTGTGGCTTCCGCCTTTGCTGCACCGCGGTACGTGACTGTTTGTCTCTCTCTGCTCCTGTCTTAATGAATATTAGTATTAATCTGTAAACGGTAGAATGACACAGCCGTTTGTCCTTTCAGGCACCGTGATACTCCACTGCTGCTTTGCGGGTTTTGAATACCTGCACGCATTAAGAACTCTCGCACACTGACGCTCCACGCTGAGGTTCCCCTCCAGCCGAGCCAATGCCCTTATATGGGTTAACTCACTCCTTGCTGACGCATTGGCCCACACTTCCAGGCTCACAACCAGTCTCCCTGTTTATTTCTGTTGTTGTGGCTTATTTCTTATTTGGTTATTTTTGCTTATTTAGTATTGCTTATTTTGGGTTTACTTGGTTTTGTTTATTTCCTGTAGGCCTACAGACGGCACTCTATTATAATATACATTTATATATATATACTCTATAATAGATATATATGATACCAATTAATTAAATGTATTTTCCTGACACTGCCTAAAGCTTGATTTCCTGTCTTGCAGGCCTGTGGCTGGGGACCCCTTGGTGCGAGGGAGCAGGTGACGGCTGCCCAGTTGGGTTGTGGTAATTCCCCTCCCCCTTGTTGCTGTGCTTTTAGTGTGAAGTCATTTTAGTTAGGTGTTGCTGTGCCATATTGGGGTGCCCCTCCTCTGGGTCAGCCGGCCTGCTCTCCTCCCCCTAAAACCCCCAGCACTGGCCCTATATAGGTTTTATTATGAAGTTCATTATCCTATTGTTTTAGCTAATGAATGTCAAGCTCTTTTATTATTGAGGTTTTAATACAATAAAGCTTTTTGTACCTTTGTATAAACACTGTTTCTGCCTTTTATAATTCATTGTACAAACGAACTTGTGTGAGGAGCAATATATGTTCAGGCGGTTGGTTTATATTATACATATTTTCTGGTTTATATTATACATATTTCCTGGGGTGCAACTCCCCAGGTGGCGTAGTTGGCTATATAGATATATTAATTCATACCGCCCTGCTACAAATTGGCGTAGTCGGCAGGACGTACAGATTAAAGGCAGAGACGTGTTTAGTTTTATTTTTGTATTTTTCACTGTGTTGTATTTTTCTGTAGGAACTGTATGTGGGGAGTGGTTGCGTTGCAGTGCATTTCTTTTGTTGTTAACTTGTGTTTCTTTTGGGTTTAAGGCAAAGCAGCAGTGGGTATCAGTGGACGTGAAAGGACCCATTGGTCGCCTAGACGGGCTCCCTGGTCTCCACTTCAGGACCTGGGTTGTGTTCTCAATTTGGTTGTAAGTGTGGAAGTTATCTGTCCCCGCTATGGAGGCTGAGCTGCAGGAGCTCAAAGAGCTAGTGGCTCAGCTAAGGGCAGATAATTGTTCATTAAGACAGGAGCAGAGAGATACACAGCCAGGTACTAGTATAGTTCCCTCTGACGTGTCAGTCCCACCTCCTCCTGCACCGCCGTTGGGTGGGGCCAGGGTTATTTCACCAGAAAGATTGGTCTTTGTGCCGCGAGATAGAAAGTGCCCTAATTTCAGTGGCAAGTCTGATGTAAGTATAAATGAATGGGTGGAGGAGGCACAGGCTTGCATGCGCACTCGCTATCTCTCAGCCATAGACCAAGCTTTCTTCCTATTTGATCATCTAGAGGGACCGGCACGAGAGGAGATAAAATATCGCCCTGCTGCGGAGAGGGAGGATCCCAATAACATCATTGGCATTCTAAAAGACCTGTATGGGTGTTCACAGTCCTACGTAGTTTTACAGGAGGCATTTTATAGCAGGAAACAGCAGGATGGAGAGACCTTGCAAGAATTCTCTCTCGCTCTGATGAGCTTGATGGAGAAAGTCAAACAGCGGGCTCCGGCCAGCATGTTTAATGCAGAGGTTGTGTTGCGGGATCAATTCACAGAGCACGTCATGGACCGAGCCCTTCGACGGGAGCTGAAGCAGCTGGTACGCTGTCGTCCCACCATGACTCTGCTGGAAATTAGGGAGGAAGCTGTTCATTGGGAACGGGCAGGCAGGCCCGTTTGTACAAAGCGTGGCAACGATTCCGTTCCATCGACGTATGGTACTCAGCAGGTGATTCACGGCAGGGCACACCCGGCGAGTGGTGACTCGCCGCAAGGTTCAGAGTTAGGTGCGATAACGGAGATGCTAAGATGTCAACAGGATCAATTGAACCAGCTAAGGCAGGTCATGGCTCTCTTACCAAGAACTCATCACCCCCCCCGTGCTGGCCCGGTAATATGCTGGAGGTGTCAGCAACCCGGCCATTTAGCCAGGAAGTGTAGGGGTCGACGGGTTCCCCTCTACCCTGTACAGATACCAGAGCCAGCAGCTCTGGCTACTCAGGCCACCATTACAGCATTTCCAGGTCATAGCTTGTCTGACTTGCAGAACTTACAGACTGCGGATGCGGCCATCCAAGAGGTCCTCAGGTACCGGAGGCAGGGGACACGTCCAAATCCTATTGAGCGCCAACAACTGTCGAAGCCAGCGTTAACACTGCTTGGTCAATGGGACCGTTTAGTGGAGAGGGAAGGCGTGCTCTACCGTAAGGTTTTCCGTCCGGATGGAGCGGAGGAGTCATTTCAGTTGGTCTTGCCTAATGTCCTGAGGGATAAGGTCTTGACGCAGTTACATCAGGAACATGGGCATCAGGCAGATGAGCGCACCACCGAGTTAGTGCGTCAGCGGTGCTATTGGCCCGGTATGTCAGCTGATGTGGCCCGCTGGTGCCTGGAATGCGAGCGGTGTCAGGTGGCAAAGGACACCCACCCGCCTGCAAGAAGTTACATGGGTCCCTTACTTGCTTCCCAGCCCAACGAGATTGTGGCTGTGGACTTCACAGTGTTAGAACATTCTCGGACAGGGTTTGAGAATGTTTTAGTTATAACTGATGTGTTTAGTAAATACACTTTGGCCATCCCCATTAGGGATCAACGGGCATCCACCGTGGCCCAGGTCCTTGTAAAAGAATGGTTCTATAAATTGGGAGTCCCTGGGCGCATCCATTCTAGTTGGGGCCGAAATTTTGACGCGTCCCTATTCCAACAGCTGTGTAGCCTTTATGGAATTGAAAGATCATCCACTGCTCCGTACCACCCTGCTGGTAACGGTCAGGGCGAGCGTTTCAATCAAACTCTACATAATCTCTTGCGCACTCTGCCCTCTTTCCGTAAGAGGGACTGGGTCGATTATCTTCCCCAGATGCTATTCTGCTATAACACCACCCCCCATCAGGCCACAGGTGAGACCCCTTATTACTTAGTGTTCGGGCAAGAACCGCGGCTACCTGTGGACTTCCTGTTGGGGAGGGTCCCGGAACCGGTAGCGGGTAGTGTAAATGCCTGGGTCATCGAACATCAGACCCGGCTTCAGATAGCTTTTGAGGGGGCCCGGGACCGTTTGAAGGTGGCGGCAGACTGCCGAGAAGCACATCATGGCCGCAGGGTAGTCAGAGCTCCCAAGCCCGGTGGCGCTATGTACACCAAGGCACCGGTGAGCGAACCAAGCAGAGTGAAGCATGTTCATCGCACCAAACAACGGGTTAGGCGAGAGTCTCCGGTCGGGACTTCCCCAAATGACCAACGGGTCGAGAGGTCACCACCCTTGGTGGACGAAGACCAGAACGAGGGTGACTGGTTTGTTCTTCCTTCAAAAATGCCCCAGTCCCATCTGGCTTTGCCTGCAGATCCACTCCTAGCGGGGTCTCCCCTGCGTCCTTCTGGCCAACCAGACTACGCCTTGGTTGGGCCTGTGACCCCGGATGAACACCCTACTGCACTAGTAGTCTTACCTTCAGAATCCTCCGTTTCTCGGTTGGATGAACCGCCCGGCAACCGAGACAGTGATCCACAGATGAGTCCAGAGTGTGGGGAATCTTACGATGATGATTCGGTCCCCATTGTGCTGGTGGCTCTCCAACCATCTGCGGTGGTGCCGGTGGACTCGTACACCCCTGGTCAAAGGGACCGTCCCTTGATCATACCTTCCATCTTAGTCGAGTCCAGCATGGTACTGCCACTCTCTACATCACTGGTCTCTCAACCTGATGACACACCCGGTAGTAGTGAAGTTGTCCAACGGAGAACCTCGAGGTCTACAGCTGGCCACCATTCCAACCCTTACCATCTCCCTCAGGCAGTAGAAAGGGGGTTTCATGATTCCCCTAGTTTGGCATTGAATGCGGTCTCGGCCTTGTATAGACCCTGGAATCAAGTTTCGGATGCAACTTGTGTGAGTCATCGTCGGGCCGACGATGCAATTGGTGGGGATGGATTGTAGCAGGATGGGCGTTAGTTCCCACTCTGCTCACGGCCTATCCTCCGCCCACTCATCAGTGGGCTGATTGGCAACAGTATTAAAGCAACGCACCTCCAAACACAGTTAGCTGTCTGTCTGTCTCCACCTGGTCACACTATTCATGCCAGGCTGGCCTGTTGGGCCCGCCTGTGTGTCTGCATCGCGCATCAGCGCAGGTATGTCTCTCCGTCTTGCTGTTTATGCTATTGTCTTATACTGCGTAGTGTATGGTCTTGAACTTGACCATGACCATTTGTGTTCTTTGTAGCCCTGTTGTGTCTACCCCTCCCGTTGGCGTTTGCGCCGAGCGTGTGTTGCTTCACACTGCACAACGGGTACGTTGGTGGTCCTTCCTCTCCACAGTATAACAAGTAATATATATATATATATATATATATATATAATTTTATGTCAGGCGGACACTATAATAATCATGGCCTTTATTATTACTATAGTTATTCCTACCGGTGTCCGCCGCTGCAAGCGGGCCATTGTGGCTTCCGCCTTTGCTGCACCGCGGTACGTGACTGTTTGTCTCTCTCTGCTCCTGTCTTAATGAATATTAGTATTAATCTGTAAACGGTAGAATGACACAGCCGTTTGTCCTTTCAGGCACCGTGATACTCCACTGCTGCTTTGCGGGTTTTGAATACCTGCACGCATTAAGAACTCTCGCACACTGACGCTCCACGCTGAGGTTCCCCTCCAGCCGAGCCAATGCCCTTATATGGGTTAACTCACTCCTTGCTGACGCATTGGCCCACACTTCCAGGCTCACAACCAGTCTCCCTGTTTATTTCTGTTGTTGTGGCTTATTTCTTATTTGGTTATTTTTGCTTATTTAGTATTGCTTATTTTGGGTTTACTTGGTTTTGTTTATTTCCTGTAGGCCTACAGACGGCACTCTATTATAATATACATTTATATATATATACTCTATAATAGATATATATGATACCAATTAATTAAATGTATTTTCCTGACACTGCCTAAAGCTTGATTTCCTGTCTTGCAGGCCTGTGGCTGGGGACCCCTTGGTGCGAGGGAGCAGGTGACGGCTGCCCAGTTGGGTTGTGGTAATTCCCCTCCCCCTTGTTGCTGTGCTTTTAGTGTGAAGTCATTTTAGTTAGGTGTTGCTGTGCCATATTGGGGTGCCCCTCCTCTGGGTCAGCCGGCCTGCTCTCCTCCCCCTAAAACCCCCAGCACTGGCCCTATATAGGTTTTATTATGAAGTTCATTATCCTATTGTTTTAGCTAATGAATGTCAAGCTCTTTTATTATTGAGGTTTTAATACAATAAAGCTTTTTGTACCTTTGTATAAACACTGTTTCTGCCTTTTATAATTCATTGTACAAACGAACTTGTGTGAGGAGCAATATATGTTCAGGCGGTTGGTTTATATTATACATATTTTCTGGTTTATATTATACATATTTCCTGGGGTGCAACTCCCCAGGTGGCGTAGTTGGCTATATAGATATATTAATTCATACCGCCCTGCTACACATACATGAAGCTAACTTTAGCTCATCACGTTCCACCAGGTGAGATCTTCTATCTACATGACGTAAACATTGCCGTTACATTTACATTTTATTTGTATTGGTTATTTTGCTTTTCCATGGTGTTTTAGAAATGAACAAAATCCTAATATCTGCACTTTTCTTTTCTTAGGCTGCATCATATACAGTGGAGAGGTATTTGCCTTCATTTGTTTTAAATGTTAAGTAGAGTATTAGTTAAATGTCATCAAATTCACAACTATTTATTTCCCTTCTCCCCCAAGTGCAACTTTATTCCAGCAAGTGGTAAGTGTTGTATACCAGCCCCCAACTATGTCTGCCCTGGCAGTTCTGGCAGGTCAGTCTCCGTTTACAATTTCTACTCAAATGTCCCACTTTCGAACATCCAAAGCAGTAGTCCTTTTTCCCTGAGAAACTGAACTTTGTCTTCATGTGCCTGTGCATTCATTTTCTGACATTCAGGTAAGGGATGCTTGCCGGTACAGAAAATACATGCGAAATCATATGCACCAAAAGGCATGTTGCTTTTGACAGGTGACTTTTCGGCTTTGCTGTCAGACACTGTTGCCACCGTAGTAGCAAAACTACTCCCCTTGCTCTTAAATCTGCCTGAGGTTGATTCAGCTGCAGTCCTTGGTTTTGAAACCTTCACATTGGCAAGAGGATCATGAATGTCGCCGAAAAGTGGGTCCTGGAGTATTCTCGCTTGCTTTTCCATAAATAGTACCAAGTGGCTCAATCTTGCTCTCCTTTGCGTTTGCTCTAAAATATCACAAGCTGTCGTTCTCCATTTTTCCTTCAATTTATAAGGCAGTTTGGACACAATGAGTTTCAGGTTAGAAGTCAGATCCAGGTCCTCTATATCCTCCAAATCTCTCATTACGTTACAACAGCCTCTCAGGAAGAGTGCATAAGCATGCAGTGCATCTCCATCCTCTGCCTTAATACTTTTCCAATTTAAAGCTTTTTCCATATAGGCACTTGAGATTTTTATGTTATCTCCTAAATGCTTTTTTAACAGTGTTTTAGCGTGAATGTAGCCTGTGTTGGCATTCATATGAAGACAGCTCCTAACCAATTCTCTGCAGGGTCCAGAGGTGTACTGTTCCAAGTAATATAGCCTATCTTGGTGGCTTCTAGTCTTTTCCTCAATACCATGCTCAAATGCCCTCATCAATGCCTGGTAATCTAAAGGGTTGCCATCGTAAACTGGGATTTCCTTAGAGGGAAGTGAGGTCAATTTTAGATGGACAACCAGTAAATCAGCAATCTCATTTTGCCTCTGTATTACAGTCAAGAATTTGTCGTCATTGTCTGACACTGTAATTCCAGTTCCTGTCCCAATTGCTTGCTGTTGGGTATGAGTTGCTGTGATTTCTGGTGGCCTTAGGCCTGGGTTTGATGGTCCTTGTAATTTTATTTTTTGTCTGGCTCCAAGTGAATTAATTGGAAATGAGTCCATATTGATGCTTGGGGTTTTAGTATTTTCCAGATACTCATTCATGGCATCATCCTGTGATTTTGGCTGTAACATTTGTGGCTGTGATTTAAGCAGTGATGGTGCTGGTGGTTGTGAAATGGAGTCAAGATCCGCCAGGATTTTTAATCTAGCATCGGATTCAGCCAGGCATATGTCCAGTTCCATTTGTTCCAGTCTGGCTGGCTTGCATTTTAGCCTGCTCCATTTCCAGAGCCTGCTTTGCCTTTAAAGTCGATGCCCTTATAAGGAGCACAGCCTTCTCAGCCTCAGCCTTGAGTCGGGCTGCGGTAACTGATGAAGTAGTTGATTTCGCTTTTGAGTGTTTTGAAATATTGGAGATACTGTCCTGGGGCTGCACAGTCAACTGGTTTTGTTCATTTTTCCATATTTCCGCTTCCTTTAGGAATTCAATAAACACGACGCTTTTGGCTCATACCATTGCGTTCTATCCTATCCTTGTCCTTTATTGCGCACGCACGCACGCACACACGCACACACGCACACTTCAGAGATGGATAAATTCAGTATTTTCTTTATGACCTGTAGGTGGTGCATCCCTTTCCTATGTGAGAAGTGCCGCTGGCTCCAATGTCAACATGGACCTGGATACCTTTGTCAATCTGGACCCGAGTGTGTACAGGTTAGTGGCGTGTGCGTGCGTCCTTGTGGTTGTGAAAGGCAAGTGGTTAATGTATGTTTTTATAATATAATAATTTATATCTACAATAACTATAAGTAAAGTTTTCAAATAATTTTAGTGGAGTAACAGTACAATATTTGCCTCTGAGATGTAAGTAAAAGTATAGACAATTGGAAATACTCCAGTAAAGTAAAAGTACCTTCTAATTGTACTTAAGTACAGTACTTTAGTAAATGTACTTAGTTACTTTACACCACTGGATATTTCATACCAGTGTATTGAAGGACATTTCTTTCTCTTCCACAGGGAAGTCATGTGGCTCTGCTGGGGAAATCTCCAACGGTCAGTTTGTGTACACTGGATCAAAGTTTGGAGACTCTGCTACAGGTGTCTGTGATGAAGGGTAAGAACATTATAAATATATATAAGAACTAGGGTTGGGACTCGATTAAAAACATTTATCAAATTAATTAGAGGCTTTGTAATGAATTAATCACAATTAATCACATTTTAATCGCATATCAATATTTTACTTGAGAACAGGGAAAGGCAATTTTTTCATACGTCTTTTAAGTACATGTAAAATAATAAAAGCTTAAAAATACTAAAAAGAAGGAAAAACGTTGCGACGCTGAGGAGCGTGTACAGAAGCAGCCTTCCCCCTCCATTGGCGCTCCCATATAACAATGAATTCAATACCCATATAACAATGAATTCAATACCCATATAACAATGAATTCAATACCTTTTTATAGAATGTCATATCAGAAGACCGAGCCTCGCAGTGTAAAGAATAGTTCTACCCTTCCAGTCTTGAAGTCTGTCTTGAAGGGATCCGATCGCCGTGGCCGATAGAGCAAGCTCTGAAGCTCAGATAAATGCCTCCTCTGACTGAAAGGAGCCTTGCCTTTAGGGAAGTGTGTCAATAGGATTTATCTGTTGATACGTCCTAACATTAATCGAGTGTTGATTCCAACTCGTTGGAATCTATAAGCGAATAATATAATAAAGCCCCTCCCTACCGGCGTCTATAAGGTTTATGAGTGCATTTATTTAATGTTGCATATGTTGCACTCTGACTGTACTCTTGCCTTGAAGACGGCCGTGTCTGCAGGGATATGGCTCTTGTCTGGAAGGGTATAACTATACTCTATTCTCTATGCTGCAAGGGTCTGTCTTCTGATGTGAAAATTCTATAAAAAGCGCAAATGTGAAGCTAGACTTCTGGTCATTAAATTTGTGCAATTATAATGCTCGGAGGAGGTTGGCCCCCAGACGTGCGGCACACAAGCCTACCGAACTACTGGTGCCCACGAACCAGCCCCCAACTATGGGTTAAATAGTACCACTGCCTAGTCTCGGAGGAGGTTGGCCCCCAGACGTGCGGCACGCAAGCCTACCGAACTACTGGTGCCCACGAACCAGCCCCCAACTATGGGTTAAATAGTACCACTGCCTCGTCTCGGAGGAGGTTGGCCCCCAGACGTGCGGCACGCAAGCCTACCGAACTACTGGTGCCCACGAACCAGCCCCCAACTATGGGTTAAATAGTACCACTGCCTCGTCTCGGAGGAGGTTGGCCCCCAGACGTGCGGCACGCAAGCTTACCGAACTACTGGTGCCCACGAACCAGCCCCCAACTATGGGTTAAATAGTACCACTGCCTCGTCTCGGAGGAGGTTGGCCCCCAGACGTGCGGCACGCAAGCCTACCGAACTACTGGTGCCCATGAACCAGCCCCCAACTATGGGTTAAATAGTACCACTGCCTAGTCTCGGAGGAGGTTGGCCCCCAGACGTGCGGCACGCAAGCCTACCGAACTACTGGTGCCCACGAACCAGCCCCCAACTATGGGTTAAATAGTACCACTGCCTCGTCTCGGAGGAGGTTGGCCCCCAGACGTGCGGCACGCAAGCCTACCGAACTACTGGTGCCCACGAACCAGCCCCCAACTATGGGTTAAATAGTACCACTGCCTAGTCTCGGAGGAGGTTGGCCCCCAGACGTGCGGCACGCAAGCTTACCGAACTACTGGTGCCCACGAACCAGCCCCCAACTATGGGTTAAATAGTACCACTGCCTCGTCTCGGAGGAGGTTGGCCCCCAGACGTGCGGCACGCAAGCCTACCGAACTACTGGTGCCCACGAACCAGCCCCCAACTATGGGTTAAATAGTACCACTGCCTCGTCTCGGAGGAGGTTGGCCCCCAGACGTGCGGCACGCAAGCTTACCGAACTACTGGTGCCCACGAACCAGCCCCCAACTATGGGTTAAATAGTACCACTGCCTAGTCTCGGAGGATGTTGGCCCCCAGACGTGCGGCACGCAAGCCTACCGAACTACTGGTGCCCCAGCTCCACTGGTTCCAGACCAGTCTGGAAGCTGTTCCTCTCCAAGGCCTCTGGGGTGTTGGATGCAGCTCTGGATCTTCTTGCCAACACGGTACAAAAACTAGATCTAACCAGACACTGAAATAAACTGAAACTAAACTGCTAAGTGTAATGGCAAAGATAGAATGACCAATCACTGAAACTAATTAAAATGAACAATGATGACTGAGTTAGTACATCTCAGACCTACACATAATTACAGTCTATGTTTATAATTAGTAATTATAAAATGCACCAATGCAAAATAAAAATAAAAAATCAATTATTTCTGGCCAGAAGCTGTTATTTGTCCACATAAAGTCCACCCAGGTTTGGAATGAAAGTTCTCTATTGTAGAGCGAAAAGCCGTGTCCACTATTCTTTACACCAAATGAGCTCACATGTAATGCACATTTAAATGAAATATTGATCCATGTAATCCTTCCCCTAGTCCATGACGATGACTGGTCCCTCGGCGTCTGCGGTTCTGGATGTGATTGGAGAGCTGAGAGTGTCGATTCTGACGGATGAACAGTTGAGGGACAGTGATGTCATTGGGAAGTGGTTCTCTGGACGTTTGAGAGGGTTCCTGTCGTCGGCATCAGGAGAGGTTCTATACTGCCTCAGCAGCAGGAACCTCAGCTGTAACACATACCAGCAAGTGTAAGTATTGAGCTGGAGACTTCTTCCATCTGTATACCCTTTGACTGAATTTTCCCACCTATGGGGCTATCATCTTTATGTGGATGTATTTCACATTTCATCTCCCATAATGGGGTGTTTGGGTGAAAAGCATAGCTAAGTCACAATGTTTTGAATTTCTTTTCTTTTTTCTCGTGAGTAAAAAGTCATATAATAGTGAAGTTGAATTGAGTCCAAAGTAATGGGTAGTGTGGAAGAGAGCTGAAGAAGCGATAGGTAGGGTGGAACTGATGGAGTCAGGGGTGATTTGTGAGAGAAGGGTTCCAGCTAGAGTGAGAGGGAAGATGTGTACGGCTTGGAAATGGTGGCACTGATGAAAAGACAGGAGGCGGAACTAGAGGTGGCAAAATTGAGGATGCCAATGATTACATTGGAGGATTAGCCCAGGTTAGAAGGTTTTGGGATAATGCAAGAGAGGCGAGGTTTGGATGTTTGTTTGGATATATACGGAGGAGGGATGAGAGGTATATTGGGAGAAGGATGCTGAAGATGGAGCTGCCAGGCAAGAGGAGAAGAGGTAGACCAAAGATGAAGTTTATGAATGCGGAGGGAGACGACATGCAGGTGGCTAGAGTGACCAAGGAAGATGCCGCAAACAGAAGCAGATGGAAACGGATGATGTGGCGCACCCTGATGGGAATTGGCCGAAAAACGAAGAAGTGAAAACAAGTATTTTTCATTGTATTTTGATTTGATCCACTGATTGCAGGAGTTTAGCCATCAGTTCGACAACATGACCTCACATCAGCAGCAAGTGGTCCTGACGGAACTAATAATCCCTTTCCTGTCCCGACCACAGTCAGGTACTGACTAACTGCAATCTATCTATCTATTTTTACAAAATATTAAAATGTTATATATTTTTTACAGGAAAATATATTGACTGTATTTCCAGACACCTTTCAATGCCTTAATGTTTCATTCTGATCTGTCCCCTTCAGACCGAGGCCGTGTGTCCAACAGCAGTGTTTACTGGTTGGAGAACAACTTTGGTGCATTCTCAGGTCTTGTGTCTGTCAGTGAATTCCTGAATCTAAACCCAGGCTTCTCCCCTGTAAGACTTTAAAGTTGTTACATTACATAACAATGATGAATTATTAACTCCAAGAGATAATTACTTTTTAAATATAAAATAAAGTCCAGTGGTGGTGATCAAGTTTTTCTTGACTTTCTTTCCATCTAGCTGGAGGCTGTAAGGCTCCTGTCTCCAAAGCAGAGTGCAGAACTTGTGGTGTTGCCTCTTCTTCCTGAGAAAGACGTTGTCATCCACGCAGTGTTTGACTATCTGACCGAATCTCCAAAGGAGAGAGGATTGGCTGAGTTTGTGTCCCACCTTGTTATGTTCTCTGGAAAGGTAAAAACTGTGAAGTAATGATGGTAATATAAACTGTAACTATGCACATTTGGTTTGAAATCACAAACTCTTTTTGTCATTTTTCAGGGTGAAATTTCCTGCTTGTCGTGCAAAATAATGTAAGTTATCTATCAGTATATTTAGTTTTTTGAAGACCAAGTAGAAATAATTCAAATCATTATTTTTGGCCTATGTTAACCCCAACTTGTTGGGTCTCAGTTTCACCAGACTGGACCTGGCCATGTTTACTCTTCCACCGAGTGTAGCATCATCCATCACATACAACAAGCTGACTTTGCTTCATCAAATTCCACCAGGTGAGATCTTCGACTGAGTTAAAAGTGATGTATCACTATGCTGTTATGTTCACATGTTATTGGCAGTGGTTATGTTTTTCCCATTGCATTTCTAAAATCAACAAAACTTTTTCTGTCTATACTTAGGCTGCATCATCTACAGTGGAGAGGTAGGTACCTGAAATGATATTCACATTTTAAAGTCTAATTGACTAAATGTCACCAAATTAAAAACATTTCACTCTTTCTTTCTTTCCCAAGTGCAATGTTACTTCAGCAAATGGTAAGTGTATAGTAGTTTTGATTCATTGTTATGAATTTTATTGTGATTTATTTTCATAATGAATTAATTAATTAATGTTTTCACAGAAACAGACATTTGTGTTGGAATTAACAGGTGAGTGTTCTGAGGCAATGCCTACAATATCTCAAATATATTTAATGAACAAACTTTTCGTTTTGCAACTCAAATGTTTTCCTTTTCGGCTACCAAAGCACTGCACTACAGCTCCTCCTCAACAACGGACAGATGAATGGACGTTTTTGTGACTTTGGCATTGAAGAATACACGTGTGCTTCAGTAAGCCACTTAAGTCTCTCACATTGAACGCAACAGTTATTATTTTTCAATTTTGACTTCATTAAAGGTTTCCTGTTTTTTCTGTTCTGCTTTGTCCATTATCTCCACCCAGGTGTCCATGTTGACAGCACAGGATCTGGCAGCAGTGATGAAGTGTAACCAGCCCCCCAGCTCCACTGGTTCCAGACCAGTCTGGAAGCTGTTCCTCTCTAAGACCTCTGGGGTCGCAGCTCTGGATCTTCTTGCCAACACGGTACAAAAAGTAGCTCTAACCAGACACTGAAAACAACTTTTATGGTGAAGACAGAATGAACAATCTCTAAAAACTAATTAAAAGTAACACATCTGAATTCTGAAATTATTTAAATTTAAAGCTCATGTTTTTAATAATCTTAAAAAGATTTGCTAATGAAAAAAAATGCTAATAAAAATTCCCTATTCACTGTCAGGCAAACAGTCTATCAAGATTTGAAAGAATATCTCTATTATAGAGCCAGAATCTTTATCTACTATTCCATACACTAAATATCATCACGTAATATTAATGCAAATGTAATAATATTAAATATTGATCCATGTAATCCTTCCCCTAGTCCATGACCATGACTGGTCCATCAGCGTCTGTGGTTCTGGATGTGATTGGAGAGATGAGAGTGGCAATTCTGACTGCTGGATTTCCATAGACATTTCTGTGCACCTTCATTCTTCCTGGGGGATGATTTTGATTTTGATGACTCCGTTGCCTTTTCTCTAGCTTCACCAATAAGCTAAGAATTAAGTATTTCTCATTCTGTGTTTGATTCACCAGTTTGAAGGAGTTTAGCCATCAGTTTGACAACATGACCTCACAGCAGCAGCATTTGGGCCTGAAGGAACTAATCCTCCCTTTCCTCTCCCGACCACAGCCAGGTACTGACTAACTGCAATATCTCAATAACAGTTTGGCTCTCATTTTCAAATGTATTTGCTGAATAAATATATTCCCATTCTATTCTCAATTAGAATGGGATATCTTTACTGGAAAATGTTTTGACTGGTATTTGCAGCCATTGTTCTGTTTGAATGCCTTAATACTTTGTTCTGATCTGTCCCATACAACAGCAGTGCTTACTGGCTGCAGAACAACTTTCTGCATGTGAACTGGAAACACATACCTTCAAATGTGTTTCCAATTAACATTGCTGCTGAGCCATTCAAACAAAGCTACAGGAAAATGAACTGGAAATGGGCCACTGTCTGAAGCCTAGAAGCAGTGTAAAAAAGATGTCTACAATTAGTCTAAATTTGACGTAGAAAAGACGTCCACAAAGACCTAATTTGGACTAGAATAAGCCCTTATATAGAGGTCCTGTGGACGTCCAAATTGGACGTTCAGATTTTGACGTAGAAAAGACGTGCACAATGACCTAATTGGGACTAGAATAAGCCCTTATAGAGGTCCTGTGGACGTCAAAATTGGACGTTCAGATTTTGACGTAGAAAAGACGTCCACAATGACCTAATTGGGACTAGAATAAGCCCTTATATAGAGGTCCTGTGGACGTCAAAATTGGACGTTCAGATTTTGACGTAGAAAAGACATCCACAATGACCTAATTGGGACTAGAATAAGCCCTTATATAGAGGTCCTGTGGACGTCAACATTTTTTCGTTTCGGTAGTGTCACTACCGAAACGGAAAAAAAAAATCTAAGTCCAGAGCTCGATGAATGTTAGGGACCAAAAAAAAAGTCACTACCAATCAACTTTAAATTGCCTGAAACGTACTCCTAACAGATTTTTGGGGGAACATTTTTTTTTTCGTTTCGGTAGTGTCACTACCGAAACGGAAAAAAAATTACTAAGTCCAGAGCTTGATGAATGTTAGGGACCAAAAAAAAAGTCACTACCAATCAACTTTAAATTGCCTGAAACGTACTCCTAACAGGTTTTTGGGGGAACAATTTTTGTCATTTTTCGTCACCAGCATTTTTCGTTATTTTTCGTCACCAGCATTTTTTCGTCACCAGCATTTTTCGTCATCTTTCGTCACCAGCATTTTTTCGTCACCAGCATTTTTTGTCATTTTTCGTCACCAGCATTTTTCGTTATTTTTCGTCACCAGCATTTTTTCGTCACCAGCATTTTTTCGTCACCAGCATTTTTCGTCATTTTTCGTCACCAGCATTTTTCGTCACCAGCATTTTTTCGTCACCAGCATTTTTTGTCATTTTTCGTCACCAGCATTTTTCGTTATTTTTCGTCACCAGCATTTTTTCGTCACCAGCATTTTTTCGTCACCAGCATTTTTCGTCATTTTTCGTCACCAGCATTTTTCGTCACCAGCATTTTTTCGTCACCAGCATTTTTTGTCACTTTTCGTCACCAGCATTTTTTTCGTCACCAGCATTTTTCGTCATTTTTCGTCACCAGCATTTTTTCGTCACCAGCATTTTTCGTCATTTTTCGTCACCAGCATTTTTCGTCACCAGCATTTTTTCGTCACCAGCATTTTTTGTCATTTTTCGTCACCAGCATTTTTTTCGTCACCAGCATTTTTCGTCATTTTTCGTCACCAGCATTTTTTCGTCACCAGCATTTTTTGTCATTTTTCGTCACCAGCATTTTTTCGTCACCAGCATTTTTTGTCATTTTTCGTCACCAGCATTTTTTCGTCACCAGCATTTTTTGTCATTTTTCGTCACCAGCATTTTTTCGTCACCAGCATTTTTCGTCATTTTTCGTCACCAGCATTTTTTGTCACCAGCATTTTTCGTCATTTTTCGTCACCAGCATTTTTTCGTCACCAGCATTTTTCGTCATTTTTCGTCACCAGCATTTTTCGTCATTTGCTGGTGACGAAAAATGCAAAATGCAAAATGCAAAAAATTACTAAGTCCAGAGCTTGATGAATGTTAGGGACCAAAAAAAAAGTCACTACCAATCAACTTTAAATTGCCTGAAACGTACTCCTAACAGGTTTTTGGGGGAACAATTTTTTTTTTTCGTTTCGGTAGTGTCACTACCGAAAAGGAAAAAAAATATCACAAAAAAGTCACTACCAATCCACTTGAAATTGCCTGAAACGTACTCCTAACAGGTTTTTGGGGGAACAATTTTTTTTTTTCGTTTCGGTAGTGTCACTACCGAAACGGAAAAAAAATTACTAAGTCCAGAGCTTGATGAATGTTAGGGACCAAAAAAAAAGTCACTACCAATCAACTTTAAATTGCCTGAAACGTACTCCTAACAGGTTTTTGGGGGAACAATTTTTGTCATTTTTCGTCACCAGCATTTTTCGTTATTTTTCGTCACCAGCATTTTTTCGTCACCAGCATTTTTCGTCATTTTTCGTCACCAGCATTTTTTCGTCACCAGCATTTTTTGTCATTTTTCGTCACCAGCATTTTTCGTTATTTTTCCTCACCAGCATTTTTTCGTCACCAGCATTTTTCGTCATTTTTCGTCACCAGCATTTTTCGTCACCAGCATTTTTTCGTCACCAGCATTTTTTGTCACTTTTCGTCACCAGCATTTTTTTCGTCACCAGGATTTTTCGTCATTTTTCGTCACCAGCATTTTTTTCGTCACCAGCATTTTTCGTCATTTTTCGTCACCAGCATTTTTTCGTCACCAGCATTTTTCGTCACCAGCATTTTTTCGTCACCAGCATTTTTTCGTCACCAGCATTTTTCGTCATTTTTCGTCACCAGCATTTTTTCGTCATTTTTCGTCACCAGCATTTTTCGTCATTTTTCGTCACCAGCATTTTTTCGTCACCAGCATTTTTCGTCATTTTTCGTCACCAGCATTTTTTTCGTCACCAGCATTATTTTTTCGTTTCGGTAGTGACACCATTGTGTCACTACCGAAACGGAAAAAAAAATTCTAAGTCCAGAGCTTGATGAATGTGAGGGACCAAAAGAAAAGTCACTACCAATCAACTTTATATTGCCTGAAACGTACTCCTAACAGGTTTTTGGGGGAACATGTTTTTTTTTCGTTTCGGTAGTGTCACTACCGAAACGGAAAAAAATTTTTTTTCGTCACCAGCATTTTTCGTCATTTTTCGTCACCAGCATTTTTCGTCATTTGCTGGTGACGAAAAATGCAAAAATGCAAAATGCAACAAATTACTAAGTCCAGAGCTTGATGAATGTTAGGGACCAAAAAAAAAGTCACTACCAATCAACTTTAAATTGCCTGAAACGTACTCCTAACAGGTTTTTGGGGGAACATTTTTTTTTTCGTTTCGGTAGTGACACTACCGAAACGGAAAATAAAATACTAAGTCCAGAGCTCGATGAATGTTAGGGACCAAAAAAAAAGTCACTACCAATCAACTTTAAATTGCCTGAAACGTACTCCTAACAGGTTTTTGGGGGAACAATTATTTTTTCGTTTCGGTAGTGACACCATTGTGTCACTACCGAAACGGAAAACAAATTACTAAGTCCAGAGCTCGATGAATGTTAGGGACCAAAAAAAAAGTCACTACCAATCAACTTTAAATTGCCTGAAACGTACTCCTAACAGGTTTTTGGGTGAACAATTTTTTTTTCGTTTCGCTAGTGTCACTACCGAAAAGGAAAAAAAATTACTAAGTCCAGAGCTCGATGAATGTTAGGGACCAAAAAAAAAGTCACTACCAATCAACTTTAAATTGCCTGAAACGTACTCCTAACAGGTTTTTGGGGGAACAATTTTTGTCATTTTTCGTCACCAGCATTTTTCGTTATTTTTCGTCACCAGCATTTTTTCGTCACCAGCATTTTTCGTCATTTTTCGTCACCAGCATTTTTTGTCATTTTTCGTCACCAGCATTTTTCGTTATTTTTCGTCACCAGCATTTTTTCGTCACCAGCATTTTTCGTCATTTTTCGTCACCAGCATTTTTCGTCACCAGCATTTTTTCGTCACCAGCATTTTTTGTCATTTTTCGTCACCAGCATTTTTTCGTCACCAGCATTTTTCGTCATTTTTCGTCACCAGCATTTTTCGTCACCAGCATTTTTTCGTCACCAGCATTTTTTCGTCACCAGCATTTTTCGTCATTTTTCGTCACCAGCAGAGCTCGATGAATGTTAGGGACCAAAAAAAAAGTCACTACCAATCAACTTTAAATTGCCTGAAACGTACTCCTAACAGGTTTTTGGGGGAACAATTTTTGTCATTTTTCGTCACCAGCATTTTTCGTTATTTTTCGTCACCAGCATTTTTCGTCATTTTTCGTCACCAGCATTTTTCGTCATTTTTCGTCACCAATATTTTTTCCCCACCAGCATTTTTTGTCATTTTTCGTCACCAGCATTTTTTCGTCACCAGCATTTTTCGTCATTTTTCGTCACCAGCATTTTTTGTCACCAGCATTTTTCGTCATTTTTCGTCACCAGCATTTTTAGTTATTTTTCGTCACCAGCATTTTTTCGTCACCAGCATTTTTTGTCATTTTTCGTCACCAGCATTTTTTCGTCACCAGCATTTTTTGTCATTTTTCGTCACCAGCATTTTTAGTCATTTTTCGTCACCAGCATTTTTGTCATTTGCTGGTGACGAAAAATGCAAAAATGCAAAATGCAAAAAATTACTAAGTCCAGAGCTTGATGAATGTTAGGGACCAAAAAAAAAGTCACTACCAATCAACTTTAAATTGCCTGAAACGTACTCCTAACAGGTTTTTGGGGGAACATTTTTTTTTCCGTTTCGGTAGTGTCACTACCGAAACGGAAAAAAACCCCAGCATTTTTTCGTCACCAACATTTTTCAGCAAAACGAAAAATGCAAAAATGCAAAATGCAAAAAATTACTAAGTCCAGAGCTCGATGAATGTTAGGGACCAAAAAAAAAGTCACTACCAATCAACTTTAAATTGCCTGAAACGTACTCCTAACAGGTTTTTGGGGGAACATTTTTTTTTTCGTTTCGGTAGTGTCACTACCGAAACGGAAAAAAAATGACTAAAGTCCAGAGCTCGATGAATGTTAGGGACCAAAAAAAAAGTCACTACCAATCAACTTTAAATTGCCTGAAACGTACTCCTAACAGGTTTTTGGGGGAACAATTTTTTTTTCGTTTCGGTAGTGTCACTACCGAAAGTAGTGTCACTACCGAAACGGAAATTGGTATGGTGGTATTACTACAAAGTAATACCACGTAGTGATTTTTTCATATTTAACTTTCGTTTCGGTAGTGACACAAAAACGTTTCGGTAGTGACACAATGGTGAAAAAAAAGATTACTCCACTACAAAGTACTACCAATCAACTCTAAATTGCCTTAAACGTACTCCTAAAAGGTTTTTGGGGGGACGATTTTGGCCTCCACACTTAGTGATTTTTTCGGATTTAATTTTCGTTTCGGTAGTGACACAAAAACGTTTCGGTAGTGACACAATGGTGAAAAAAAAAAAAACTCCACTACAAAGTACTACCACGTAGTGATTTTTTCATATTTAACTTTCGTTTCGGTAGTGACACAAAAACGTTTCGGTAGTGACACAATGGTGAAAAAAAAATGACTCCACTACAAAGTGTTGTGTTGGAAAAGACTGACACGCACACACGATTCAACGTCAATAAAAAACTGCTTTACTCTCGTAGTCTCTCACAGTACAGATCATACTTCCTTGTTTTAGCGCGCGCTCTGCGCGTAATGTCAGCATCCCATAATAACCACACCTCTTAAAGGGACCTTAACCACTATATAGCAATATACAGTAAACCCCATGCATCAGTGCAACAGTGTGTTATTAGAACATAACATTTCTCCCCCCCTCAAAAAAACCCCAACAGCATACCCCCCCCCAAACTGACAACCAAACAGTTCCTAAGAAAACTGAAGCATACAGTAAACAAAATGGCGGAACAAATTGAACAGTATGAAATGCAAAAACGTACAAGGCAAGAGTCTGTGACGAAAAACTACTAAACTAAGCATGGTAACCCTGGCCCGCACCGGCCTTGGGTCCGGCACCACAGCCTCCTGGCGTGGCACTGCAGGGGGTGGGGCAGGGGCGGGGGGTGGAACCGGGGCCGGGGGTGGTCCCGGATCAGTGGCCATGGCGTAGGGGAATGGTGACGGGGCTTGTGCTGTGGCCGCGTGCTCTGAGAGGGGTGCTGGGACTTTCCTCAGCCTACTAGCGTGCCACCGCGAGCCGTCGTCAAGCAGGAATGTGGCGGGGCCGAGAAGGCGTCTGACCTGTCTGGGCTCGGACCAGAACAAGGCCATCTTGTGTGGCCGTCGGGCCCTGACCCAGTCGGAGACCTGAAGGGACGGTGGCCTCGCCCTGCGCTTCTTGTCAACTCTGTCCTTTGTCTCCCGCTGTCGTGCGGCAACAGTCTCCCGGATTTGGGTCAGGGAGGGTTTGGGGAAGTTTCCATTTGGTGCTCGGAGCCTGTGCAATGGCAGTTCCAATTCTCGGCCGAGCATCAGAAACGCTGGTGACACCAGAGTGGTGGAGTGTTGGCTTGCTCTGTAGTGCAGTAAGGTCTGGTTGAGTGCCTCTTCGAATGCACAGCCTTGGGCCAGGTGTGCACGGATTCCATTCTTCAGCGTTGCGTTGAAACGCTCTACTCCACCATTGGCCTGTGGGTGGTAAAAAGCGGTTCGGATCTGTTTGACACCCCTGCTGGCAAGAAAGTCAGAGAACTCCGCAGACGTCATCTGAGGTCCATTATCTGTCGTCATGTGCAGTTGGGGTGAAGAAACACAACCATTTCACTCCTAATAATACCTATTTGATTTGACATCCTGACTTGCTGCTGTAGCTGAGGCTTGAACCTGTTACCTGCGGCTCACTAGTCAGTGACTCTATCCATTCACCTACAGCTGTTTCCTTGGAATCTGTGGTTCTGAAACGTTTTGTTGTCAACCCCCCAAATTGACATGTATTTGGGCAGTGGACCCCAATGTGAAAATATGTAGTGTCAGGGCCCCCCATGAAAAAGATTTATATTTATATTGTAACACATTTTTTTTAAGTTATTTGTCTTGTTTGTTGTTCAAGTCAAAGCACCAGGAAGGCTGTACTTGTCAGCCATCTGTTAGCTCAATGGGTTGAGACGCAGTATTCATGATCCAGAGGCCATGAGTTCAAATCCCATTGATGTCTTTCCTATGATTCTTTCCTTTGCAGACTGGCTTCCAGAAGATCAACTGAAAACTACCAGGAAGGCTGTACTTGTCAGCCATCTGTTAGCTCAATGGGTTGAGACGCAGTATTCATGATCCAGAGGCCATGAGTTCAAATCCCATTGATGTCTTTCCTATGATTCTTTCATTTGCAGACTGGCTTCCAGAAGATCAACTGAAAACAACCAGGAAGGCTATACGTGTCAGCCATCTGTTAGCTCAATGGGTTGAGACGCAGTATACATGATCCAGAGGCCATGAGTTCAAATCCCACTGGTGTCTTTACTGTGATGCTTTCCTTTGCAGACTAACTTCTAGAAAAACAAGTTAAAACCACCAGGAAACCTGTAACTCTCAGCCAACAGCTTAGCTAATCTGGTAGAGCGTCTGTCCAATGACATGACTTGACTTGACTTGAGTGGGTTCGATTCCCACTCGAGTCAAGTGTCCCCGGTAACTTGAGGCAACGGATAAATTGACTGATATCCTTAGTGATGCTTCCCTTTGCAGACTAACTTCTAGAAAAACAAGTTAAAACCACCAGGAAACCTGTAACTCTCAGCCAACAGCTTAGCTCGACTGGTAGAGCGTCTGTCCAATAACATGACTTGACCTGACTTGAGTGGGTTCGATTCCCACTCCAAGTCATGTGTCCCCGGTAACTTGGGGCAATGGACAAGTTACCTGGGACACTTGACTCGAGTGGGAATCGAACCCACTCAAGTCAAGTCAAGTCATGTTATTGGACAGACGCTCTACCAGTCGAGCTATGCTGTTGGCTGAGAGTTACAGGTTTCCTGGTGGTTTTAACTTGTTTTCTAGAAGTTATTCTGCAAAGGGAAGCATCACTAAGGATATCAGTCAATTTATCCGTTGCCCCAAGATACCGGGGACACTTGACTCGAGTGGGAATCGAACCCACTCAAGTCAAGTCAAGTCATGTTATTGGACAGACGCTCTACCAGTTGAGCTATGCTGTAGGCTGACAGTTACAGGTTTCCTGGTGGTTTTAACTTGTTTTTCTAGAAGTTAGTCTGCAAAGGGAAGCATCACTAAGGATATCAGTCAATTTATCCGTTGCCCCAAGTTACCGGGGACACTTGACTCGAGTGGGAATCGAACCCACTCAAGTCAAGTCAAGTCAAGTCATGTTATTGGACAGACGCTCTACCAGTTGAGCTATGCTGTTGGCTGAGAGTTACAGGTTTCCTGGTGGTATTAACTTGTTTTTCTAGAAGTTAGTCTGCAAAGGGAAGCATCAGTAAGGATATCAGTCAATTTATCCGTTGCCCCAAGTTACCGGGGACACTTGACTCGAGTGGGAATCGAACCCACTCAAGTCAACTCAAGTCATGTTATTGGACAGACGCTCTACCAGTTGAGCTATGCTGTTGGCTGAGAGTTACAGGTTTTCTGGTGGTTTTAACTTGTTTTTCTAGAAGTTAGTCTGCAAAGGAAAGCATCACAGTAAAGACACCAGTGGGATTTGAACTCATGGCCTCTGGATCATGTATACTGCGTCTCAACCTATTGAGCTAACAGATGGCTGACAAGTACAGCCTTCCTGGTAGTTTTCAGTTGATCTTCTGGAAGCCAGTCTGCAAAGGAAAGAATCATAGGAAAGACATCAATGGGATTTGAACTCATGGCCTCTGGATCATGAATACTGCGTCTCAACCCATTGAGCTAACAGATGGCTGACAAGTACAGCCTTCCTGGTAGTTTTCAGTTGATCTTCTGGAAGCCAGTCTGCAAAGGAAAGAATCATAGGAAAGACATCAATGGGATTTGAACTCATGGCCTCTGGATCATGTATACTGCGTCTCAACCCATTGAGCTAACAGTTGGATGACAAATATAGCCTTCCTGGTAGTTTTCAGTTGATCTTCTGGAAGCCAATCTGCAAAGGAAAGAATCATAGGAAAGACATCAATGGGATTTGAACTCATGGCCTCTGGATCATGAATACTGCGTCTCAACCCATTGAGCTAACAGATGGCTGACAAGTACAGCCTTCCTGGTGCTTTGACTTGAACAACAAACAAGACAAATAACTTTAAAAAAATGTGTTACAGCATAAATATAAATCTTTTTCATGGGGGGCCCTGACACTACATCTTTTCACATTGGGGTCCACTGCCCAAATACATGTCAATTTGGGGGGTTGACAACAAAACGTTTCAGAACCACAGATTCCAAGGAAACAGCTGTAGGTGAATGGATAGAGTCACTGACTAGTGAGCCGCAGGTAACAGGTTCAAGCCTCAGCTCCAGCAGCAAGTCAGGATGTCAAATCAAATAGGTATTATTAGGAGTGAAATGGTTGTGTTTCTTCACCCCAACTGCACATGACATCAGTTTACATGTACGTTATTTTCAGTGATGAAGACAAACCGCACAGACGTTCACTGTACTTTAGTACATTTTGTAAACTTATGACTCTGAGTAGAGTATAGCCTGACTTAAACAAACAAATAACAACTTAGTATAGTCAGATTATTTTTTACACAACTTACATTTTGTAATCAAACTACCGAAACGAAAGTTGGTCACCACCGAAACGAAAGTTAAATCCGAAATAATCACTAAGTGTGGAGGCCAAAATCGTCCCCCCAAAAACCTGTTAGGAGTACGTTTCAGGCAATTTAGAGTTGATTGGTAGTGTCACTACCGAAACGGAAAAAAAATTCCAAGTCCAGAGCTCGATGAATGTTAGGGACCAAAAAGAAAGTCACAAAAAAGTCACTACCAATCAACTCTAAATTGCCTGAAACACACTTTTAACCTGCAGTCAGCAGACACCGCAGGGAATTGAACCCCATCCCAGTAAACTAGGTGTTCCATACCAGCGTCTTTTGCTTCTTCACTTATTTACAGGTTGAAGATAAAGTGTAAACAGACTATCTGCACATTTCTAAAGTGACAGGTTAAAGACTTTTAACATATTTTTAATACCTTAAAGAAAATGTGACAAATGTGAGAATAAGGGAAATAAAATGAACAGTCCTTTTAGGGTTAAACCCTCAGTCTTTAATGTTTCCTTTTGAGGGACTAAAATGAAGTCGAGGGAGGGGCTGGGGGGGCTCAACAGCTAATGAGGATGTAGGGACACACATGTTCTAGATCTTCGCGAGAAATAGCAGATCTACAAGCTCACAATGTTACAAGCTTGTAGCCTTTTAGATCTGCTATTTTTGACGAATGTTCCCCCCAGAATAGGGATGCAGGGGTTCAAGTGGTTCAAAAGGGATTAATGGAATGTGTTATTATTACACATGAATTCTACAACTACTTTAACCCTTTAAGAAAGGGAAAGCATCATTTGTGTCATTTTGAGATTTCTTTGGCTATTTTTTTTAATCAAGATTTTATTTCAATAGCGAACATTTGTACAATATTTTGCTCCAGTTGTCATTTTAAGATTTCTTTGACTATTCAAAAATAGTAGATATACAAGCTCATAGCGCCGAGTGCCGCGCTATGATCTTTCTTTTGAAAAATCGAGAATATTTGTGCAAATCTTTGAACATATATATATATTTGTATATGTTTGAATATATATTTTTTAAGGCGAACATTTTGATGAGAATTACTGTGTAGCATGTTCAAAACATGCTACACAGTAAAGAAGCAGGTGGATTTGAACCCACGGCCTTTGGATCATGTAGACGGTGTCTTAACCAAGGGGCCACCCTGAGATATTTACATTGACTCCAATACGGAAGAGACAGTTCCATATGAATGGTCTGTAGTTTCGCTGTTTAACCCTGCAGGTGTCAGAAAGAATATTCTCTCAATTTAAGCGGATGGGTTTTTGACTTAACTTTAGACTTAATTTTCTTACCTTAATAAACATTGTCATAAATACTAATTGCTTCCAGTCGCTAGTTTAAAGTCTCCATTCAATCATCATGATATGCGTTTTGCTAAATGATGGTCCCATTTACTTAAAAATTACGATAAAGTAGGCTATGCTCTAGGAGGGGGCGGGATGATTTGATTGACAAGCTACACAACCAATATCATTCATTCCCCACCCCCGCTCTTGATTGACAAGCTACCCGACCAATAGCATTCTTTGGGGATTGTTTTCCGGTTCGTGTTCCCAACGTGCTCTTTGGCATATATTAAAGATGGTGGATTACAGATTCCTGAACAATCGGCTTCATTTTCGGTCTGTAGAAACCAATGGCGTGACGCTGTCCATTCTTTTTACAGTCTTAACAGTAACACAGTGAGCTACCATGCTGCCCGCTACGAAACTGTTTTCCTCCTGTTTTAACTAACAACAAACAACGATACAAACACAATATATCAAGATATGCAGTTGAATTTATTTTAGTTTTTATATATATATATATCGTTGTTTGTTGTGCTGTTGCTTGTCTGGATTGTTTATGGAGCAGTTTGGAGCACAAATCTCTGGCTTTTTTTGTGAGGAAACCATTTGGCTTCAGATGATCATCTGATTTGTCCCAACGTGCATTCAGTCGCTGTGACAAAGCAGAAGAGGCAGGGAAGGACAGCTTGTTACACACATTGTGGGTGTTGTTAACCACCTGCCCAAGGCCTTTGGCTTAACCCATGAAGGCCTGATGTTCCGATTGTACAAAACGTCTTCTAAATCCTAACAGTTTTCTGAAAAATGTATGTTACTATGTCAGTGGTTCTCAAACCTTTTCATGTCAAGGACCCCCAAAATTATATGTATTTTGCTGCCGACCCCCATCTGAAAATGTTTTGTTCCAGGGACCCCCATATGCAAAGATTTGAGTAAAAAAAATATGCTTTAAAAATATGCATATTCAAAGATTTGCTAAAATGTTCACGATTTTTCAAAAATAGCTCATATTTGTATATCTGCTATTTTTGAATATCCAAAGTATAAAATAATGGTTTAAGTGGTTACACAGACACGTTCCTGCGTTTAATGGGATACGTGGTTTTATACAAAAAGAAAATTACGAAAATAGCAGATCTACAAGCTCATACAGGTCGTGTGACCTTGCAGATCTGCTATTTTTGCTATTTAACGTTTCTTGAAATTCTTTTACAAATGTCTCCCCTATGATGACAAGCTCAAAACAGGGACAGCAGGTTTAAAGTGGTTACAGTAGGTTAGGTCACCAAAGGAAACAAATGCACCAAGACAGTGGTTCGCAAAGTGGGGTCCAGGGACCAGGGACCCCACGGAAACGCCCTAAGGGTTTCCCCAACAGTGGGTCAGGAGCGGACGCATTTTCATGGGGCGCGAGTAAATATATATATTTTTCATTTCCTACATGAATAAAAAAATATATATTTCAAAAGATTGTGAAAAGAAAGAAAAATCATACATTAAAAGAAAAATCTAACATCTTTCAAAGGAATTTCATAAATAAAAGAAAACAATCTAAGAAATTCCATAAATGTATAATACTTTTAAGAAGTAGTGAACATAGCTGATCAACAAGTTCACAATGCGTCGCGATGCAACGCATTGTGAGCTTGTAGATCTGCTATTTTCAAAAGATTTTTATGCATTTTATAGACTTGAAAAACATTCTGCATAATGAGTACTTGAACTACTTTTGGTACTTTAAGTATATTTTGATGCCAATACTTTTGTACTTTTACTTGTAACAGAGTGTTTCTACATTGCTGTATTGATACTTTTACTTATTGTAAGTAAAACGTTTGAATACTTTTTCCACCACTGCTAATAACTGAACTGTGCTTGTCGTTGCTTACCCGTATGTCGTTGTCCCTGACAACAGGAGGGTTTCCATGGCAGCCGCTCGATTTGTGTTGATATTTGGGCAGTTCTTTAGTTTCTCCAGGCTGGATGAGTGAGAATTCGTAATATAAGCCGCACCAATCTTACAGCACATGTTACCCAAAACTGATATGTTATCCTCTGTCAAGGTTGTGGTTGTTATACCCTAAGACAAAAAAAAGGGGGGAAAAAATACGAGTAAACTTAAGCACATGAAATCTGTGAAAATAGCAGATCTACAAGCTCATAGATCGATTTTGTGTACAGGGAAAAAAATAGGTGGCCTAATATAGACCCCTGGGGGACTCTGGTCAATGAAGTGGTTAAAGGTTTCGGTTCATTCATGAAAATAATGGCATCAGAACTATTAGTATCACAGCATTGAAATTGGATTGTAAGCTATCTATATTGTCCTGTATAACTGTTATATGTTAGTTATAATGTGAAGGTTTGAAGATCATCTGTACAATGTTCTCCCTGAGACCCAATGTCAGTGGATTTGACTGTCATTATCAGTAATAGTTTAATTTGTGTGGGTCCGGTGGTTACTGGTTACTCTCAACTCACCAGGCAAGTCCTGGCATTTTTGAACAGAGCAGTACGTTTGTAGCTGAGAGCACTAGAAAAGACGGAGAAATCTGCATCAGCCAGCTCTTGGAAATAGGCTCTGCAGTTCGCCGGTGGCACCAGAGAGTAAAATAACCATCATTGCAAATAAATATCACAAAAACTAAATTGAACCAATCCCATCATAGCCCATAAGCCGTTGGTTCTAAAAGTGGGGTCCGGGGACCCCCAGGGGTACTTGTTCCAGGGGGTCCCCAGCAAAATGTGTTAATATATCATCACAACAATTGTGACCTTTTATACTTTGGCTATTCCTCCGCAGCGTCGCAACGTTTTTCCTTCTTTTTAGTATTTTTAAGCCTTTTATTTTTTTACATGTACTTAAAAGACGTATGAAAAAATTGCCTTTCCCTGTTCTCAAGTAAAATATTGACATGCGATTAAAATGTGATTAAATGTGATTAATTAATTACAAAGCCTCTAATTCATTTGATAAATGTTTTTAATCGAGTCCCAGCCCTAGTTCTTATTATATGTATTTATAATGTTCTTACCCTTCATCACAGACACCTGTAGCAGAGTCTCCAAACTTTGATCCGGTGTACACAAATTGACCGTTGGAGATTTCCCCAGCAGAGCCACATGACTTCCCTGTGGAAGAGAAAGAAATATCCTTCTATACACTGGTATGAAATATCCAGTGGTGTAAAGTAACTAAGTACATTTACTAAAGTACTGTACTTAAGTACAATTAGAAGGTAGTTTTACTTTACTGGAGTATTTCCAATTGTCTATACTTTTACTTACATCTCAGAGGCAAATATTGTACAGTTACTCCACTACAATTATTTGAAAACTACCTCTCCACTGTATATGATGCAGCCTAAGAAAAGAAAAGTGCAGATATTAGGATTTTGTTCATTTCTAAAACACCATGGAAAAGCAAAATAACTAATACAAATAAAATGTAAATGTAACGGCAATGTTTACGTCATGTAGATAGAAGATCTCACCTGGTGGAACGTGATGAGCTAAAGTTAGCTTCACGTATGCGATGGATGATGCCACACTCTGAGGAAGAGTATAGGCATGGCCTGGTCCAGTCTGGTGAAACTGAGACCCAACAAGTCAGGGGTTAACACCAGCCAATAATAACGAATGAAATCACATCTACCTGTCTTCAAAAACCATAATACTATATATTGATGGATCTACTTACATTATTTGGTATGATGAGCAGGAAATGTTTCCCTGAAAAGTGGCAAAAATATGTTGTCATTTCAAACCTTAATGTGCATGGTTACATTTTCTATTATCTTTACTTTATGTTTTTTACCGTTCCAGAGAACATAACAAGGTGGGACACAAACTCAGCCAATCCAGTTGGAGATGCAGTCGGAGTCAAACACTGCGTTGATGACAACGTCTTTCTCAGCAGGAAGAGGCAACACCACAAGTTCTGCACTCTGCTTTGGAGACAGGAGCCTTACAGCCTCCAGCTGGACAGAAAGACAGTCAAGAAAAGATTATCACCACCACTGGATTTTATTTGATAATAATAAGGTAACTATTTGGTCTAATCATTCTTTAGAGTTTTTTTTTATGTGGCAGCGATGAAGTCTTACAGGGGAGAAGCCTGGGTTGAGATTCAGGAATTCTCTGACAGACACAAGGGCTGAGAATGGCCCAAAGTTGTTCTGCAGCCAGTAAGCACTGCTGTTGTATGGGACAGATCAGAACAAAGTATTAAGGCATTCAAACAGAAAAATGGCTGCAAATACCAGTCAAAACATTTTCCAGTAAAGATATCCCATTCTAATTGAGAATAGAATGGGAATATATTTATTCAGCAAATACATTTGAAAATGAGAGCCAAACTGTTATTGAGATATTGCAGTTAGTCAGTACCTGGCTGTGGTCGGGAGAGGAAAGGGAGGATTAGTTCCTTCAGGCCCAAATGCTGCTGCTGTGAGGTCATGTTGTCAAACTGATGGCTAAACTCCTTCAAACTGGTGAATCAAACACAGAATGAGAAATACTTAATTCTTAGCTTATTGGTGAAGCTAGAGAAAAGGCAACGGAGTCATCAAAATCAAAATCATCCCCCAGGAAGAATGAAGGTGCACAGAAATGTCTATGGAAATCCAGCAGTCAGAATTGCCACTCTCATCTCTCCAATCACATCCAGAACCACAGACGCTGATGGACCAGTCATGGTCATGGACTAGGGGAAGGATTACATGGATCAATATTTAATATTATTACATTTGCATTAATATTACGTGATGATATTTAGTGTATGGAATAGTAGATAAAGATTCTGGCTCTATAATAGAGATATTCTTTCAAATCTTGATAGACTGTTTGCCTGACAGTGAATAGGGAATTTTTATTAGCATTTTTTTTCATTAGCAAATCTTTTTAAGATTATTAAAAACATGAGCTTTAAATTTAAATAATTTCAGAATTCAGATGTGTTACTTTTAATTAGTTTTTAGAGATTGTTCATTCTGTCTTCACCATAAAAGTTGTTTTCAGTGTCTGGTTAGAGCTACTTTTTGTACCGTGTTGGCAAGAAGATCCAGAGCTGCGACCCCAGAGGTCTTAGAGAGGAACAGCTTCCAGACTGGTCTGGAACCAGTGGAGCTGGGGGGCTGGTTACACTTCATCACTGCTGCCAGATCCTGTGCTGTCAACATGGACACCTGGGTGGAGATAATGGACCAAGCAGAACAGAAAAAACAGGAAACCTTTAATGAAGTCAAAATTGAAAAATAATAACTGTTGCGTTCAATGTGAGAGACTTAAGTGGCTTACTGAAGCGCACGTGTATTCTTCAATGCCAAAGTCACAAAAACGTCCATTCATCTGTCCGTTGATGAGGAGGAGCTGTAGTGCAGTGCTTTGGTAGCCGAAAAGGAAAACATTTGAGTTGCAAAACGAAAAGTTTGTTCATTAAATATATTTGAGATATTGTAGGCATTGCCTCAGAACACTCACCTGTTAATTCCAACACAAATGTCTGTTTCTGTGAAAACATTAATTAATTAATTCATTATGAAAATAAATCACAATAAAATTCATAACAATGAATCAAAACTACTATACACTTACCATTTGCTGAAGTAACATTGCACTTGGGAAAGAAAGAAAGAGTGAAATGTTTTTAATTTGGTGACATTTAGTCAATTAGACTTTAAAATGTGAATATCATTTCAGGTACCTACCTCTCCACTGTAGATGATGCAGCCTAAGTATAGACAGAAAAAGTTTTGTTGATTTTAGAAATGCAATGGGAAAAACATAACCACTGCCAATAACATGTGAACATAACAGCATAGTGATACATCACTTTTAACTCAGTCGAAGATCTCACCTGGTGGAATTTGATGAAGCAAAGTCAGCTTGTTGTATGTGATGGATGATGCTACACTCGGTGGAAGAGTAAACATGGCCAGGTCCAGTCTGGTGAAACTGAGACCCAACAAGTTGGGGTTAACATAGGCCAAAAATAATGATTTGAATTATTTCTACTTGGTCTTCAAAAAACGAAATATACTGATAGATAACTTACATTATTTTGTACGACAAGCAGGAAATTTCACCCTGAAAAATGACAAAAAGAGTTTGTGATTTCAAACCAAATGTGCATAGTTACAGTTTATATTACCATCATTACTTCACAGTTTTTACCTTTCCAGAGAACATAACAAGGTGGGACACAAACTCAGCCAATCCTCTCTCCTTTGGAGATTCGGTCAGATAGTCAAACACTGCGTGGATGACAACGTCTTTCTCAGGAAGAAGAGGCAACACAACAAGTTCTGCACTCTGCTTTGGAGACAGGAGCCTTACAGCCTCCAGCTAGATGGAAAGAAAGTCAAGAAAAACTTGATCACCACCACTGGACTTTATTTTATATTTAAAAAGTAATTATCTCTTGGAGTTAATAATTCATCATTGTTATGTAATGTAACAACTTTAAAGTCTTACAGGGGAGAAGCCTGGGTTTAGATTCAGGAATTCACTGACAGACACAAGACCTGAGAATGCACCAAAGTTGTTCTCCAACCATACCAGTAAACACTGCTGTTGGACACACGGCCTCGGTCTGAAGGGGACAGATCAGAATGAAACATTAAGGCATTGAAAGGTGTCTGGAAATACAGTCAATATATTTTCCTGTAAAAAATATATAACATTTTAATATTTTGTAAAAATAGATAGATAGATTGCAGTTAGTCAGTACCTGACTGTGGTCGGGACAGGAAAGGGATTATTAGTTCCGTCAGGACCACTTGCTGCTGATGTGAGGTCATGTTGTCGAACTGATGGCTAAACTCCTGCAATCAGTGGATCAAATCAAAATACAATGAAAAATACTTGTTTTCACTTCTTCGTTTTTCGGCCAATTCCCATCAGGGTGCGCCACATCATCCGTTTCCATCTGCTTCTGTTTTCGGCATCTTCCTTGGTCACTCTAGCCACCTGCATGTCGTCTCCCTCCGCATTCATAAACTTCATCTTTGGTCTACCTCTTCTCCTCTTGCCTGGCAGCTCCATCTTCAGCATCCTTCTCCCAATATACCTCTCATCCCTCCTCCGTATATATCCAAACAAACATCCAAACCTCGCCTCTCTTGCATTATCCCAAAACCTTCTAACCTGGGCTAATCCTCCAACGTAATCATTGGCATCCTCAATTTTGCCACCTCTAGTTCCGCCTCCTGTCTTTTCATCAGTGCCACCATTTCCAAGCCGTACACATCTTCCCTCTCACTCTAGCTGGAACCCTTCTCTCACAAATCACCCCTGACTCCATCAGTTCCACCCTACCTATCGCTTCTTCAGCTCTCTTCCACACTACCCATTACTTTGGACTCAATTCAACTTCACTATTATATGACTTTTTACTCACGAGAAAAAAGAAAAGAAATTCAAAACATTGTGACTTAGCTATGCTTTTCACCCAAACACCCCATTATGGGAGATGAAATGTGAAATACATCCACATAAAGATGATAGCCCCAGGTGGGAAAATTCAGTCAAAGGGTATACAGATGGAAGAAGTCTCCAGCTCAATACTTACACTTGCTGGTATGTGTTACAGCTGAGGTTCCTGCTGCTGAGGCAGTATAGAAACTCTCCTGATGCAGACGACAGGAACCCTCTCAAACGTCCAGAGAACCACTTCCCAATGACATCACTGTCCCTCAACTGTTCATCCGTCAGAATCGACACTCTCAGCTCTCCAATCACATCCAGAACCGCAGACGCCGATGGACCAGTCATCGTCATGGACTAGGGGAAGGATTACATGGGTCAATATTTCATTTAAATGTGCATTACGTGTGAGCTCATTTGGTGTAAAGAATAGTGGACAGGGCTTTTCGCTCTACAATAGAGAACTTTCATTCCAAACCTGGGTGGACTTTATGTGGACAAATAACAGCTTCTGGCCAGAAATAATTGATTTTTTATTTTTATTTTGCATTGGTGCATTTTATAATTACTAATTATAAACATAGACTGTAATTATGTGTAGGTCTGAGATGTACTAACTCAGTCATCATTGTTCATTTTAATTAGTTTCAGTGATTGGTCATTCTATCTTTGCCATTACACTTAGCAGTTTAGTTTCAGTTTATTTCAGTGTCTGGTTAGATCTAGTTTTTGTACCGTGTTGGCAAGAAGATCCAGAGCTGCATCCAACACCCCAGAGGCCTTGGAGAGGAACAGCTTCCAGACTGGTCTGGAACCAGTGGAGCTGGGGCACCAGTAGTTCGGTAGGCTTGCGTGCCGCACGTCTGGGGGCCAACATCCTCCGAGACTAAGCAGTGGTACTATTTAACCCATAGTTGGGGGCTGGTTCGTGGGCACCAGTAGTTCGGTAAGCTTGCGTGCCGCACGTCTGGGGGCCAACCTCCTCCGAGACGAGGCAGTGGTACTATTTAACCCATAGTTGGGGGCTGGTTCGTGGGCACCAGTAGTTCGGTAGGCTTGCGTGCCGCACGTCTGGGGGCCAACCTCCTCCGAGACGAGGCAGTGGTACTATTTAACCCATAGTTGGGGGCTGGTTCGTGGGCACCAGTAGTTCGGTAAGCTTGCGTGCCGCACGTCTGGGGGCCAACCTCCTCCGAGACGAGGCAGTGGTACTATTTAACCCATAGTTGGGGGCTGGTTCGTGGGCACCAGTAGTTCGGTAGGCTTGCGTGCCGCACGTCTGGGGGCCAACCTCCTCCGAGACGAGGCAGTGGTACTATTTAACCCATAGTTGGGGGCTGGTTCGTGGGCACCAGTAGTTCGGTAAGCTTGCGTGCCGCACGTCTGGGGGCCAACCTCCTCCGAGACGAGGCAGTGGTACTATTTAACCCATAGTTGGGGGCTGGTTCGTGGGCACCAGTAGTTCGGTAGGCTTGCGTGCCGCACGTCTGGGGGCCAACCTCCTCCGAGACGAGGCAGTGGTACTATTTAACCCATAGTTGGGGGCTGGTTCGTGGGCACCAGTAGTTCGGTAGGCTTGCGTGCCGCACGTCTGGGGGCCAACCTCCTCCGAGACTAGGCAGTGGTACTATTTAACCCATAGTTGGGGGCTGGTTCGTGGGCACCAGTAGTTCGGTAGGCTTGCGTGCCGCACGTCTGGGGGCCAACCTCCTCCGAGCATTATAATTGCACAAATTTAATGACCAGAAGTCTAGCTTCACATTTGCGCTTTTTATAGAATTGTCACATCAGAAGACAGACCCTTGCAGCGTAGAGAATAGAGATAGTTATACCCTTCCAGACAAGAGCCATATCCCTGCAGACACGGCCGTCTTCAAGGCAAGAGTACAGTCAGAGTGCAACATATGCAACATTAAATAAATGCACTCATAAACCTTATAGACGCCGGTAGGGAGGGGCTTTATTATATTATTCGCTTATAGATTCCAACGAGTTGGAATCAACACTCGATTAATGTTAGGACGTATCAACAGATAAATCCTATTGACACACTTCCCTAAAGGCAAGGCTCCTTTCAGTCAGAGGAGGCATTTATCTGAGCTTCAGAGCTTGCTCTATCGGCCACGGCGATCGGATCCCTTCAAGACAGACTTCAAGACTGGAAGGGTAGAACTATGCTTTACACTGCGAGGCTCGGTCTTCTGATATGACATTCTATAAAAAGGTATTGAATTCATTGTTATATGGGTATTGAATTCATTGTTATATGGGTATTGAATTCCCATTATATGGGAGCGCCAATGGAGGGGGAAGGCTGCTTCTGTACACGCTCCTCAGCGTCGCAACGTTTTTCCTTCTTTTTAGTATTTTTAAGCTTTTATTATTTTACATGTACTTAAAAGACGTATGAAAAAATTGCCTTTCCCTGTTCTCAAGTAAAATATTGATATGCGATTAAAATGTGATTAATTGTGATTAATTCATTACAAAGCCTCTAATTAATTTGATAAATGTTTTTAATCGAGTCCCAACCCTAGTTCTTATATATATTTATAATGTTCTTACCCTTCATCACAGACACCTGTAGCAGAGTCTCCAAACTTTGTAATCCAGTGTACACAAACTGACCGTTGGAGATTTCCCCAGCAGAGCCACATGACTTCCCTGTGGAAGAGAAAGAAATGTCCTTCAATACACTGGTATGAAATATCCAGTGGTGTAAAGTAACTAAGTACATTTACTAAAGTACTGTACTTAAGTACAATTAGAAGGTACATTTACTTTACTGGAGTATTTCCAATTGTCTATACTTTTACTTACATCTCAGAGGCAAATATTGTACTGTTACTCCACTACAATTATTTGAAAACTTTAGTTACTAGTTATTGTAGATATACATTATTATATTATAAAAACATACATTAACCACTTGCCTTTCACAACCACAAGGACGCACGTACGCACGCACACGCCACTAACCTGTACACACTCGGGTCCAGATTGACAAAGGTATCCAGGTCCATGTTGACATTGGAGCCAGCGGCACTTCTCACATAGGAAAGGGATGCACCACCTACAGGTCATAAAGAAAATACTGAATTTATCCATCTCTGAAGTGTGCGTGTGTGCGTGTGTGCGTGTGTGCGTGCGTGCGTGCGCAATAAAGGACAAGGATAGGATAGAACGCAATGGTATGAGCCAAAAGCGTCGTGTTTATTGAATTCCTAAAGGAAGCGGAAATATGGAAAAATGAACAAAACCAGTTGACTGTGCAGCCCCAGGACAGTATCTCCAATATTTCAAAACACTCAAAAGCGAAATCAACCAAATCAACCACTTCATCAGTTACCGCAGCCCGACTCAAGGCTGAGGCTGAGAAGGCTGTGCTCCTTATAAGGGCATCGACTTTAAAGGCAAAGCAGGCTCTGGAAATGGAGCAGGCTAAAATGCAAGCCAGCCAGACTGGAACAAATGGAACTGGACATATGCCTGGCTGAATCCGATGCTAGATTAAAAATCCTGGCGGATCTTGACTCCATTTCACAACCACCAGCACCATCACTGCTTAAATCACAACCACAAATGTTACAGCCAAAATCACAGGATGATGCCATGAATGAGTATCTGGAAAATACTAAAACCCCAAGCATCAATATGGACTAATTTCCAATTAATTCACTTGGAGCCAGACAAAAAATAAAATTACAAGGACCATCAAACCCAGGCCTAAGGCCACCATAAATCACAGCAACTCATACCCAACAGCAAGCAATTGGGACAGGAACTGGAATTACAGTGTCAGACAATGACGACAAATTCTTGACTGTAATACAGAGGCAAAATGAGATTGCTGATTTACTGGTTGTACAGCTAAAATTGACCTCACTTCCCTCTAAGGAAATCCCAGTTTACGATGGCAACCCTTTAGATTACCAGGCATTGATGAGGGCATTTGAGCATGGTATTGAGGAAAAGACTAGAAGCCACCAAGATAGGCTATATTACTTGGAACAGTACACCTCTGGACCCTGCAGAGAATTGGTTAGGAGCTGTCTTCATATGAATGCCAACACAGGCTACATTCACGCTAAAACACTGTTAAAAAAGCATTTTGGAGATAACATAAAAATCTCAAGTGCCTATATGGAAAAAGCTTTAAATTGGAAAAGTATTAAGGCAGAGGATGGAGATGCACTGCATGCTTATGCACTCTTCCTGAGAGGCTGTTGTAACGCAATGAGAGATTTGGAGGATATAGAGGACCTGGATCTGACTTCTAACCTGAAACTCATTGTGTCCAAACTGCCTTATAAATTGAAGGAAAAATGGAGAACGACAGCTTGTGATATTTTAGAGCAAACGCAAAGGAGAGCAAGATTGAGCCACTTGGTACTATTTATGGAAAAGCAAGCGAGAATACTCCAGGACCCACTTTTCGGCGATATTCATGATCCTCTTGCCAATGTGAAGGTTTCAAAACCAAGGACTGCAGCTGAATCAACCTCAGGCAGATTTAAGAGCAAGGGGAGTAGTTTTGCTACTACGGTGGCAACAGTGTCTGACAGCAAAGCCGAAAAGTCACCTGTCAAAAGCAACATGCCTTTTGGTGCATATGATTTCGCACGTATTTTCTGTACCGGCAAGCATCCCTTACCTGAATGTCAGAAAATGAATGCACAGGCACATGAAGACAAAGTTCAGTTTCTCAGGGAAAAAGGACTATGCTTTGGATGTTCGAAAGTGGGACATTTGAGTAGAAATTGTAAACGGAGACTGACCTGCCAGAACTGCCAGGGCAGACATAGTTGGGGGCTGGTATACAACACTTACCACTTGCTGGAATAAAGTTGCACTTGGGGGAGAAAGGGGGGAAATAGTTGTGAATTTGATGACATTTAACTAATACTCTACTTAACGTTTAAAACTTGAAAACAAATGAAGGCAAATACCTCTCCACTGTATATGATGCAGCCTAAGAAAAGAAAAGTGCAGATATTAGGATTTTGTTCATTTCTAAAACACCATGGAAAAGCAAAATAACCAATACAAATAAAATGTAAATGTAACGGCAATGTTTACGTCATGTAGATAGAAGATCTCACCTGGTGGAACGTGATGAGCTAAAGTTAGCTTCATGTATGCGATGGATGATGCTACACTCTGAGGAAGAGTAGGCATGGCCTGGTCCAGTCTGGTGAAACTGAGACCCAACAAGTCAGGGGTTAACATCAGCCAATAATAACGAATGAAATCACATCTACCTGTCTTCAAAAAACATAATACTATATATTGATGGATCTACTTACATTATTTGGTACGATGAGCAGGAAATGTTTCCCTGAAAAGTGGCAAAAATATGTTGTCATTTCAAACCTTAATGTGCATGGTTACATTTTCTATTATCTTTACTTTATGTGTTTTACCGTTCCAGAGAACATAACAAGGTGGGACACAAACTCAGCCAATCCAGTTGGAGATGCAGTCAGGGAGTCAAACACTGCGTTGATGACAACGTCTTTCTCAGCAGGAAGAGGCAACACCACAAGTTCTGCACTCTGCTTTGGAGACAGGAGCCTTACAGCCTCCAGCTGGACAGAAAGACAGTCAAGGAAAGATTATCACCACCACTGGATTTTATTTGATAATAATAAGGTAACTATTTGGTCTAATCATTCTTTAGAGTTTTTTTTATGTGGCAGCGATGAAGTCTTACAGGGGAGAAGCCTGGGTTGAGATTCAGGAATTCTCTGACAGACACAAGGGCTGAGAATGGCCCAAAGTTGTTCTGCAGCCAGTAAGCACTGCTGTTGTATGGGACAGATCAGAACAAAGTATTAAGGCATTCAAACAGAAAAATGGCTGCAAATACCAGTCAAAACATTTTCCAGTAAAGATATCCCATTCTAATTGAGAATAGAATGGGAATATATGTATTCAGCAAATACATTTGAAAATGAGAGCCAAACTGTTATTGAGATATTGCAGTTAGTCAGTACCTGGCTGTGGTCGGGAGAGGAAAGGGTTCCTTCCTTAGTTCCTTCAGGCCCAAATGCTGCTGCTGTGAGGTCATGTTGTCAAACTGATGGCTAAACTCCTTCAAACTGGTGAATCAAACACAGAATGAGAAATACTTAATTCTTAGCTTATTGGTGAAGCTAGAGAAAAGGCAACGGAGTCATCAAAATCAAAATCATCCCCCAGGAAGAATGAAGGTGCACAGAAATGTCTATGGAAATCCAGCAGTCAGAATTGCCACTCTCATCTCTCCAATCACATCCAGAACCACAGACGCTGATGGACCAGTCATGGTCATGGACTAGGGGAAGGATTACATGGATCAATATTTAATATTATTACATTTGCATTAATATTACGTGATGATATTTAGTGTATGGAATAGTAGATAAAGATTCTGGCTCTATAATAGAGATATTCTTTCAAATCTTGATAGACTGTTTGCCTGACAGTGAATAGGGAATTTTTATTAGCATTTTTTTTCATTAGCAAATCTTTTTAAGATTATTAAAAACATGAGCTTTAAATTTAAATAATTTCAGAATTCAGATGTGTTACTTTTAATTAGTTTTTAGAGATTGTTCATTCTGTCTTCACCATAAAAGTTGTTTTCAGTGTCTGGTTAGAGCTACTTTTTGTACCGTGTTGGCAAGAAGATCCAGAGCTGCGACCCCAGAGGTCTTAGAGAGGAACAGCTTCCAGACTGGTCTGGAACCAGTGGAGCTGGGGGGCTGGTTACACTTCATCACTGCTGCCAGATCCTGTGCTGTCAACATGGACACCTGGGTGGAGATAATGGACCAAGCAGAACAGAAAAAACAGGAAACCTTTAATGAAGTCAAAATTGAAAAATAATAACTGTTGCGTTCAATGTGAGAGACTTAAGTGGCTTACTGAAGCACACGTGTATTCTTCAATGCCAAAGTCACAAAAACGTCCATTCATCTGTCCGTTGATGAGGAGGAGCTGTAGTGCAGTGCTTTGGTAGCCGAAAAGGAAAACATTTGAGTTGCAAAACGAAAAGTTTGTTCATTAAATATATTTGAGATATTGTAGGCATTGCCTCAGAACACTCACCTGTTAATTCCAACACAAATGTCTGTTTCTGTGAAAACATTAATTAATTAATTAATTATGAAAATAAATCACAATAAAATTCATAACAATGAATCAAAACTACTATACACTTACCATTTGCTGAAGTAACATTGCACTTGGGAAAGAAAGAAAGAGTGAAATGTTTTTAATTTGGTGACATTTAGTCAATTAGACTTTAAAATGTGAATATCATTTCAGGTACCTACCTCTCCACTGTAGATGATGCAGCCTAAGTATAGACAGAAAAAGTTTTGTTGATTTTAGAAATGCAATGGGAAAAACATAACCACTGCCAATAACATGTGAACATAACAGCATAGTGATACATCACTTTTAACTCAGTCGAAGATCTCACCTGGTGGAATTTGATGAAGCAAAGTCAGCTTGTTGTATGTGATGGATGATGCTACACTCGGTGGAAGAGTAAACATGGCCAGGTCCAGTCTGGTGAAACTGAGACCCAACAAGTTGGGGTTAACATAGGCCAAAAATAATGATTTGAATTATTTCTACTTGGTCTTCAAAAAACTAAATATACTGATAGATAACTTACATTATTTTGTACGACAAGCAGGAAATTTCACCCTGAAAAATGACAAAAAGAGTTTGTGATTTCAAACCAAATGTGCATAGTTACAGTTTATATTACCATCATTACTTCACAGTTTTTACCTTTCCAGAGAACATAACAAGGTGGGACACAAACTCAGCCAATCCTCTCTCCTTTGGAGATTCGGTCAGATAGTCAAACACTGCGTGGATGACAACGTCTTTCTCAGGAAGAAGAGGCAACACAACAAGTTCTGCACTCTGCTTTGGAGACAGGAGCCTTACAGCCTCCAGCTAGATGGAAAGAAAGTCAAGAAAAACTTGATCACCACCACTGGACTTTATTTTATATTTAAAAAGTAATTATCTCTTGGAGTTAATAATTCATCATTGTTATGTAATGTAACAACTTTAAAGTCTTACAGGGGAGAAGCCTGGGTTTAGATTCAGGAATTCACTGACAGACACAAGACCTGAGAATGCACCAAAGTTGTTCTCCAACCATACCAGTAAACACTGCTGTTGGACACACGGCCTCGGTCTGAAGGGGACAGATCAGAATGAAACATTAAGGCATTGAAAGGTGTCTGGAAATACAGTCAATATATTTTCCTGTAAAAAATATATAACATTTTAATATTTTGTAAAAATAGATAGATAGATTGCAGTTAGTCAGTACCTGACTGTGGTCGGGACAGGAAAGGGATTATTAGTTCCGTCAGGACCACTTGCTGCTGATGTGAGGTCATGTTGTCGAACTGATGGCTAAACTCCTGCAATCAGTGGATCAAATCAAAATACAATGAAAAATACTTGTTTTCACTTCTTCGTTTTTCGGCCAATTCCCATCAGGGTGCGCCACATCATCCGTTTCCATCTGCTTCTGTTTTCGGCATCTTCCTTGGTCACTCTAGCCACCTGCATGTCGTCTCCCTCCGCATTCATAAACTTCATCTTTGGTCTACCTCTTCTCCTCTTGCCTGGCAGCTCCATCTTCAGCATCCTTCTCCCAATATACCTCTCATCCCTCCTCCGTATATATCCAAACAAACATCCAAACCTCGCCTCTCTTGCATTATCCCAAAACCTTCTAACCTGGGCTAATCCTCCAATGTAATCATTGGCATCCTCAATTTTGCCACCTCTAGTTCCGCCTCCTGTCTTTTCATCAGTGCCACCATTTCCAAGCCGTACACATCTTCCCTCTCACTCTAGCTGGAACCCTTCTCTCACAAATCACCCCTGACTCCATCAGTTCCACCCTACCTATCGCTTCTTCAGCTCTCTTCCACACTACCCATTACTTTGGACTCAATTCAACTTCACTATTATATGACTTTTTACTCACGAGAAAAAAGAAAAGAAATTCAAAACATTGTGACTTAGCTATGCTTTTCACCCAAACACCCCATTATGGGAGATGAAATGTGAAATACATCCACATAAAGATGATAGCCCCAGGTGGGAAAATTCAGTCAAAGGGTATACAGATGGAAGAAGTCTCCAGCTCAATACTTACACTTGCTGGTATGTGTTACAGCTGAGGTTCCTGCTGCTGAGGCAGTATAGAAACTCTCCTGATGCAGACGACAGGAACCCTCTCAAACGTCCAGAGAACCACTTCCCAATGACATCACTGTCCCTCAACTGTTCATCCGTCAGAATCGACACTCTCAGCTCTCCAATCACATCCAGAACCGCAGACGCCGATGGACCAGTCATCGTCATGGACTAGGGGAAGGATTACATGGGTCAATATTTCATTTAAATGTGCATTACGTGTGAGCTCATTTGGTGTAAAGAATAGTGGACAGGGCTTTTCGCTCTACAATAGAGAACTTTCATTCCAAACCTGGGTGGACTTTATGTGGACAAATAACAGCTTCTGGCCAGAAATAATTGATTTTTTATTTTTATTTTGCATTGGTGCATTTTATAATTACTAATTATAAACATAGACTGTAATTATGTGTAGGTCTGAGATGTACTAACTCAGTCATCATTGTTCATTTTAATTAGTTTCAGTGATTGGTCATTCTATCTTTGCCATTACACTTAGCAGTTTAGTTTCAGTTTATTTCAGTGTCTGGTTAGATCTAGTTTTTGTACCGTGTTGGCAAGAAGATCCAGAGCTGCATCCAACACCCCAGAGGCCTTGGAGAGGAACAGCTTCCAGACTGGTCTGGAACCAGTGGAGCTGGGGCACCAGTAGTTCGGTAGGCTTGCGTGCCGCACGTCTGGGGGCCAACATCCTCCGAGACTAAGCAGTGGTACTATTTAACCCATAGTTGGGGGCTGGTTCGTGGGCACCAGTAGTTCGGTAAGCTTGCGTGCCGCACGTCTGGGGGCCAACCTCCTCCGAGACGAGGCAGTGGTACTATTTAACCCATAGTTGGGGGCTGGTTCGTGGGCACCAGTAGTTCGGTAGGCTTGCGTGCCGCACGTCTGGGGGCCAACCTCCTCCGAGACGAGGCAGTGGTACTATTTAACCCATAGTTGGGGGCTGGTTCGTGGGCACCAGTAGTTCGGTAAGCTTGCGTGCCGCACGTCTGGGGGCCAACCTCCTCCGAGACGAGGCAGTGGTACTATTTAACCCATAGTTGGGGGCTGGTTCGTGGGCACCAGTAGTTCGGTAGGCTTGCGTGCCGCACGTCTGGGGGCCAACCTCCTCCGAGACGAGGCAGTGGTACTATTTAACCCATAGTTGGGGGCTGGTTCGTGGGCACCAGTAGTTCGGTAAGCTTGCGTGCCGCACGTCTGGGGGCCAACCTCCTCCGAGACGAGGCAGTGGTACTATTTAACCCATAGTTGGGGGCTGGTTCGTGGGCACCAGTAGTTCGGTAGGCTTGCGTGCCGCACGTCTGGGGGCCAACCTCCTCCGAGACGAGGCAGTGGTACTATTTAACCCATAGTTGGGGGCTGGTTCGTGGGCACCAGTAGTTCGGTAGGCTTGCGTGCCGCACGTCTGGGGGCCAACCTCCTCCGAGACTAGGCAGTGGTACTATTTAACCCATAGTTGGGGGCTGGTTCGTGGGCACCAGTAGTTCGGTAGGCTTGCGTGCCGCACGTCTGGGGGCCAACCTCCTCCGAGCATTATAATTGCACAAATTTAATGACCAGAAGTCTAGCTTCACATTTGCGCTTTTTATAGAATTGTCACATCAGAAGACAGACCCTTGCAGCGTAGAGAATAGAGATAGTTATACCCTTCCAGACAAGAGCCATATCCCTGCAGACACGGCCGTCTTCAAGGCAAGAGTACAGTCAGAGTGCAACATATGCAACATTAAATAAATGCACTCATAAACCTTATAGACGCCGGTAGGGAGGGGCTTTATTATATTATTCGCTTATAGATTCCAACGAGTTGGAATCAACACTCGATTAATGTTAGGACGTATCAACAGATAAATCCTATTGACACACTTCCCTAAAGGCAAGGCTCCTTTCAGTCAGAGGAGGCATTTATCTGAGCTTCAGAGCTTGCTCTATCGGCCACGGCGATCGGATCCCTTCAAGACAGACTTCAAGACTGGAAGGGTAGAACTATGCTTTACACTGCGAGGCTCGGTCTTCTGATATGACATTCTATAAAAAGGTATTGAATTCATTGTTATATGGGTATTGAATTCATTGTTATATGGGTATTGAATTCCCATTATATGGGAGCGCCAATGGAGGGGGAAGGCTGCTTCTGTACACGCTCCTCAGCGTCGCAACGTTTTTCCTTCTTTTTAGTATTTTTAAGCTTTTATTATTTTACATGTACTTAAAAGACGTATGAAAAAATTGCCTTTCCCTGTTCTCAAGTAAAATATTGATATGCGATTAAAATGTGATTAATTGTGATTAATTCATTACAAAGCCTCTAATTAATTTGATAAATGTTTTTAATCGAGTCCCAACCCTAGTTCTTATATATATTTATAACGTTCTTACCCTTCATCACAGACACCTGTAGCAGAGTCTCCAAACTTTGTAATCCAGTGTACACAAACTGACCGTTGGAGATTTCCCCAGCAGAGCCACATGACTTCCCTGTGGAAGAGAAAGAAATGTCCTTCAATACACTGGTATGAAATATCCAGTGGTGTAAAGTAACTAAGTACATTTACTAAAGTACTGTACTTAAGTACAATTAGAAGGTACATTTACTTTACTGGAGTATTTCCAATTGTCTATACTTTTACTTACATCTCAGAGGCAAATATTGTACTGTTACTCCACTACAATTATTTGAAAACTTTAGTTACTAGTTATTGTAGATATACATTATTATATTATAAAAACATACATTAACCACTTGCCTTTCACAACCACAAGGACGCACGTACGCACGCACACGCCACTAACCTGTACACACTCGGGTCCAGATTGACAAAGGTATCCAGGTCCATGTTGACATTGGAGCCAGCGGCACTTCTCACATAGGAAAGGGATGCACCACCTACAGGTCATAAAGAAAATACTGAATTTATCCATCTCTGAAGTGTGCGTGTGTGCGTGTGTGCGTGTGTGCGTGCGTGCGTGCGCAATAAAGGACAAGGATAGGATAGAACGCAATGGTATGAGCCAAAAGCGTCGTGTTTATTGAATTCCTAAAGGAAGCGGAAATATGGAAAAATGAACAAAACCAGTTGACTGTGCAGCCCCAGGACAGTATCTCCAATATTTCAAAACACTCAAAAGCGAAATCAACCAAATCAACCACTTCATCAGTTACCGCAGCCCGACTCAAGGCTGAGGCTGAGAAGGCTGTGCTCCTTATAAGGGCATCGACTTTAAAGGCAAAGCAGGCTCTGGAAATGGAGCAGGCTAAAATGCAAGCCAGCCAGACTGGAACAAATGGAACTGGACATATGCCTGGCTGAATCCGATGCTAGATTAAAAATCCTGGCGGATCTTGACTCCATTTCACAACCACCAGCACCATCACTGCTTAAATCACAACCACAAATGTTACAGCCAAAATCACAGGATGATGCCATGAATGAGTATCTGGAAAATACTAAAACCCCAAGCATCAATATGGACTCATTTCCAATTAATTCACTTGGAGCCAGACAAAAAATAAAATTACAAGGACCATCAAACCCAGGCCTAAGGCCACCAGAAATCACAGCAACTCATACCCAACAGCAAGCAATTGGGACAGGAACTGGAATTACAGTGTCAGACAATGACGACAAATTCTTGACTGTAATACAGAGGCAAAATGAGATTGCTGATTTACTGGTTGTACAGCTAAAATTGACCTCACTTCCCTCTAAGGAAATCCCAGTTTACGATGGCAACCCTTTAGATTACCAGGCATTGATGAGGGCATTTGAGCATGGTATTGAGGAAAAGACTAGAAGCCACCAAGATAGGCTATATTACTTGGAACAGTACACCTCTGGACCCTGCAGAGAATTGGTTAGGAGCTGTCTTCATATGAATGCCAACACAGGCTACATTCACGCTAAAACACTGTTAAAAAAGCATTTTGGAGATAACATAAAAATCTCAAGTGCCTATATGGAAAAAGCTTTAAATTGGAAAAGTATTAAGGCAGAGGATGGAGATGCACTGCATGCTTATGCACTCTTCCTGAGAGGCTGTTGTAACGCAATGAGAGATTTGGAGGATATAGAGGACCTGGATCTGACTTCTAACCTGAAACTCATTGTGTCCAAACTGCCTTATAAATTGAAGGAAAAATGGAGAACGACAGCTTGTGATATTTTAGAGCAAACGCAAAGGAGAGCAAGATTGAGCCACTTGGTACTATTTATGGAAAAGCAAGCGAGAATACTCCAGGACCCACTTTTCGGCGATATTCATGATCCTCTTGCCAATGTGAAGGTTTCAAAACCAAGGACTGCAGCTGAATCAACCTCAGGCAGATTTAAGAGCAAGGGGAGTAGTTTTGCTACTACGGTGGCAACAGTGTCTGACAGCAAAGCCGAAAAGTCACCTGTCAAAAGCAACATGCCTTTTGGTGCATATGATTTCGCACGTATTTTCTGTACCGGCAAGCATCCCTTACCTGAATGTCAGAAAATGAATGCACAGGCACATGAAGACAAAGTTCAGTTTCTCAGGGAAAAAGGACTATGCTTTGGATGTTCGAAAGTGGGACATTTGAGTAGAAATTGTAAACGGAGACTGACCTGCCAGAACTGCCAGGGCAGACATAGTTGTTGTGAATTTGATGACATTTAACTAATACTCTACTTAACGTTTAAAACTTGAAAACAAATGAAGGCAAATACCTCTCCACTGTATATGATGCAGCCTAAGAAAAGAAAAGTGCAGATATTAGGATTTTGTTCATTTCTAAAACACCATGGAAAAGCAAAATAACCAATACAAATAAAATGTAAATGTAACGGCAATGTTTACGTCATGTAGATAGAAGATCTCACCTGGTGGAACGTGATGAGCTAAAGTTAGCTTCATGTATGCGATGGATGATGCTACACTCTGAGGAAGAGTAGGCATGGCCTGGTCCAGTCTGGTGAAACTGAGACCCAACAAGTCAGGGGTTAACATCAGCCAATAATAACGAATGAAATCACATCTACCTGTCTTCAAAAAACATAATACTATATATTGATGGATCTACTTACATTATTTGGTACGATGAGCAGGAAATGTTTCCCTGAAAAGTGGCAAAAATATGTTGTCATTTCAAACCTTAATGTGCATGGTTACATTTTCTATTATCTTTACTTTATGTGTTTTACCGTTCCAGAGAACAACAAGGTGGGACACAAACTCAGCCAATCCAGTTGGAGATGCAGTCAGGGAGTCAAACACTGCGTTGATGACAACGTCTTTCTCAGCAGGAAGAGGCAACACCACAAGTTCTGCACTCTGCTTTGGAGACAGGAGCCTTACAGCCTCCAGCTGGACAGAAAGACAGTCAAGGAAAGATTATCACCACCACTGGATTTTATTTGATAATAATAAGGTAACTATTTGGTCTAATCATTCTTTAGAGTTTTTTTTATGTGGCAGCGATGAAGTCTTACAGGGGAGAAGCCTGGGTTGAGATTCAGGAATTCTCTGACAGACACAAGGGCTGAGAATGGCCCAAAGTTGTTCTGCAGCCAGTAAGCACTGCTGTTGTATGGGACAGATCAGAACAAAGTATTAAGGCATTCAAACAGAAAAATGGCTGCAAATACCAGTCAAAACATTTTCCAGTAAAGATATCCCATTCTAATTGAGAATAGAATGGGAATATATTTATTCAGCAAATACATTTGAAAATGAGAGCCAAACTGTTATTGAGATATTGCAGTTAGTCAGTACCTGGCTGTGGTCGGGAGAGGAAAGGGAGGATTAGTTCCTTCAGGCCCAAATGCTGCTGCTGTGAGGTCATGTTGTCAAACTGATGGCTAAACTCCTTCAAACTGGTGAATCAAACACAGAATGAGAAATACTTAATTCTTAGCTTATTGGTGAAGCTAGAGAAAAGGCAACGGAGTCATCAAAATCAAAATCATCCCCCAGGAAGAATGAAGGTGCACAGAAATGTCTATGGAAATCCAGCAGTCAGAATTGACACTCTCATCTCTCCAATCACATCCAGAACCACAGACGCTGATGGACCAGTCATGGTCATGGACTAGGGGAAGGATTACATGGATCAACATTTAATATTATTACATTTGCATTAATATTACGTGATGATATTTAGTGTATGGAATAGTAGATAAAGATTCTGGCTCTATAATAGAGATATTCTTTCAAATCTTGATAGACTGTTTGCCTGACAGTGAATAGGGAATTTTTATTAGCATTTTTTTTCATTAGCAAATCTTTTTAAGATTATTAAAAACATGAGCTTTAAATTTAAATAATTTCAGAATTCAGATGTGTTACTTTTAATTAGTTTTTAGAGATTGTTCATTCTGTCTTCACCATAAAAGTTGTTTTCAGTGTCTGGTTAGAGCTACTTTTTGTACCGTGTTGGCAAGAAGATCCAGAGCTGCGACCCCAGAGGTCTTAGAGAGGAACAGCTTCCAGACTGGTCTGGAACCAGTGGAGCTGGGGGGCTGGTTACACTTCATCACTGCTGCCAGATCCTGTGCTGTCAACATGGACACCTGGGTGGAGATAATGGACCAAGCAGAACAGAAAAAACAGGAAACCTTTAATGAAGTCAAAATTGAAAAATAATAACTGTTGCGTTCAATGTGAGAGACTTAAGTGGCTTACTGAAGCACACGTGTATTCTTCAATGCCAAAGTCACAAAAACGTCCATTCATCTGTCCGTTGATGAGGAGGAGCTGTAGTGCAGTGCTTTGGTAGCCGAAAAGGAAAACATTTGAGTTGCAAAACGAAAAGTTTGTTCATTAAATATATTTGAGATATTGTAGGCATTGCCTCAGAACACTCACCTGTTAATTCCAACACAAATGTCTGTTTCTGTGAAAACATTAATTAATTAATTCATTATGAAAATAAATCACAATAAAATTCATAACAATGAATCAAAACTACTATACACTTACCATTTGCTGAAGTAACATTGCACTTGGGAAAGAAAGAAAGAGTGAAATGTTTTTAATTTGGTGACATTTAGTCAATTAGACTTTAAAATGTGAATATCATTTCAGGTACCTACCTCTCCACTGTAGATGATGCAGCCTAAGTATAGACAGAAAAAGTTTTGTTGATTTTAGAAATGCAATGGGAAAAACATAACCACTGCCAATAACATGTGAACATAACAGCATAGTGATACATCACTTTTAACTCAGTCGAAGATCTCACCTGGTGGAATTTGATGAAGCAAAGTCAGCTTGTTGTATGTGATGGATGATGCTACACTCGGTGGAAGAGTAAACATGGCCAGGTCCAGTCTGGTGAAACTGAGACCCAACAAGTTGGGGTTAACATAGGCCAAAAATAATGATTTGAATTATTTCTACTTGGTCTTCAAAAAACTAAATATACTGATAGATAACTTACATTATTTTGTACGACAAGCAGGAAATTTCACCCTGAAAAATGACAAAAAGAGTTTGTGATTTCAAACCAAATGTGCATAGTTACAGTTTATATTACCATCATTACTTCACAGTTTTTACCTTTCCAGAGAACATAACAAGGTGGGACACAAACTCAGCCAATCCTCTCTCCTTTGGAGATTCGGTCAGATAGTCAAACACTGCGTGGATGACAACGTCTTTCTCAGGAAGAAGAGGCAACACAACAAGTTCTGCACTCTGCTTTGGAGACAGGAGCCTTACAGCCTCCAGCTAGATGGAAAGAAAGTCAAGAAAAACTTGATCACCACCACTGGACTTTATTTTATATTTAAAAAGTAATTATCTCTTGGAGTTAATAATTCATCATTGTTATGTAATGTAACAACTTTAAAGTCTTACAGGGGAGAAGCCTGGGTTTAGATTCAGGAATTCACTGACAGACACAAGACCTGAGAATGCACCAAAGTTGTTCTCCAACCAGTAAACACTGCTGTTGGACACACGGCCTCGGTCTGAAGGGGACAGATCAGAATGAAACATTAAGGCATTGAAAGGTGTCTGGAAATACAGTCAATATATTTCCTTTAAAAAATATAACATTTTAATAGATTGTAAAAATAGATAGATAGATTGCAGTTAGTCCTGACTGTGGTCGGGACAGGAAAGGGATTATTAGTTCCGTCAGGACCACTTGCTGCTGATGTGAGGTCATGTTGTCGAACTGATGGCTAAACTCCTGCAATCTGTGGATCAAATGAAAATACAATGAAAAATACTTGTTTTCACTTTCTTTTTTTTCGGCCAATTCCCATCAGGGTGCGCCACATCATCTGTTTCCATCTGCTTCTGTTTTCGGCATCTTCCTTGGTCACTCTAGCCACCTGCATGTCGTCTCCCTCCGCATTCATAAACTTCATCTTTGGTCTACCTCTTCTCCTCTTGCCTGGCAGCTCCATCTTCAGCATCCTTCTCCCAATATACCTCTCATCCCTCCTCCGTATATATCCAAACAAACATCCAAACCTCGCCTCTCTTGCTTTATCCCAAAACCTTCTAACCTGGGCTAATCCTCCAATGTAATCATTGGCATCCTCAATTTTGCCACCTCTAGTTCCGCCTCCTGTCTTTTCATCAGTGCCACCATTTCCAAGCCGTACACATCTTCCCTCTCACTCTAGCTGGAACCCTTCTCTCACAAAGTACCCCTGACTCCATCAGTTCCACCCTACCTATCGCTTCTTCAGCTCTCTTCCACACTACCCATTACTTTGGACTCAATTCAACTTCACTATATGACTTTTTACTCACGAGAAAAAAGAAAAGAAATTCAAAACATTGTGACTTAACTATGCTTTTCACCCAAACACCCCATTGTGGGAGATGAAATGTGAAATACATCCACATAAAGATGATAGCCCCAGGTGGGAAAATTCAGTCAAAGGGTATACAGATGGAAGAAGTCTCCAGCTCAATACTTACACTTGCTGGTATGAGTTACAGCTGAGATTCCTGCTGCTAAGGCAGCGTAGAAACCATGCAGATGACAGGAACCCTCTCAAACGTCCAGAGAACCACGTCCTGATGACATCACTGTCCCTCAACTGTTTATCAGTCAGAATTGCCACTCTCATCTCTCCAATCACATCCAGAACCACAGACGCTGATGGACCAGTCATGGTCATGGACTATAGGGGAAGGATTACATGGGTCAATATTTAATATTATTAAATTTGTATTAATATTACGTGAGGATATTTAGTGTATGGAATAGTAGATAAAGATTCTGGCTCTATAATAGAGATATTCTTTCAAATCTTGATAGACTGTTTGCCTGACAGTGAATGTTTTTATTAGCATTTTTTTCATTAGCAAATCTTTTTAAGATGATTAAAAACATGAGCTTTAAATTTAAATAATTTCATAATTCAGATGTGTTACTTTTAATTCGTTTTAGAGATTGTTCATTCTGTCTTCACCATAAAAGTTGTTTTCAGTGTCTGGTTAGAGCTACTTTTTGTACCGTGTTGGTAAGAAGATCCAGAGCTGCATCCAACACCCCAGAGGTCTTAGAGAGGAACAGCTTCCAGACTGGTCTGGAACCAGTGGAGCTGGGGGACTGGTTACACTTCATCACTGATGCCAGATCCTGTGCTGTCAACATGGACACCTGGGTGGAGATAATGGACAGAGCAGAACAAGACAAAATTCAGGAAACGTTTAAAGAAGTCAAGATTAGAAAAGGTGCTGTTGAGTTAAATCTGAGAGACTTTAGTGGCTTGCTGAAGCACAAGCGTATTCTTCAATGCCATAGTCGCAAAAACGTCCATTCATTTGACCACTGTTGAGGAGGAGCTTTAGTGCAGTGCTAGGGTAGAGGAATGGAAAAGAAGATCAAACATTTCTGACATTGCAACAAAATAATACTTTATAAAGAAAAGGGAAAAAAGGAAAGGTGAGATTATGATAATGGTTTCTTTGATTCAGGAAACCCACCTGTTAACTCCAACACAAATGTCGGTTTCTGTGAAAACATGAGAGAAAATGAAATAATGATAATTTATAAAAAAATAAAAAAAGATGATTGAGAAAAAAATGAAGAACACAATACACTTACCATTTGCTTGAGTAATGTTGCACTTGGGAAAGAAAAAGAGTGAAATGGTTGTGAATTTGCATTATTCTGGTTAGACTTTAATCTCTGAATACAATTCCAGGTACTTACGGCTCCACTGTATGTGATGCAGCCTAGGAGAATACAAGTGCACATAGTTTTTGTTAATAACAAACACGATTAGAAAACATCCACTGCTAATTACATATAAATATGAACAACCGCAAAGTGAAACATCACTTTAAGTTATGTAGATAGAAAATCTCACCTGGTGGAACTTGCTGAAGTAAAGCCAGCTTGTTGTATGAGATCAATGATGCTACACCTGAAGGAACAGTAGGCATGGCCTGGTCCAGTCTGGTGAAACTGAAACCCAACAAGTTGAAGTTAATATCACTTTAATGAAATATTAACCACGTCTTCAAAATCCAGGACATAGATAAATATGAACTCACATTATTTGGAATGACGAGCAGGAAATGTTTCCCTGAGAAATGACAAAAAGATGTTGTCATTTTAAACCAAATGTGCATAGTTACTGTTTCTATTATTATTACTTTATAGTGTTTACCTTTACAGAGAACATAACAAGGTGGGACACAAACTCAGCCAACTCACTTGGAGATGCAGTCAGGGAGTCAAACACTGTGTTGATGACAACGTCTTTCTCAGCTAGAAGAGGCAACACCACAAGTTCTGCACTCTGCTTTGGAGACAGGAGCTTTACAGCCTCCAGCTGGACAGAAATAACACAAAGGAAAGCATTATCACCACAACTGGATTTTATTTGATAGTAACAAGGTAATTATCTCTTATAGCTCTAATAATTAATCAATGTTTTGTAAAGTAGCAGCTCTAAAGTCTTACAGGGGAGAAGCTCGGGTTGTGATTCAGGATCTCTTTGACAGACACAAGGACTGAGAATGGCCCAAAGTTGTTCTGCAACCAGTAAACACTGCTGTTGGACACACAGCCTTGGTCTGGAGGGGACAGATTAGAATGAAACATTAAGGCTTTCAAAAAGAAAGATGTTTGGAAAGTCAATAGATGTTCTAATAAAAAGGATTCCATTCTAATTGAATGTAAAATAGATTTGGAAATGAGAACCAAACTGTTACTGTTATTGAGATAGTGTAGTTAGTCAGTACCTGACTGTGGCTTGGACAGGAAAGGGAGGATTAGTTCCTTCAGGACCAAATGCTGCTGCTGTGAGGTCATGTTGTCAAACTGATGGCTAAACTCCAGCAATCTATGGGTCAAACAACAGCACACAGAATGAGAAATACTTGCTTTATATTCAACTTCACAATGGATGATGTATCAGTCTAGGCTAGAGAAACAAATGTTTAATATAAAGATTGTGAGAGTAACTTTATGTTACAGTGACCAAAATACAGACACAAAATATATAGATGTGATAGAGTTAGGCTACAGCAGATGTGACGAATTTGTGACAGGGTAATATAATGTTAAAAGCTCCAGCTCTGTGCTTACATTTGCTGGTATGTGTGACAGCTGAGGTTCCTGTTGCTGAGGCAGTATAGAAACATTCCTGATGCAGATGACAGGAACCCTCTCAAATGTCCAGAGAACCACGATGACATCACTGTCCCTCAACTGTTCATCAGTCAGTATCGACACTCTCATCTCTCCAATCACATCCAGAACCACAGAGGCTGATGGACCAGTAAAGGTCAGGGACTAAGAGAAAGATGCAATTGAATAGCTGATTATTGAGAGTTATTCTTAACATTTCTCTCTAAAACTGATGAAGAGATAACAAAGTTCATCCTCTGGTGGCCACTCCGGGACACGACAGGCTCTGTCCAAAAGGCTATTATTCATTAATTGATCATTTGAGTTGTTTCTATCCACATTCACCACATAAAAACATGAGACTTGGAACTTGAAAAGATGATGAGGATTTTCAACTGAAAAAAGTGTTGCACCGTTTGACAAGTTTATATGTTGCACCGTTTGATGCACTTTGAAACATGTCTATCCACAAACCTTATTCCACAAATCTCTATCCCAGCAACACACTCTCACGAGATTTGGGAAGATATCTGAAGGGTCCATCTGCAGTCTGACGGACGAGACATAGAGGGCGCTGTCCCTTATTTTTTAACTCTATACTCTGTCCCCATAAGATGTTCTAAAAACGAATTAACTTGAGATTCTATATGTGAATATAGTATGTGAAATCATTATGGACATATTAAACATTAAATTAAACGTGTGTTCCAATGCTCAATAATGTAATTTTCCATTATTAACTGTCTTGGTTGATGGGGTATGATTTGGGAATCATGACATTTTGCTAAACATTCGTGGTAAAATATATACCATATAAATAAAAGGCCCTGTTACATGTTGAGCAGAAACAGGAGCCCATCTAGCATAAGACTGAACTAGAATTTTCACAATTCAGGGCAATTGCAAAGTGTGGTTGCGCCGACGCAGAGTTCTGGGTTGCGGCCATGGGGGTCCAAGGAATCCATCGTCACATAGTAGTTCACAGTCCAGTCCCCAGTGGAACATATGGTGTTGTAGATCTCAAAATGAATTATTGTTAAAGCAAACTTGCCATTTTTTTTACCTTATTGTTCTGATCTGAGATATTGTGAGGAGACAATACCCTGTGTATATAGAGTAAATGGCGTATCTGCTATTTGCAAACAGGTTGTAAATAATCAGAAGACATTTCACATTTTCCCCACACTTATATTATGAAGTCATGTTTTGTGAGTATAGGATTCAGCACCTATTTTTCTCCAGCATGATAATAGATATTAAATACCTTGTAATGTACTTGGGAATGTCTCACCATATAATACATGTGGAACCATTACGATACTTGTCGACCTGGCTAGTAGCTGGGTTGAAGCCATACCATTTTGTATATTGTAAAATAGATACTCCCCAGCATATCAGGCACATCAATGTTACTGAATGGTGTCAATACCACAATGAAAAACTATTGTTTAGCCTACATTGTGACAGACTTGTCATCACCAGGCAGGAGTTTTGGATAAGCTCTAATGTCCATGTAGATTGCTTCACAATTTTACACACAGTTGAGGGATTGAAGTCCATTTTGTCCAGCAGGCAGAGATAGTCCGACAACACTTTCAATTACAAGCTCAGAATCAGAATCAGAATCACTCTTGCATGGATCAAACCGTTAAGTGGATAAGTTGGTCAAATAAATTAAAACACCAGATTGTAGAAGGCAAAAGTTATTGTCAGTTAAACAAACAACTTTGGTGTATTATGTTCATATGTGTATGGGCTTAGGTATTAATGAGATGTTACATTCCAGTTTCACTTTTTGTTTAGCTTTAGTAGTGAAGAACCCTTCTGATTGTGAATAGTAATTCCAAAAAAAAAAAAAACACACACACACACACACACACATCTGTATTCATTGTAAATGTTAAATACATGTGACTAAATACATTACCAAACATATAGATTCACTTTTCAAACACATGGTAAAAAGAATAATAAGTAGAGACAAAGCAGAGCAGATATAGTTTAAAGTATTTATTAACACAATTGTATTATTGGTACCTTTACTGTAAGCAACACCATCAATATATTTGGTATAATGTCCTATCAATTATTGTTATTATAGTTGTTGTTATTATGATTATATATGTAATAATAGTATGGTTATATTTTCTATATATAGGTTAATTATAGTTATTAGTGATAATTATACAATTATATATTATGGTAATTATTACAATGCCTGTAAACAGTTTATTATTGACAGATATATTGTTGATGCTATACTGATTATTATTACTACTATTACTGTTATTATCCAAAATTATATTCTAACTTTTAAGTAAATTCAATATTTTCCAGGGTGAAGCAAAAAAAACGCCTCCTATTTCAGCCAATTTAGGAGTGCACAGGGAAAGAAATCTTGCACCGACCCCTTTGTTAAAAAAGGGGATCAAGCAAGCTACTGGTAAATATATTAATATATTATTAAACAACATGTAACATTCTGAAAAATAGGTAAAAATTGTAGGGCTGCAACTATATTGATTAAGTTAATTATCTCAAAGTGTATTTAGTAGATATCTAATTTTGTATTTATCAATGAATCAATGTGTAACATTTTCCATAATTATTTTGGGATTACATTTATTAGTTTAATTAAGAAATTAAGTCCTATTTTAATAAGTGTATATTGGCTGTTTGAATAAAATTACATTTTTTGTCAAAATGAATTAAAAAATAATTCAGTCCTAATAAGTGTTACAGTCTTACAGCCCTAAAAATGGTGAGTTAAACATTTACAACATGCACATGTAAATATAAGGTAGTGGGTCATGAAAAGGCAGTATACAATCCAAAATAGTTTGTTATGCATTTGTTAAAATTGATTATTTTATGTGTGAGTTTGTTATTAAATTCAGGGATGGCCAATATTGTGTTTATAGAAATTGGGTGCTACCGGTTCACGAGCCACAACATAAATGGAATGCAATTATCTTAGAAATATGACAATTATTCACAAAGAACATTCCTGAAAAGTAGGGATGGAGCTCGTTAATTTGTATTGATAATGAGCACCTTATCGAGCCTGCTTATCGAACCGAGCTTTTATCGAGCCCACTATCGATCTTTTTCTATTATTAAGAAAAAAGACGTGAGACGAAAAATTCTGAACAGAACCGGTATCTTTTTTTATTGGCCAGTTGTGACAGTGAGTTTGTGGCTGACCACTATCTAAAATTAAATGAAGATGACAAAAGTTAAAAATATTTTTGCCTATCATTAAAACAACCATTCATATAATGTGCAATAAGTGTTAAATGGCTTTATATTATGAATAGTACTGTAATAATTACTATAAAATCTCCATGTCTCTTCAACTTTTTATAAACAAAAAATCCATAGTTATGTTTTCTATTCTTTTTTCTTTGTTTTAACCAAAATATATCACTCGCACTCCATTTTACTAGGGCCTTCAAATACAGTACTTTTCTAACAGACAGAAGGCAAGTGACCTTTTTACTTTTGGAAAATAATATTGAAGAAACGGTTAATGTGTGTACTGTCACTTTAAAAGCGCAATGTATACTTCATCGTACGACGGTGTCACGCACCAAACATAGCCGATCTCCAAGCTCACCTGCGTCTGTTCGCACCATGTTGTGAGCTTGTAGATCTGCCATTTTCCGCAACGATAGACTGAGGGACGGACACGCTCAAGCAACACTAGTTATTCATTCACAGGGAGATCCCAAACGGATTATTATCAATTGGATTATTAAAATTGTCAACGGAGACTTGCTACCTTGGGTAGAAGAGGACGAGTGAAACTTTTGAGCGTTTCACTCGTTAACGCCATTGTTTCACCGCTGCACCGCACATGTAAACACAACGACGGAACCCGAGTGTACAAATGGAACCAAATGGACGCTTACAGCCCCCTTAAAATAGTGATGTAGTGAGCCAATAAAATTCATCTTCCTTGTTTCCTTGGGCAGCGCTGTTTGGCACAACTTGCAGCTATCAATACACTTTTAGACCAACATGTTTGTGCCAGCGTGGGTGATTAGATTTATTTCTTGATCGCCTCTTGTTTTGATAGTTTAGACATGACGTCATGGGCCGCTACACTCGATAACAGGCTCGACAAGCCTAAAGCTTATCGAAAACCGGGTCTCGATAAATTCATGCCCGGGTATATAATGGACCCGGTTTTCGAGCTCCATCCCTACTGAAAAGTAGAAAAAGGTTAAAGGCAAAATAAATGTCAGTGCTGGACGGCTGAAAAACAGGGAAACAAGTGTTAGTGTTCTTTTCAAACAAATGCTTCACAATCAATAGTTATGAAAAAAGACAAAACAATGCTACAATGCTTTTCTCATAGAGTTATAATGTATCAGAGTGCAATACTCCACCCAACCGATAGGGTCGCGTAAATGAAAGCCAATGGAGAAAATTCGAAGACAATAGCCACCAATCCGATTAAAATGATTTTTATTGAACAATACGGAAGATAGGTGTACTTATGCGGACCCATACATAATTGCAACATCTGTGGCCATGGGGTCAGCACTTTATATTAGAAATATGAACGTTTGGCTCGAATCAGAGGCACGGTCCTTCAACTCCCAAAAACCGAGGGTGGTTTAGCGCTTCCCAATCTCCGTCAGTATTATTGGGCATCTAACATACATAAAATAATTTTCTGGAATACTAATTTGATTTTTGCAGTACAACCCCAATGGGCCAACATGGAGGGAGCTTCCTCGAATCTCTCTTTATGGTCGGTGGTCTGCTCTCAACTACCCCTCCCGGTTAAACAAGTGTCCAAAAACCCTATCGTAGTTAATACATTAAAGATTTGGAACCAGTTTAGAAGGCAATTTGGTTTACACAGGTCCTCAAATCTAGCACCCGTATACAGGAATCACCATTTCCTTCCATCATGTACTGACCCTGTATTTCGGATTTGGGCAGACAAGGGTCTACGATACATCAAAGACCTTTATACTGACAATATCTTCTCCTCATTTGCAGCCCTGTCTGCTGAATTCGGCCTCCCTAAATCTCACATGTTTTGCTTTTTTCAAATCAGGCATTTTGTGAAAAGTCAGAACCCTCAGTTCCCGAACCGGCCACCTGACTCGGTGATAGACTCCTTTTTGCGGGTGACAGGAAGCTTACTTCAATTATATATGACACAATCTTTGCAGTTAATTCGACTCATTTAGATTCCCTGAGGGCTACCTGGGACCAGGACCTCGGTATCACCTTGTCCGATAATCAGTGGGACCATGCTTTAGACCTGGTACATACCTCTTCTATTTGTGAAAGGCACAAACTATTGCAGTGCAAGATATTACATAGAGTCCACTATACCAATACAAAGCTGGCCAGAATATACCCTGAGAGGTCCGATGCTTGTAATAGGTGTAAACAATCGCCAGCAGATTACATGCACATGTTTTGGTCCTGCCCTAAATTGTCAACATTTTGGTCAGAGGTGTTTAACACCCTTGGGGTGGTGTTGGGTGAACCAATTGACCCGGATCCCCTCACTGCTCTTCTCGGAACCACAGTAATGCCTGTTGTGCGCAATTCAGCACGTCGAGTTATTGCTTTCATGACCCTACTCGCTAGGAGGCTTATTCTCCTTAAATGGATATACACCCCTCTCCTCCTACACACAATAGATGGATTCATGAAATGTTATACTGTCTCAAACTTGAGAGGATCAGGTTCTCCCTTAACGGCTCTTTGGAGATGTTTCAAAAAATTTGGCAACCCGTTCTAGACCACATTGACACCCTAACTATGGTGGAAGAACCCGCAAATTAGTGTCTCCCTTGAAGGAGAGACTAGACCAAACTCAAGTTCTCCCTTAACGACTCTTTTTACCATGTTTCTCCAAAGAATTTTAGTAACCCTTACCAGATCTCATTGGCACCCATATTACCAACTTAATTAGTGCATATAGCAAAGAGACAGTGCCAAGATCAATCTTGAAAACTGTCATATTGTGCTGAAACATTGGCCACGTATGGATAAGACAGACACAGGGGAGACAAAATCAGAGCCTGTTAATGGGCATCAACAATGGGTAATTTATTCAACCCCTAGCCACACCTCTAATCACCCCCCTATTATCACCTTTCAGTCAGCTGACTCGTCCACGCCTTTATCTCCTCCAGGATGGATTACTGCAATGCACTACTCATCGGGATCCCTAACAAGAGCCTCCAAAGGCTCCAATACATCCAAAACAGCGCTGCTAGGGTCCTGATGAGAGTGCGAAAATATGACCATATCACACCCACCCTCCGCTCACTTCACTGGCTCCCCATCTCCTTCAGGACCGAATACAAGATTTCCCTTCTCACCCATCAGTGCATTTACGGCAACGCCCCCCTCTACCTCAAAGAACTCCTCACACCAAAACCCGCCACCCGAAGCCTCCGCTCCAACAACACCAACCTTCTTGTTGTGCCTGACACCAACCTCCGCACCATGGGCGACCGGGCCTTCTGCCACACAGCCCCATGTCTGTGGAATGCCCTCCCAGACCACCTGAGAGCGCCACAGTACACTGATGCTTTAAAAAATGGACTAAAAAAATCTACCTTTTAAAAAAAGCATTTTTCTAATTTTTCATGGACTTTGTTTTTCGTATTGAGTTTTAATTTCTAAATTTTGGCCCTTTAGTTTAGCCTGGTTGGGTCTATTGTAATTGTTTTGTTGCCTATGCTGTTTTTATGCTCTGCTTTTAATCTGTAGCACTCTGAGATCTGTGAGATTATTATTATTCTTATTATTATTATTAGCTGACAACTATAGAAAATGTAAGCAACATATACTTGTCACCTGAATACCAGTGGTTCTCAAACTATTGTAATGTCAAAGAGCTTCCATTTTTTAGCCTATGCATTAGACCACAGACCCCCACAACCTAGTATTTGACCTCAAGACAATGTCAATAAGCCAACATTAGATAGTTACACACCTTGCAGTAGGTCTGGGATGGTGTGTGTCACCTGGGTCCGCAGCAGGAGCTGTAAAAAAAAAAAAGAAATACAATATTTTAGACACAAAGCTATGAAAGTACATGCATATCAATAGACAATAGCAGATCTACAAGCTGACAAGTGACCAACAAGCTGACAAGCCTACAAGCTCACAACATGTCGCATTGTGAGCTTGTAGCAGTGGCGTTCCCAGAAATTACATTTAGGGCAGGCGAGATTTTTTTCCTGTACCCCTCCGAAGGGGGGGGGGGGGGGGGGGGGGGGTACTCGGGGAAAAATGTCGGGGGGAATCTCGGGGGAAACAAGTTAACAACAACACACTGACTACAAAACTGAAAAACGTTAATAAAAACAATATGCTAGTATAACCAATCAATTATTCAGCGGTGGTCTCTTCATGTTATAGTTTAATGGTTCAAGCTGCTCTCAGACTCAGAGCCCCTTTTATGCCAGTGAGTACAGGTGATGGCCCAGACCCCCACACCTGGGCTGGCAGTCCTGGCACCCCATGAAGATAAAGGCATACATTTGCATCACTATAGGCGACGTCGCTCCGCTGCCTGCCCGCGTGAATGGACGAGGAGGTCCGACGGCCACTATTCTCTTTGGATTTTTTTCACTGCCTGTTTTTCAGTCTTTTACTTTAGGGGAGGCTAGATTTTAGTTGGGCAGGCGACCGCCTGCCCTGCCTCTATGGTGGGTACGCCACTGACTTGTAGATCTGCCATTTTCAAATAGCCAAAGTTTAAATGGGGCCGAAGTGGTTAATGTACCCTATGTTTTTTTAAACAATAACCAAAATCTACAAAGTAACTAAAGGTTTATAACAATTGTAGTGGATTAAAAGTACAGCATTTGCCTCTGAGCTGCAGTGGATAGAAGTACAAGTACAGTACTTTTCTATGCAAACTGATACAGTAAAAATCACTGTTTTTGCTGGCAGCAGTGGCACACTATTACACTGTTGATATGGCAGTCAAAGAGTTAAGCTACAGAGTATATATATATTGGCAATGCCTCCTTAAAAACGGACAATGGACTGACCCCAAGAAAATGTCCATATGCTAACATTAGATAGTTAGATCTAAAAGGTTTTGATTTGCACATGTGTCATGTTATGTTAAACAAACCTTGCAGTAGTGCAGTCTGGGACGGTCCCCTCAGTCCACAGCTGTGTTGGCCAAGATATCAGGTCCGATGTACAGCCACGCCACAGCTGAAAATTTCAAGCAAAAATACTGTATTTTAGACACAAATATATATTTGTCACTAAGCTCACAAGTTATCCACAAGCTGACAAGTGAGCTTGTCGATCGGCTATTTAAAATAAGGAAACAAGTTTACAGTGAGCTTGTAGATCTGCTATTTTCCAAACATTAAACTCACAGTGAGCTTGTAGATATGCTATCAGTGATGTTGCTAGGTTTTCAATGTAATGGGTGAATAAAATGTTTTTTTTTCTCTCATTCTTTTTTATCTCCAAGGGTTATACTTATAGCTACATTCACATTATCTGAACATTAAACAAAATGTGGCAAATTTTAAACTATGTGTAAAAGAAAGTGTGTGTGAGTACATTATATCCTAATACACTGGTTCTCAACCTTTTCAGGCTGCGACCCCCCCCCCCCCCCCCCCCCCCCCCCAAATAATCATATTTTTACTGGGGGGCCGCCAAAATAATCATATTTGAACCGCGGATCCCCCAAAATAATCATATTTGAACTGCCCCCCCCCCCCCCCCCCATCTGACAAGCACTTCAGGGGTTGTGGCATTACGTTTAGTTTGACTTGGTTCCACACAGTAGCTGTAGAATACGAGCGCTCGTAGACGTATTTACGATTCTGACGTCTTCAATCTACGAGAGTTGTAGGGTTCACGCCCCATGGACCTGGACTTTCTGCACTATGCCCTGCAGATACTCAAAACGTGTACAAATTGAAAATAAAAGGTGCTTACCTCAAAGCCCCAAATGTTAACTACTTCTACGCGGTAGTAGTTTAATGTAATAATCCATATCTTTCAATAAAGAAGTGTTTTAATGCCGTCTGTGGCCGAACGCCATTTTTTCACCCTCGTTTACTTCCCGTTTACATTGAGTGTATTTCTGGGTTTCACCGGATGCGCCCCCTCACTACCCGTCTCTACCGCCCATTGGGAACTTCCGACAGAATCGGCCACAGACGGCATTAAAGCACTTCTTTATTGAAATATATGGATTATTACATTAAACTACTACCCCGTAGAGACAGTTAACATTTGGGGCTTGGGGGTAAGCACCTTTATTTTCAATTTGGACACGTTTTGAGTATCTGAGGGGCATAGTGCAGAAAGTTCAGGTCTCCATGGGGCGTGAACCCTACAACTCTCGTCTCGAATCATAAATACGTCTACGAGAGTTGTATTCTACAGCTAGTTCCACAGATAAATATTGTGAGGCGTTGTGAGCTTGTGGATCTGCTATTTTCTTAGATGATTTTAGATAAGAGCCTATCTAAAGAATCATGCAGTGGCTATATTTTCAACACAAATGCGTGCTGCTTCGATGCGAGAGTGTGTTGCGTGTAACCACAGCACAGATTTGCATCGCATTGTAAACAGCTGTGCCTCTTATACACACTTTGTGAGTTTCTAACTTGCCGTCACAGTCAGTGTGTGGTACTTTTAGATGGATCTTACTGTAACAGACAGATCTATCCACCGTTCCAGCCACAGGGCATGGATCACAGACTATATATTATAACCATGATCACAGTAACACGACGGAGCCAGCTAGCCGCTAAACATTAGCGTAAGTCGGTGTTGCCAGATATAGCGAAAGAAATAAGCAGCACGTCTATGCAAAGAAGCCCAAAATAAGCAAATAGGGGGCAGGTCAGTCAAACTTTAATGTCTAATGTTGAGAGCAGTGATTTTAAAACATTTTCATGCCATGGGCCCCCAATATTTACAAGCTACTTTACAGAAAAAAAGGAAGCCCAAAGTCGCTTATAATTACAGATTTGGCAACAACACTGGACTCTGGACTGCGCTGAGAGCAGCCACAAACACAACACACACACGTAACAGTAGCCTGAAACAAACCTAACCTGGCGATTGCACTTAATTCATTTAAGGCCCGTACATATACATAAACGTTCAAATTTCAAATATAGAGTTCTTACCTCATGGCCACGGATGTGACAATTCTGTTCAAGCCCTCAGAAGTAACCGTATCTTCTGTATTGTTCAATAAAAAGCATTTTAATCCGATTGGTGGCCATTTTCTCAGCATGTCCGCCATATGCTTTCAACTGCATTACCCATCGGTTGGTAGGTGTACTGCACTCTGATCTGAGTGTGCCAACTATGAGCAAATGGCCACCGATCAGATTAAGATGCGTTTTTATTGAACAATACGGAAGATACGGCTACTTCTGAGGGCCCGTACTTAATTATAACATCCGTGGCCATGGGGTAAAAACTGTGTTTGAAATCTGAACGTTCATGTAGATGTAGGGTCCAAAAAAGGCGGGAAAAAAGTATATAACAGTAATATTACTCAAAAAAAGGCGGGGAAAAAAGTATATTATATAATCATAAGTAATATTACTCACCTCAGTGATCAGTGATATAATATGAAGCGAAATCAAGTAGAACAGTTTCCAATAGTAATCTATCATCGTTCGGAGGCGCCGTTCGGAGCGACCTAGTATCCACACGCCAGCTTCAAAACTGAAGGAGACGAGCCAGAAGGGGTGTATTTAAGGGGAGGGACAAAACCGCAAGGGCTGTGATTGGTCAGACAAGCAGACATGCGTACATGCGAGAGGGCATGCCCGGGAATTCCCTCTCGCATGTACGCAAGCACAGCCACCCCCGCCCACACGCACACACGCACACACACACACGCTATTACACGCACGCACATGCGCACGCACCCAAACAACTCTATGACGTGCACACACAAACACGACACAAGCCCCGCCCCCCTCCCCCCACACACACACACACACACACACACACACACACACACACACACACACACAAACACCAACCACACGCACGCACACGCGCACGCACCCAAACAACTCTATGACATGCACACACAAACATGCACGCAGGTAAACCATTTCCGTATTTGTTTTCATAGAACAAACAAAAGGACATTGAAGTATTAACCAAAAATAGATACATTTGTTTTCAATGCAAACGTCATTTCACTAATTTAAAAGTTAAAGAGAAGAAGTTAGCGAAATATATAACAGCAATAATAATAATAATAATAATAATAATAATAATAATAATAATAATATTTAATAATAATAATAATAATAATAATAATAATAATAATAATAATAATATTATTACATAATAATAATAATAATAGACATACATTGTAATATTTATGTAACAATGAATATCAATTAATCAATGATATCAATACTGCAATTGTAGAAACACTCTGTTACAAGTCTGGTAATGAAAATTTACTTGAGTAAAAGTACAAAAGTATCTGCATCAAAATATACTTAAAGTACCAGAAGTAAAAGTAGTAATTAGGCAGAATGTCACATTAGGGACTAGGGATAACTGGGCACCAAAACCATCTTGGCACTAGGGACATGAGGGTATTAGGGACACGTGGGCACTAGAGAAACGTGGGCACCTGGTCAACTGGGAACTGGGCACTTGGGACATGTGGGCATCTGGACAACTGGGCACCGAGTTACAATTTCAATAGCTCACAGGGACACTGGGCACTGAAAGCAAAGTTAAAAATGAAATGTACATAATGTATTTTGTGCTGGTTTATTTCGTATAAGAACAGGAAGGACACAGTATTGTAGATCACCCTGATTATTTGGTCTGTCTGGTGGTGGGAGGGGCCATGGGGTATATCAGGGGTGAGTTTGACAGTCCTGCAAAAATAGCAGATCAGGAACTGTCACTTTCTCCAAGGAGGTGTTGTTTTGTAATTATATTTAGTTAAAACCATATGGTTAAAATGCATTTGTTTCTTATTATAGAATTTGGTCGATCATTTGTTGTTTTTATTCTATTATAATACTTGATTCATTTTACATTCGATCATTTGAAGTACTTCTTTTTGAACCATGCATATGCGCCAGTGGTGGAAAAAGTACTAAGTAAAAGTACCAATACTGCAATATAAAAATTCTCTGTTACAAGTAAAAGTCCAGAATAAAAAAAAATACTTGAGTAAAAGTACAAAAGTATTGGCATCAAAATGCACTTAAAGTACCAAAAGTAAAAGTACTAAATATTTGAAAATAGCCGATCTACAAGCTCACAACGCGTCGCGATGCGATGTGTTGAGAGCTTGTAGATCTGCTATTTTCAAATAGCCTGTGTATAAAATAGGGCTAAAGTGGTTAATGTATGTTTCATTATATCATAGTTTATGTCTGAAAAGTAACCAGTAACTAAAGTTTTCAAATAAATGTAGTGGAGTAAAAATACAATATTTGCCTCTGAGATGTAGTGGAGTAGAAGTAAAAGTATAGACAATTGGAAATACTCAAGTAAAGTACAAAATACCTCAGAGAATTGTACTAAAGTACTGTACTTAAGTAAATGTACTTAGTTACTTTCCACCACTGATATGCGCCCAAAGATGCTCCCTTTCCAACAGGGGGAGGACGTTGAGAACTTTATTTGTGCGATTTTGAGCGTATCGCTCGCACACGGGGCTGGCCGCAGTCTGGATGGGCCTGTAGACTGGTTTATCAAACCCAGTGCCATCTATTAGAGAGTTACGCCAACTCCGTTCACTTCTTCGGGCCAGGTCTTCCACATACACATACATTGGTGAATAGTGACAAATCCCTAAACCGGAAGTTCATGGAATGCATTGAAGTCGACGGCTCCTTGTCACTATTTCCAGCTACATGAACCACGTGACCGACGCTGTTTCTGACCCCTCATTGGCGCAACTCTCTAATAGAAGGCTCTGATCAAACCCTCTGAACAATTCAAATAAAATCACACCAAGTCAAAGGTTTAGTTACAAAAGGGTCTTTATATTTACATCATGGAGGAATAAACCAAAGAGCGAGCGGAAAAGGGAGACGAGAAGAGACAGGGGGTGTCAGTAAAACGATGCATTTAACAATTACATTTTGACGACGTTGGTCGTCGATTCTCCAGTGGAGAATCCAACCGGTCGTCTTCCAGTCTTTCACCACATGACGCACTAGAAAAATACTGATCCTCCTCAGACAACAACACACGGACAGAAAGAAAGAAAGAAAGAAAGAAAGAAATCACATGCTAAAGATTTTAAAATGTGTTTTTCTTCTGAAAACGACACCGGTGCTTTTCTACGAATGTCGTCAGTAAAGAATAACAGTCTGTCATTAAACGTTTAACAGGAAGAAAACAAAAAAAGTGCCAAATCTTTTACAACAGACGGGTTGGGGCTGGGTTTACCATTCAAGCCGCTACGAGGCCTGATTTACGCTCCGTCGTATATGACGCGACGATTAATAGCCGATTTACAAGCTCACAGCGTCCAGTGGTGGAAACGAAGTACAAATTTGGGGTATTTCCAACTTTCAATTCTACTCCACTACATCTCAAAGACAAATATTGTACTTTTACTCCACTACAATTATATGACAGCTTTAGTTACTAGTTACTTTGTCGATTTTGATTATTATTACAAAACATACATTACCCACTTCAGCTCTATATATTTTGGCCATCTTTTGAAAATGTCAGATCTACAAGCTCACAATGCGTTGCGATGCGACGCATTGAGCTTGTAGATCTGCTATTTTCAAAAGATTTTTATACATTTTTGAAAACTTGAAATGGAACATTCCGCATAATGAGTACTTTTACTTTTGGTACTCAAAGTACATTTTGATGCCAATACTCTTTTTACTTTTCCTCAAGTAAATTTTGAATTCCAGACTTTTACTTGTAACAGGGTATTTCTACATTGCAGTATTGATACTTTTAACTTAAGTAAAAAGAAATGTAGGTACTTTTTCCACCACTGACATCGTGTCACGTCCGCGACACGTCGTGAGCTCGTTAGATCGGCTATTTTCGAGGTGTGACACCGGCGTCGAGCTACGAAGCATAAAATCAGGCTCGTAGCGATCGTAGCTGCAGGCAGGGACGTGCACAGAGAGACTCTAGGTGGTGCTAGAGCACCTGCCCTTTGCCCTCTTGACCAGAAGTGCCCTTTTGAAAAAAGAGCACTTCAACAGGGGGTCCGGGACCCCTAGGGGGTCCTCAGAGTTACTACAGGGGGTCCGCCATATCTTTATGTGATATGATTTTTCTTTTTACCATAACCACTCGAAACCTAGCATCCCTTTTCTGAGGAGAACTTTAGCCAAAAATAGCAGATCTACAAGCCCACAACGCCTCGTGCTGCGAGGCGTTGTGGGCTTGTAGATCGGCTATTTTTGGCAAAGAGGTATAGGTGTAGAGGGAAAAAAGAGCAGACCAAGTAAACAAAAAAAAGTATAATTTACTTGAGCACCTGCCCCTCAAAATGTCTGTGCACGCCACTGCTCGTAGCGATCGTAGCTGCAGGATGCTACGAACACTGATGACTCGGGGGGGGGGGGGGGGGGGGTTTGGGGGTTTGGGGGGGATTCACACACATCTTGTGCAATAGTGCAAACTGTCGACCGAGAAGAGAAGAGTGACCTTGACGTTTAGACACAGAGACCACACCCTTCGGCCAATTTAGGTTCTTTCTTTTTTTACCTTTTTTTTTTTTGCACCTTACAAATGGCACCACCATGCATGCCTATGTCAGGGTCATATTTCAATACTAACCAAATAAATATAAAATAAAGGGGATGCTTTGTTGAAGATAACAAACACTTGAAGTTGATGGGAAACACTGTTCGATCAAAAGATCATAAAGATTATAAATACACTTTAAAATATATATATACACATGGGGGGAAGAAAAAAAAGTAAAAGAAAAACTATGAAAAAAATATCAATCGCAATAAAGCCTTAATATTTATTAATTTAATTGAAAACAGCCCCCGGGAGGCTATAGTGCACATATAAGAGATACTGAGGCTTGTTCAGCAGGTCAAAAGGTCAAAATGTCCCCGACCGCTACAGACACAAAACTGTCGAAAACATCGAAAACAGCCGATCTACGTTGTGAGCTTCGGCTATTTCCGACGCGCGACTCCCCCCCCACCCCCCGTTATACGACTTTAGCATAAATCAACCTTTAATCTCACCAATCCAGGTTAGGTTTAGGCTCCTCCTGTTAACCACTTAAACCCCATATCGTTGTTGAGCGTAGTCCCGGGTCTTTTCCGTTTTCGCTCTACATTATAAATATCTTTGCTGAAAACACAAGCTATAAGCTTGTACAGATAGATCTGCTATTTATTTTCTGCGAAATTCCCCCCCCCCCCCCCTAGAATATGGATGGATGCTGGGGTTTAAGTAGTTAACGTGAGACGACACCCCAGCCAACCCTGCAGCCAAAAAGGAACAGACCGCCACTCCAACTAACCAATCACGTTTGAATGCATTGCCAATAAAACAAAAGAAGGTGCATCCTCCTCATCACCGCTGAATAAAGGCAGTGGAAACACCCCCCTCCCCCACCCGCCTGTGCTTAACGCACACACACACATTCACAATGTCCAAGGGGGGGCGGAGTGCTACGGCGCCTCCCTGTGGCCAAACCTCTCACTACAACGCATTGACACAAACAGATAATTCAGCTCAGTAGGATAAATAGTTAAAGAGGAGAAAATAAAATAAAACTACATTCTTGGTATAGCAACTGAAATAAGATGAAATTCTGAACCATAGCAACAACAGGCGCCAACTCTTTTTTTTCCCCCGGGTGGTTTTGAAAAGGAGGCTTCTGATTGGAGGAAGAAAAAAAAAAACAGCGCAGGAGAGCGAGCGAGCGAGCGACGGCAGGTTATCACGGCGAAGAATTCTGCTCCGTCTGATGTGATGATTATTATGATATGATGCGATATGATAGGTACAGTCTGTCACAATGTCCTTTAGCTGTAGGCCAAAAACAATGCAAGAAACAGTGTGTGTGTGTGTGTGTGTGTGTGTGTGTGTGTGTGTGTGTGTGTGTGTGTGTGTGCGCGCAGCAGTGGTGGAAAGTACATTTACTCAAGTACTTTAGTTAAGTAACATTTTGAGGTACTTTTACTTTACTGGAGTATTTACAATTTTCAATACTTTTACTTCTACTCCACTACATCTCAGAGGCAAATATTGCACTTTTTACTCCACTGCAATTATTAGAAGACTTTAGTTACTAGTTACTTTGTAGATTTTGATTATTATTACAAGACATACATTAACCACTTCAGCCCTGTATACACATTTCGGCCATTTGAAAATAGCCGATCTACAAGCTCACAATGCGTCGCGATGCGACGCATTGTGAGCTTGTAGCTCTGCTATTTTCAAAGGATTTTTTATACATTTTGAAAACTTGTGAAATGTGACATTGTGCATAATGAGTACTTTCTACTTTTGGTACTTTAAGTACATTTTACTGGAGTAGAACATTTGAGTACTTTTTCCACCACTGGTGTGTGTACAGACATGACCTCCGACCTCTCCACACTTCCCAGGTCTTTCCCCGTACGGAGCCGAAACCAGCCGATCTATAAAAGCTCGGCTGGTTTCGGCCTAATGTCAGGCTAGCGACACCCAACGTCATACGAAAATAAAATCTGCCTTAAAGGACAACTTTGGTTTTTCACAACCAAGGTTTATATTTTAGCTTGTAATTAAAGTAAATAAAAGATGAGTGTATTTTTTTTTTTTTTTTTTTTACTGCTTTCTATAGTTTTTGCAATTTTCGTGATCTCGCGGGGGCATTCTGTCCGTTGGCTAAATATGTATTTTTTTTACACAATAACCTGGCGTTTTCTTTATTATTAATTACAGTAGCTCTTCGAACCCCCAATAACTCACATCTGGCCATCAAATTGTATTACTGTTACAATTACAATTATGTATTATTGTGTAAAAGACATATTTAGCCACCGGACAGAATGCCCCCGCCCACTGTAAAAAAATATCACGAAAATTGCTAAAACTATAGAAAGCAGTAAATGGAAAAAAAATAACACTCATCTTTTATTTACTTTAATTACAAGCTAAAATATAAACCTTGGTTGTAAAAAAAACAAAGTTGTCCTTTAAGGGTGTTTTTGTTGTGTTTTGTAACAAATAAAACTTGTTGTGTCTTCCCCGTGTGAACGAACACATTGAATGAAAAAAAAGAAAGAAAAAAAAAACATTCTATAAACCGTGGTTGTCGGGTAGAAACCTTGCATCTCCATATTTCAACTTGTTGCGTTTTTTTGTTTGTTTTGTTGTTAACACAACGAGTGCCAGAGTTTTTTTTAAAACAGGGTTACATCCAGTTGCCAGCGTTTCTAACTGTTTACGCCGATCGTTCTAGAGCTGCAAAAGCCTCGACGAGGATCCGGATGTAAACAAAGGGTGTTGCCGGGGCGATGGTCCCATCTAACAACTGGAACAATAATGTTTCTAACGCGATCCGCCATTGCATTGAGTGATCGCCCGTCGAAAATGGCTTGTTTTCACCACTGTATAAAAAGTATGGAGATAGGGAGCTTTTCCTCCAAACTAAACCAATGAATAGTATTGATACCTGGAACGCATCTGTGTCACTTTAGATGTCTTTGGCTATTCAAAAATAGCAGATCTACAAGCTCATAGCGCGGCACCGAGTGCCGCGCTATGAGCTTGTAGATCTGCTATTTTTGAAAAATCTTGACTTTTTTTTTTGATTTTTTTCAAAAAAAACTTAGGATTTTAGAAAACATTTTAAAGAATCGCCCCAGGCCTTTAATGGGTTAAACAAGAGCCTGGGACAAAAAAAATAAATACATTGGATCCATTGGAACAAGTTTTCTTTTTTTTTTTTTGACTTTTACAAGGTTTCCACCCAAAAACAGCCACGATATACAGTGTGTGCAAAAACAAGAGATGACGTCACCCTTCCCTGCCTGTTTGTGCGTGTGCATGCCATGTGTGTGTGTGTGTGTGTGTGTGTCTCCCTCCCCTCCCTCCCCTCTCTCTCTCTCTAGCTAGAGGTGACGGTGGTGCCGCTGCCCAGCTTGATGATCATCTGCTGACAGTCGTGCAGCGTGCGCTTGTCTCCCAGCTTCTCCAGGGTGCGCGCCGCGTCCGCCAGCATGCCCACCCGCTGGCCCGGCGCCGACAGGAAGGAGGGCGGCAGGAAGCGGCACGCCAGCATCACCGCCTCCGCCTGCTCCCGCTGGCCCGGCCGCGTCTCACACTCCTCTGGAAGAGGGGGGGGAGAGGGGGGGGGGGGGGGGTAGGGGTTAAAGACGCACTGCAGTGACATTTTCGGTCATTTTATTTTGAAGGTTCAGTCTGAAACGTGGCTCATCCGACTCTAAACCAATCAGAAGGTCCCATCCCTTCAGGCTATGGGACGTTGGATCTCAATCACTTCAGCCGTGCGCAACACGGCTAGTGTTTGTTTACAAGTGAGAGAGAGACGGCCAGTGAAGCACGTGTGCTACTACCTGGCTTATTTCTAACCTATAATGTTTTCAGATACATATTTTAGTGTGCAGATGAAGTTTAAAATGAGTAATACACTCATCTTCAATGAGATTCAAAACGGAGTAGCCCTGTAATTAAAATCAGCTGTGTTTGAAGAACGTGCAGCTATGGGAATCAAACAGGTGCATGTAATCAAGATTCATTTATATTCATGAAGGCTGCGTTATGTCATCACGCAGCACGTTTTTGTTTACAGGAAGTCATTAAGATTGGCTTTTTAGGGACTTTAGATATAAAAATGCAATTCTTTTTTTTTTTTTTTTTTTTTTTTTGCATCTATTGTTAGGTATGCCCATATGATGACCACGGATATGCTCTAAAAGTGTGGAAAACATATTTTTCATTTCACTACACCTTTAAAGATCTCAAGTCGCCATAATCTCTCTCAAGACAAATTCTGCTAACAGCAGACACACACACACACACACACACACACACACACACACACACACACACACACACACACACACACACACACACACACACACACACACACACACACACACACACACACACACACACACACACACACACACACACACACACACACACACACCTGTTTTGGCTCCGGGGGTGGCTCTCCGTCTGAGCGAGCGGTCCAGGAGCTGGTGTGTTCGGGTGGGGCTGGCCCCCGCCATCAGCCTGGCTGTAGCTTCATGGAGGAACAACTGGAAGAGGAGAGATGGACGAGACAGAGGGAGAGAGAGAGGGAGAGAGACAATGAGACAGAGAGAGAGAGCGATAGAAAGACAAAGACAGAGAGAGTGGGATGAAAGAGAGAGAGACATAGAAAGAGAGATGATGACTCATGCAGGATGTTCAGCTGAACCTCAGAGAACACGTTGAAGTCTTCAGAACAACAACCTCACCAGCACACGCACGCACGCGCGCGCACGCACATGCACATGCACACACACACACACACACACACACACACACACACACACACACACACACACACACACACACACACACACACACACACACACACACACACACACACACACACACACACACACTTTAACCCATTAAGACCTGAAGCCGATTCTAAATGTCTCCTAAATCCCAACAGTTTTCTGAAAAACGTATGTTTCTATATCATTGGTGCTCAATCTTTTTCATGTCAAGGACCCCCAAAATGATATGTATTTCAAAATGATATGTATTTGGCCGCGGACCCCCATCTGAAAATATTTTTGTTCCAGGGGGTCCCAGAAGCAAAGATTTGAGCTAAAAATGTTCGCTTTAAAAATATATATATTCAAAGATTTGCGCACATTTTCACGATTTTTCAAAAATAGCAGATCTACAAGCTCATAGCACGGCACTCAGTGCCGCGCTATGAGCTTGTATATCTGCTATTTTTGAATAGGCAAAGTGTACATGCACATGTATATGCATGCAGTATTTCTACACAATACAATCCCATGTGTTCATTTAACTCTACTACCGAGAGCAGTAATGATTGCCGCAGCCTCGAGCAATAAGCCGTCTTTTGTTTGGCCCTCGCTTCACAGCGAACGGTTCCAACCGATACCGTGCGGTTCCATCGTTGAACCTCAATCGAGAGTGTGCGGTGAGCGAATGCACGAAGTCTAACGCCCCAACTCAGTTTTAACCGTAAAACGACCATTCTTCTCATGAGGAATCAGGACATGAACAGTGAACAAGGAAAAGACTGCTTTCCTTTATCACGCTCCACACAAATGGAACAAACTTCAGGACTCTCTGAAACTGGTTGGATTGGTCTCTATTAGGCATGTAACCATTTATCGTCAATCGGTTAAAATCCATTCAAACGGGTGACAATTTAAATCCATTTAATACAATTCTTTTCGCGATGCAAAAAGCAGAGGGCGCTTAAAAAAAGAAAATACAGGATCTTTGTAAGAGAAGTGATAAAAAAATCATTTTCAGTCATTTGCTGCTGTATTGAAGAGGATAAAAGAAAAACAATTAACACATCCACCGCCAAGGGCTAATCTCAGAATGTACTCACCAGTGCCAAGGTTTTTTTGTTGTTTTCACGTCGCCATAGACCTTGTTAAAATCCATAAAAGTGATCTCTGCTTTGTTTACATACATCGCCGACATCTGCCTGCGTCTCCCACTCAAGACCACGTGTCAAACGGGGCAGCCATGTTTGAGTTCTGACCGTTTATGTTAAGATGGGAAATGCGAGGAGAAAAAACTACAAGGGTTTAAAATGGACTTTTAGTGTGCGCCTTAGAATGGAGGCCGACGGGAAATGGAAAACGGGATCGCAAATAGTCCCGACTTCCGGTGGTGTTACACTGAAAATGGTCCGTGTAAAAAAATGAAAAAAAAAATGTTTTCGAAAAAAAGGAAAAAGCACCCGGACCGTAGGGCTACGGTCTCGGCGCTTAACAGTTGGATTTAACGGACCGTAGGACTACGTTCTTGGCGGTTAATGTGTTAAAGAGTATACTGGATTTGTGTAAGAGAAATAAAAATCGTGATTCAAATGGTATTGTGAGTTTGAGTGAATCGTTACATGTCTAGTCTCTATAAAGACATTTAGGGTGCTTCTTGAGGACGCATTACATAGTGACTGACTGCACCTGTTTCATGTAACCCTATATTTATTAGCATCTGTGACGTTCTAACGTGGCTCAAATGTTTCGTTATTGTTTTTCATTATATGTGTTGGGTTTTATATGCTGTGATCATGGCGTCCTTGAAAAAGATATACAGTACAAGTAATACAAGTGCACACACCAGGGGCGCCGGAACGGAATCTGACCTTGGGGGACACATCAGGGACACATGCACGCGCGCAAAGCGCACAAAAACAAATTTCGGGTTATTTCGGGTGTGTTTGTTGATTTTTTTTGGGGGGATAATTCGGTTATTTCGGTTAATTCGGTTCGCCTCGCGCTAGCGGTGGTCGCGAGGTGCGGGGGACTGGACTGATTTTATTATTTCTTTTTAATTATAATTGTTTTGGCTGGACTGAATAGTGGGGGGACACAGTGTCCTTCAATTAACTCATTCAATGCCATGCTCATTTTTGAATTTTGGCTCTGAGTGCCACAGCCAAAATTCATTGTAAAAAAAAAAAGTGCTTAGGAAGCGAGATACAGCCTTTTTAAGTTATAGGTTAAACAAGGAGTGGATGGAGCAGCAAATCTTCAAATCATCATATCTTGGGTTCTGAACATGTTTTTCAAAAAAAGGGCGTCAGGGCGTCAGGCCACATGACGTCTTTGACGTCTTTTGGCACAGAATGAGTTAAACAGGCGCCGGCGCCACTGGCACACACACACACACACACACACACACACACACACACACACACACACACACGTACCCGTCTCATGGCGGGTCTGAAGGTCTGGGCCATCTTGCGCAGAGAGCTGAGGTCTTGCTGGAAGCCCTGGAGCTCCGAGGGCGAGGCGGGCTGGACCCCCAGGGGCCCGGCGGAGCCCGGGGCCCCCGTGCCCACGGGGCCGGGGCCCTGCTGCTGCTGCAGACGCCACACGTTGGTCCTCATCACCAGCAGCAGGTCACACAGCAACAACTGAACCACCTGCAGGGGGCGATGGAGAGACACAGAGAGAGAGAGAGAGAGAGAGAGAGAGAGAGAGAGAGAGAGAGAGAGAGAGAGAGAGAGAGAGAGAGAGAGATGAGTATAGTGGAGAAATAAATAAATGAATAATAAACAATAGTTTAAATATATGTTCTAATTCAGTCTCGGGAGAATCGACAGAATTGTATATATAGCCTGTACGTGCTCCCAAAAATAATACCCCTGTGTTGATTTCGTCGACTAAAACTATGACGGCAATATTTTGTTGACTACCTTTTTTCACTGTCAAAAAAATAATAAAAACTAAGGTACGATGACTAAAACGAGTAAATATATTGACAATTTCATCAACAAATAAAAACTAGATGAGAATACTAGTTAGTGACTAGTGGAGAAGAGATCCAGTAGAACTAAAAGACAAGTGATTTTATGTTTGGTTGCGCTCGGGTGTTGCGTTCTGAAAATATTAAGGTCCACTGATGTAGGGGAACAATAACATTGTGGAGCCCAACCAGATATACTCATGTTATTTAGGGAAAGGGTCTTCAACGTTTTCAGGCCAAGGACCCCCGATGAAGCAGGGACCCCCTACTCTATATTGTATAAAATTGTGTGTCAGATTAAAGGTTTCTTTTTTACTCAGTCTGCTCTTTTTTCCCTCTACACCTATAGCCTCTTTGCCAAAAATAGCCGATCTACAAGCTCTCAACGCCTCGCAGCAGTTCACCTCAGAAAAGGGATACTAGGGTTCAAGTGGTTAATGTAAAAAAAAAAAATCATATCACGCAAAGATTTGGCGGACCCCCTGTAGTAACTCTGAGGACCCCCTAGGGGTCCCGGACCCCCTGTTGAAGACCCCTGATTTAGGGAATTCATGACATAGAATGGATCACAACTAGTCATATTCTAATGAAAGCCAGGCCAGGAGTGTAAAGCCTGGTGGTGATTCATGGAGGTGTTTCATTCATTCAGTCATTCATTCATCCAAGGTGTTGAGTGACAACATGAAGGTATTAACAGGAACCAGCTCCTCCTGGCTACTTTTGAAGTGTCCTTGAGCAAGACAAACAACCCACGTCGGTGTGTGAGTGTCAGTGTGTGTGCGCACGTGTGTGTGTGAGTGTGCGCGTGCGTGCGTGCGCATGTACGTGTGTGTGTGTGTGTGTGTGTGTGTGTGTGTGTGTGTGTGTGTGTGTGTGTGTGTGTGTGTGTGTGTGTGTGTGTGTGTGTGTGCGTGCGTCTGCGTGTGTGTGTGTGTGTGTGTGTGTGTGTGTGTGTGCGCGTGCGTGCCCATGCACATGCAGCTGTCAGTGGACCAGCTCTGTGTTGCAGTGCAGGTACATTGCACTCCTCATAGACACACATGCAATGCAACTACAATGCACCACAGCCCTGACCATCATCAACACACACACACACACACACACGCACCCCCTCTGCTGGCCGCCAGAGGGACAGCACAGGAGCGCAGACAGGAAACCTGCTACAAGGAATTCACTCTCTCTGTAAGTACGCGTTTATGTGTGTGTGTGTGTGTGTGTACCTTGTCGATGCTAGAGCAGTGTGTGTGTGGTCCCAGGTTCAGGCTGTCCCTCAGCAGAGCGCTGGCCTTGTCACTGTGACTCAGACTCAGCTGCCAGTTCTCTGGTTTAGACAGCAACGCTCTGACCGCTCTGAATGTGTTCAGAGACGCCTTGGGCAGGGGACTCCTGAGAGAGAGAGAGAGAGAGAGAGAGGAGAGAGAGAGAGGTTCACTATACAGGCCTAATGTGCAGGAGATTTGGGGAGACACAGAGCACCCCCCCCCCCACCCCCATGTACTGTATGCACCTGGGGTACCGTGGGGTAGGAATGTTTCATGGGCGCTGTGCTGTTCATCCCACAAATGCATGTTCCTCCTGACACAATGGGATATCATTTTAACAGGAAAATAAACCGGATTTCTAACAGTATGAATGTTATTGCCAAGCAGCATTGTTACAGCCGAGAAATAATCTGCCAAACACATGTTAGAACTTTTTGTGCTATGTTTATATATATGTATGTCTCACTCAGTGAAAATACATCTGTACTTGAGGTTTAACCACTCTGGGTGGAACATTCGTCAAAAATAGCAGATCTACAAGCTCACAACGCGATGCGTTGTGAGCTTGTAGATCTGCTATTGTTGACAAAGAGATTTGGTGTAGGTCCTAAAAGTGATATGGATCAATTCCAAATATAATCAAAACATTCTGAGGCACCCCCTGCACTGGTGTCACGGCACCCTAGGGTGCCACAGCACCCACTTTGAGAAACCCTGATATATATGTATGTACAGTATGTATGTCTCACTCAGTGTTCTGTAGGGAGCGAGGCAGGTGTTCTGCTGACGGGTACAGCCTCTCTGCCGCTGCATCGTCTCCTTGGAGCCAGTTGATGATCACCACGGCAACCGAGGACCACCACTTGGAGTGGGGGTCACATCCTGTCAGAGAAGGGAGGGGAGAAGGGGGGGGGGGAGGAGGGGAGGGGACAGACACACCGTCACTAAAACACACACACGGCACATATCTGACAACCTATAGGACACCCTGGTGACATCCAGCAATAACCAGACAAACACCAGGGGTTCCTAACAGTACATTTATTTAGTTTCCTCCCTATTCTATACATTTTTTTACCCCTTTCATATATTTTATCTATCTATCTGCTTTCAAAACGGACAAACGTTTCCACACACACACACACACACACACACACACACACACACACACACACACACACGGCGACAGCTGCTGTCTGCATCGCCGACCTCAGACTTAATCACCCGCCCCCCCTCCCTCTCCTGCTGGAGGTAGAGCAGCCATCTTGCCAACCCCCCTCTCGGCGGGGGAAACTCCTCCATTTAACATTGGATCCAGACAGTAGGATGATGCCAGCGCCGGGCATTCAGTGCGTGTGCGTGTGCACACGCACGCACGCACACACACACACACACACACACACACACACACACACACACACACACACACACACACACACACACACACACACACACACACACACACACACACACACACACACACACACACACACACACACACACACACACACACACACACACACACACACAGCTTTGTACTGAGACACTTGTGAGGACATCAACATTGTAGCATGGAAAAGTAGCTGAAAATAGGTGAACTAGAGCCGAAACATTGCAGATCTGCAGGCTTTGTGGATCTTGTTTGTATGTTTTTTTAAAGATATTTTTGGGGGCTTTTCTGCTTTTATTTGGATAGTACACCTTGTGGCCTTGTGGTTAGAGTGTCTGCCCTGAGGCTGGGAGGTTGGTGTTCGATCCCCGGGCCGGGTCATACCAGAGACTCTAATAATAGGACCCAGTATCTCCCTGCTTGGCACTCAGCATCAATGGTCGGATTGGGGGGGTAAGTCCCTGTGACATACTAGCGTCACGTCCAGGGGATGTACAAGCTGCCTCACGCTAAGGAAACAGGAGATAGGCTCCTGCCCCTACGGGCCTCAGGGCTCCTCCCCCTATGGGCCTCAGGGCTCGGCAAGGCTACGTTTTCTTACCGGTGACGGTGGCCATGTTGGATCCGATGGCGAAGGACTGGGTGGTGGCACCGGCCGCGTCCGAGGCGCTGGTCAGCAGCTGGAGGTACTCCAGAGCGTCCGCATACTCCCTGGACACGGACACAATATTTAAAATATATAATATAATAAAGCATAACTTTCTCCATCTGACAGGAAATGGTCCCTAGGTGTGTGTGTGTGTGTGTGTATGCGCTCACCCCCCCTCTCCCTGGCTGGGGCTCTTCTCTCCTCTGGGCTGGGCTACACAGTACAGAGCCTTCTCCAGAAGATGTTCCCTGAAGGCCTGCGTCACCTGGGCTAGAGGGTCCACTGTAGGAACACACACACCAGGATGAGACAAGAGGTATGTGTGCTTATGTGTGCCAGAGTGACAGAGAAAGGCCAACATACTATTTCAATTAAAGCACCACTATTGCAGGTCCCTGGCCATGTATTCAGAAATGTAATTTTTTTTAGTTAGGAAACGGGGAGAAAGAGATGGGGAGTGACACGCAGCAAAGGCCGTCGGGACTCGAACCCACAACGCCCTGTCAGGCTACATTGGAGTCCAGGTGCCCTTGCGGTCCGGGACGTTTTTTAATTCTTCCTTTAACCCATTAACACATTGACTGCCAGAGTTTTTTCAGAACAGTCTGTAGCCTCTGCCTGGGTTTTGAACGATTTTTGGTACCTGTTCGCGTAGCCACAGATTTTTTTCCTCCAGTATGATTGATCCCCAGATGGTTTCTAATCACAGATGAGATTCAGGTGTGGTTTCACAAATGTCAACGAGGTCATTTTGACCTCGTTAACATGTGTTGTTTGATGTTTGAATATAGCTCAAAACCAGTAGTTTTAAACCAAAAAACAATGTGAATTGTTTGTCCGTTTGAATTTTAACATTGACGTGAATGGAGCAGCAAATCTTCGAACATTTTTAGCTCCTAATCTGTTCGAAATTCGAAAAGGGTTGAAATTATAAAAAAAAAAAAAAAAAAAAAAAAAAAAAAAAGATTTTTTTTTTTCCCCCCTTTTTTTCAAAGACGTATATATACGTCTTTGGCGGGCAACAGCTGATTATTAAAAGACGTATATATACGTCTTTGGCAGCTAATGTGTTAAGACCTGGAACTGTGTCATTTTTAGATTTGAGCTAAAAAGCATCTATCTATCTATATACAATTTGAATCCTGCGCCATGTCGGTTGTCCGTATGCGACGCCAGTGTGACGGTGTGACGTAATCTGACATCACGATGACAACGCCAGTGTGACGTAATCTCACGACAGCATGACATCACGCATGACATCACATCCTACCTATAAATTCTAGGATGCCGTCAGATCGCACCAGTTCGACGGCTTCCATAGTGGGTTTTGGTCATTGGAGAGGTGATGCACGTCACCTCTTTCTGAAGTGGGTACTTTCAAAGCCTGCCGTGGATTTAGGAGAGCACAAAACTCTCTCTCACACTGTGAGGTGCCTGTAAGGTGGCACTGCAAAGTGAACGACGCGTCACGCTAGACGTTCGGGCCGCGTAGTTATTTTACACTTTGGGCTATTCAAAAATAGCAGATATACAAGCTCATAGCGCGGCACCGAGTGCCGCGCTACGAGCTTGTAGATCTGCTATTTTTGAAAAAACTTAAAAAAAACGTTTTTTATATTTTTTTCAAAAATCTGTTAGGATTTAGAAAACATTTTAAGAATCGGCTTCAGGTCTCAAAGGGTTAATGATCCTAACACAACACGTGTGTGTGTGTGTGTGTGTGTGTGTGTGTGTGTGTGTGTGTGTGTGTGTGTGTGTGTAGTACCAGTGTTCCCAGCCTGGCTGTAGATGCTGTCTTTAGGCGTGCTGCGTACGGCCCAGTCTCCGTCCACAAAGAAGCGATGTCCCAGAGGGTGACACAGCCACTGCATGGCCAGAGGGACGCTGCCACTGGACGACAGGCACGCCTGGCGGGCACTGCTCAGGAACACACGCTGGTGATGACACAACACACACACACACACACACACACACACACACACACACACACCGTTAAGATTTAATCATGGATTGAAGCAAAAATGTTATCTCACAACTTCCTCCCTGCTTGGCACTCAGGATTATCCCATTAAGACCTGAAGACCAGTTTCTACAAAATGTCTTCTAAATCCCAACAGTATTCTGAAAATATGAAACTGATATCAGTGGTTCTCAAACGGCCACCAAGGTATGGAATAGTCTAACCCCATCCCTCAAAACATTTAAAACAGCCCTAAAAACTCATCTTTCTGGAGGCCATAAGAGGAGGTAGTACCAGTTTCCCGGTAGACAGACGACCCCCCTCCCCTTTTTTTGTATATATTTTTCATGCTTTTTTTTTTTTGTACATAGTGGTATTTTTTCTCTGTATTTTTATGTTGATCTGAACTGTTTGGTTGCTACTATATATATATGTCTATGAAATGAATTCAAGGACCCCAACGGAAACAAGTCCGCAAGGACTTTTTTGGTCGGACCTTTTAGACAGAGAAAAGTATTATAAATGTAACTGTGTTGTTTTACATTCTTTTGCCTAATACAAATTTCAATCAATTAATCAATCAAACTTTTTCATGTCAAGGACTTTTGTACTTTTACTCAAGTACATTTTTAATTCCAGACTTTTACTTGTAACGGAGTATTTCTATATTGCAGTATTGATACTTTTACTTAAGTAAAATATCGGAGTACTTTTCCCACCACTGATGTCACCCCAACAACAACAACAACAACGCTGCATGTACTGTACTCGTATGAGTGACAAATAAAACCTCTGGGAATCTTGAATCTACAGAGTAACGTGTTAAGAGACGTCAGTTAAAATAAAGAAACTCTGGGAAACAGACTTGTGTCAAACCACAAACAGGTAGGAACAACAAGAACAGAGAAACAACACAGAACACAGCCAGGCTGTTTCACTCTGACAGCACGGGAGCACGAAAGTATTGCACGGATTTCAACTGAAGCAGTTGGCAGGGTCTTCAACAGGGGGTCCCCAGAGTTACTACAGGTGGGCCGTCAAATCTTTGTGTGATAGGATCATGTTTTTTTACATGAACCACTTGAACCCCAGCATCCCTATTCTGAGTGGAACATTAGCCAAAAATAGCAGATCTACAATAAAAAAAAATGCAGATCTACAAGCTCACAAAGCCTCGCAGCGCGTGGCGTTGTGAGCTTGTAGATCTGCTATTTTTTGTAAAGAGGTTTGGTGTAGAGGGAAAAAAGACTAAATGTAATACACATTGATCGAACCTACACTGACGATAGTGCTGTCAAAGTCTATGAAGCCGTCTAAGAAATCTATGAAAATGTAAAATTTTATATCATCGTGAAAATGTGTGCAAATCTTTTAATATATATTTTCAAAGAACATTTGTAACTCAAATCTTTGCTTCTCGGGGGTCCCTGGAACAAAACATTTTACAAATGTTCGCTTTAAAAAAATATACATTCAAAGATTTGCAAAATCTTTGAATGTAGATTGGGGGGGGCACACTCACAGAGGTGAAGTGGAGCATTCTGGGTAGGCTGGCCTTGACGCGCAGCGCGGCAGAGACGTAGACCTCGGCCAGCGTGGCCACGGGCAGACAGGAGCCCGCACACTCTGCCAGGTTCACCGCGTTCAGAGACATGTGCACCGCCGACAGGTGGCTGCCGTTCAGCTTGCCTACACACACACACACACAAACACACAAACACACAAACACACACACACACACACACACACACACACACACACACACACACACACACACACACACACACACACACACACACACACACACACACACACACACACACACATTTAATAATGTATTTATGTCCACATAAGAGATACAATACAAGGACACAAATATTACAAGGTGCTGTAAAAAAAATGTACAGTCAGCAAATCATGGACAAATACCCCCACACCCTTCAGTGGTACAAATAACAGCGTCTTCGCCATATTTGGCGGCTACCGATAGTAGAAGAGATTCCACAGAATTTTGCAAGCCGTTTAGCTGCTTTTTTTGGCATCCCAAGTTGTTGGAAGCCTCTTACCACCAACCTATGTACATGTCCCAGGCTGCCAAAAATAAACACAAGTAGATTACACCTATAACCTAGCTCTGTGATGGTATGGAGGAGCGGCTGGTATTTAATGACTTTGGTCATAAAAGCTTCCTCTAAGCTAGAGTCAAAGGTGCAGGCCATTTCAAGAATGGAAACTGATCTGTTTCCTTCAGTTTCCTAGCGATATGAGCTTGTTGATCTGCTATTTTTGAATAGCCGTCTAATAGAGATGCGCGGATGGCCTCTCACGTCACCCGAATCCGCATGTACAAATTAATTATCCGCCCGTTATCCAACCGCAATAATTATATTATCCAATTTAAACATCCGCACCAACCGTTTTTCCCGTATGTCAAAATATTATTATTTTCTGGTATTCCCTGTTAGTTTTAGCAGCCTATTAGTTGTGCGATGCGATCACAAAATACATTGATTTAGCCTATGGAATGTCGGTGCGTCTTTTTTTCTTTTTTTTAAACCGGTGCTGCGCTGAGCCTGAACATACAGAGCGCACTGCTCTGCTGCGATGAACAGTGCGGCATCCAACATACAGGCATCCAACTGCCAGCGCAGCAGAGCAGTGCCGGTTTAAAAAAAAGAAAAAAGACGCACCGAGCCACCGACATTCCATAGGCTAAATCAATGCATTTTGGGATCGCATCGCAGGGGCTGCTCTACACACTCACACAAGCACGCAGAGATTTAGCTATTTTATGGATAGATATATTAGATGTCATTAATTTATTTACCGCAATGTTTCACCCGCGGTTTATCCGATATTAATTAATAATTATATTTGATTGACCCGAATCCACCCAAACCGTGGTTAACTGCGGCAACCGCGGCTAAAATCGTGATCCGCGCATCTCTACCGTCTAAGTATAAAAGGTTAAAGTGGTTAAAATGATTGTGACGCTACGTTAACTACTTTTGCTGGGGACCCCCTAGAACCCCCTCAAGGTCCCCCCCCGGACCCCACTTTGAGAACCTTGAGAGCCTGACACACCCACCGGTCATGTGCAGCTGGTGCAGGCGGTGGTAGACCAGGGCTGCGTCGCGGCAGCTCTTGCGGGCGTCCTCCTGCAGCGGCCGGTCGGCGCCGGTCAGCCCCCCCCCCGCCCGGGCGGCCAGCCAGCGGCCCACCCACAGCCGCTGCAGACACAGCCGCAGCAGAGCCCACAGCGCGGCGCAGGCCAGGTCCAGCTGGGAGGTGGGTAAGGGTCTGCCCAGGGCCTTCATGCACGTCCACAGGTTCTGACTGGCCTGGGCAAAGTCCCCCTGAAAAAAACACACCACCAGCGGTGGAAAGTACATTTACTAAAAGTACATTTACTCAGTGGTGTAAAGTAACTAAGTACATTTACTTAAGTACTGTACTTAAGTACAATTTTGAGATATTTGTACTTTACTTGAGTATTTCCAATTTCCACTACTTTTACTTCTACTCCACTACATCTCAGAGACAAATATTGTACTTTTACTCCACTATAATTATTTGAACACTTTAGTTACTAGTTACTTTGCAGATGTAAATTATGATGTTATAGAACATACATTAACCACTTTATCCCTATTTTATACATAGGCTATTTGAAAATAGCCGATCTACAAGCTCACAACTAGCTTGTAGCATCTACAAGCTCACAACCGAGCTACAAGCTCACAACGCGTCGCGATGCGACGCGTTGTGAGCTTGTAGATCGGCTATTTTCAAACATTTTAGTACTTTTACTTTTGGTACTTTAAGTACATTTTGATGCCAATACTTCTGTACTTTACTCAAGTACATTTTGAATTCTGCACTTTTACTTGTAACAGAGTATTTTATATTGCAGTATTGGTACTTTTACTTAAGTAAAGAATTTGAGTACTTTTTCCACCACTGCATTTACTCAAGTACTGCACTTAACACATTCTTTTTTTTAATATATTTTTCCCACGTGGGGGCGCTCTAACGAAACTTTGGGATCATCCAAGGAGTCTCTAAGAAGGTGAGGCCGGATGTGGATCCATGTAAAAAAATGCTTCCGTTCGTCCGCTCCAATGTTAACTCCTTGACTAAAAGCTTAACCCATTAAGACCTGGAACTGTGTCATTTTTAGATTTGAGCTAAAAAGCATTATTTTACACTTCTGGGCTATTCAAAAATAGCAGATATACAAGCTCATAGCGCGGCACCGAGTGCCGCGCTACGAGCTTGTAGATCTGCTATTTTTGAAAATTCGGGAAAATGTGTGCAAATCTTTGAATATACTGTACATATTTTTAAAGCGAACATTTTTTAACTCAAATCTTTGCTTCTGGGGGTCCCTGGAAGAAGATATGTTGATGGGGGTTGGCGGCCAAATACATATCATTTTGGGGGTCCTTGACATGAAAAAGATTGAGCACCACTGATATAGAAACATACGTTTTTCAGAAAACTGTTGAGATTTAGGAGACATTTAGAATCAGCTTCAGGTCTCAATGGGTTAATATCTCCTATCTCTTTTTAACGTGGTGGAAATTAGCCGTTTTCGCTCTGCAACGGAGGATCGCGTTAGAAATATTATTGTTCCAGGCGTTAGTCGGGACCCTCCGCCGTCTCGCACGCAGGCTTTGTTTACATGCACGTCCGCGTCGGGGCTTCTACAGCACGAAACATATCAGCGTAAGTGGATGGAAGATATGCTGGCACTGGATGTACCCTATTTTAATAAACCTCTGGCACACGATGTGTTAAGTACAATTAAGGCCTTTTACTTGATTATTTTTATATTGTGTTATGCTACTTTTACTTAAGTAAAATATCTGAGCTACTTAACTTACTAAACACCAATCCAATCCACTTTATTTATATAGCTCATTTTACAGCGCAAGGAGCAAGAAATAGCCACGCTATGAGCTTGTATATCTGCTATTTTTTAGTAGCCAAAGTGTGGGGTGCAACTATTGATTATTTTCTTAGTGATTATGCCATTGATTACCTTTTAGATTAATTGAATAAAAGAGATTAGCGCATTATTTTTTTCAGATACATTATTTTATACATCAATGAATTGATGAGGGAAAAAAATCTACTTAAATAAAATCCATTAGTCTGATTAACCAAATGAATGCCAATTGTACACTCCACAAAGCTCATTAATCAGCTTCAGTTTTATAGCAGTTTAATTTCATCAATTCCGATTTCACTTCTTTGTCCTGCATTCTACATGAGTTCTCTCTCCTGATTGGATAAAATTGGTATCCCAGGTATGAAAATGTACTTCCAGTTTATTACAGAGCTGGAGAGACAGGGAGAGACTCATGTTACTGAACAAACGCTCTGTAGCAATGATCAGAATGTAGAGCTATTTAACACTTATTTATTACAAAAGTATATGACTTACATCATTGGTTCTCAAAGTGGGGTCCGAGGACCCCCAGGGGTACTTGAGGGGGTTCCAGGGGGTCCCCAGCTAAATGATGGACAGGGACCAAATGGACCCTTATGGGTCTGTAACTCTGAGAGTGTACAAATGGAACCAAATGGACCCTGACGGGTCCATTTGGTTCCATTTGTACACTCTCAGAGTTAAATTAACATTTTTACAATATGAATTGGGGTCCCAGAGACATACATGCCATTAAATGGGGGTCCGTAGCCTAACGCATGTCAAACTGGGGGTCCTTCAAATTAAAATGGTTGAAATCACTGCTAGAGAGCCGTAAAAATCTTCTATTATGAGGGTCCCTGGCTTATCTTTTCAAATGGGGGTCCGCGGGCTAATAACTGTCTATTTGGGGGTCCTTGGCACGAAAAAGTTTGAGAACCACTGGCTTACATCACCTATATTTGCGGCTGTGTTTCACAGGTGTTACCGTGTGCCAGCATTATAACTTCATGCTGGCAGAAACAGCTACATGAAAGTGTCCCATGTTTATGTAAACATTGTCATGTTTTTTTCCCCATAACTAATGTGGGTCCTCATAACAGAACACCTGTTTACCCTGACCAGATCCAGATCATAATGTTTACCTGGCCAGGTCCAGATCATGCACATCAGCCAGTTCCCTGTTCTTTAGTCCAACAAGCCTAATTATGTTCCGTTATATTGTCGCTTGGCGAACGTACGCTTGATACCGTTGGATGGATCGTGTTGCAAACACCACGACTCGGCGACAGACAAACTGCGTCGTAGTTTTGATTTTTTTTTTGCTGCTGGGAGCGCAGCATAACTGTCCCTTCAACTGTGTGTGTGTGTGTGTGTGTGTGTGTGTGTGTGTGTGTGTGTGTGTGTGTGTGTGTGTGCACGCAGCTGTTCGTTTGTTTTGTCAGAATGGAATATAAGACCGCTCGTCCCAAAACACGCTCGCCCCGGGTCTAATCCGTTGGCCTCCGCACGCGAAACAAATGGGGGCGAGCGTGATTTGTTGCGAGGAACGGTTACCACCCTGCGCTTCTCTCAAACACAACCGCGGAAATAATATGAATAATATTATGGGGATATAATCCTATAGGCTAGGGGTCTTCAACGTTTTCAGGCCAAGGACCCCCTAGTTGAGAGAGAGATGAAGCAGGGACCTCCTCTATATTGTATAAAATTGTGTTTCAGATTTAACTTTTTTTGTTTACTTGGTCTGCTCTTTTTTCCCTCTACACCAAACACCTCTTTGCCCAAAAATAGCAGATCTACAAGCTCACAACGCCTCGCGCTGCGAGGCGTTGTGAGCTTGTAGATCTATTATTTTTTGGCTAAAGTTCTCCTCAGAAAAGGGATGCTAGGGTTCAAGTGCTTAAGGTAAAAAAAAAAAATCATATCACACACAGATTTGGCGGACCCCCTGTAGTAACTCTGAGGAACCCCCTAGGGGCCCCGGACCCCCTGTTGAAGACCCCTGCTATAGGCTACATAATATATTGGAAATGACAAAAATACATATACTAGCAGATGCCTTTACTGTAATATGGGCGGCTATTGGATGGATAAAGAGCGTCTATAACCCATTAAGACCTGGAACTGTGTCATTTTTTGATTTGAGCTAAAAAGCATTATTTTACACTTTGGGCTATTCAAAAATAGCAGATATACAAGCTCATAGCGCGGCAAAAAAATCGTGAAAATGTGTGCAAATCTTCTGAATATATATATTTTAAAGCGAACATTTTTAACTCAAATCTTTGCTTCTGGGGTCGCTGGAACAAAATATTTTGATGGGGGTCCGCGGCCAAATACATATCATTTTGGGGGGTCCTTGACATGAAAAAGATTGAGCACCAGTGATATAGAAACATACGTTTTTCAGAATACTGTTGGGATTTAGGAGACATGTAGAATCAGCTTCAGGTCTCAATGGGTTAAACATTGTAATTGAAACATTGTAACAGGTGTTTTACCCGGGCCAGGTCCAGGTCGGCCTGCTTGCGGTGCCTCCAGAACAGAACAGAGGGGTCAGAGTGGGGGCGGGTCACCGGCTCGCCGTACACCAGCAGGCGAATCAGAACGCCCGACACCAGAACCCCGTTCAGCAGCCACACCAGCAGGGTGGGCAGCATCCAGTCCAGCCAGCCCCACGAGTCTGCTGAGGAACACAGCTTTGGATTACTTAGTGGTAGGAAAAAAACATTTCTAAGAAAGTAGGTAGCTGATATATTGCACTTTTACCTTAGCGCTAGGTATACTCTTGGTTGCTTGTTTTTACAGGAAATGCACTTAAGACTTCTTCTGGTGATTAGTAGTTTCGTTCCCTACCTATGTTGAATGCACTTATTGTAAGTCGCTTTGGATAAAAGTGTCTGCTAAATGACTGTAATGTAATGTAATGTAATTTCTTACTTAAGTAAAAGTATCAATACTGCAAAGTAGAAATACTTTTACAAGTACATCCAGAATTAAAAATGTACTTACAAAGGTTCAAAAGTGTAAGTACTCATTATGCAAAATGTCCCATTTCACAAGTTTTCAAATGTATAAAAAAATATGTTGAAAATAGCACCCACACACGCACGCACGCACACACACACACGCACACGCGCGCACACACACACACACACACACACACACACACACACACACACACACACACACACACACACACACACACACACACACACACACACACACACACACACACACACACACAAGAGAGAATGTAACACATGGACCGTGGCTCAAACGATGGATATTGTCTTTACAGTTATGCCATAACATGTGATTTGCCAATCAAGAGATTACATGACAGGTTCAAAGATATTGAAAATAAATAAAGCAGATCTACAAGCACACAAAATGTTGAAATGTGATGTTTTGGTGAGCTTATAGATTGGCTATTTTCGCTATTCGTCATGCAACGAAGCAGGGCTTAACCCATTAAGACCTGGAACTGTGTCATTTTTAGATTTGAGCTAAAAAGCATTATTTAACACTTTGGGCTATTCAAAAATAGCAGATATACAAGCTCATAGCGCGGCACCGAGTGCCGCGCTATGAGCTTGTAGATCTGCTATTTTTGAAAAATCGTGAAAATGTGTGCAAATCTTTGAATATATATATTTTTAAAGCGAACATTTTTAACTCAAATCTTTGCTTCTGGGGGGTCCCTGGAACAAAATATTTTGATGGGGGTCGGCGGCCAAATACATATCATTTTGGGGGTCCTTGACATGAAAAAGATTGAGCACCACTGATATAGAAACATACGTTTTTGAGAATATTGTTGAGATTTAGGAGACATGTAGAATCGGCTTCAGGTCTCAATGGGTTAAAGCACAATGACATTTGGGGTTTGGGGCTTGCCATAATGTATTGGTGAGATAACTTCAATAGTTTTGTAATGTTATGTTATGTTGTCAGAATCGGCTCTGTTTGCGTTTGTGTGTGTGTGCTAAAAGTTCAACTTTGTGAACCGTTTCACCAGGAGACTATTTTGAAATATCTATTTCTAATCAGCAGAGCAACTATTGAAGATATCTCAGCAACATTTGGAGTAAGGTACAGCAACCCCAAACCTCTATAAATAGTGTCATTTTGATTTAAAGGGATAGTTCACCCCCAAAATGACTTTTTTTTTCTATAGATTAGTCACTCCATAGAGACTTGAATTTATGGATATTTGTTTGTTTTTGTCTCATTCCTAAGGAATAATTTGATGACCAGCAGTGGTTCCGGTAGGAGACACAAAGAGTCTCCTTTGTATCTCCTACCGGAACCGCTGCCTACCGGTCCGATGGTCATCAAATTATTGTCATAGGAATGAGACAACAACAAAACAATATCCATGAATTCAAGTCTCTATGGAGTGACTAATCCATAGAAAAATAAGTCATTTTGGGGGTGAAATATCCCTTTAAGTGGTTAAGCCCACTACCCCCTCCCTCCACCGGGCGCACCACCCAAGAATACCTGCGATGTCCAGGCCCAGCATGGCTCTGCCCGTCCCGTGGCCGCTGGTGGCGGTGGAGCCGGCAGCGGTGGCGGTGGCAGCGCCCCCGCTGGCCGCAGTGCCACACAGCAGGGCAGCCAGCGGGTTGAGGGACAGGAAGAGGAAGGTGAAGGTACACAGCGCCATGCGGGAGCGGTCCAGCATGCCGCCAACGCCACCGCCGCTGCTGCCCCCTGCTGGAGGGCTGTCCAACACACTGGGCTAGAGAGAGAGAGAGAGAGAGAGAGAGAGAGAGAGAGAGAGAGAGCGAGAGCGAGAGCGAGAGAGAGCGAGGCGATGGTCATAAAAACACATCTATCATGGGAACCAACCTAGCCTTAATTCAATGTCATAAACTGTTAATTGTATGGCTATTTATGCAACTGTCTTCAGGTGTGTTCAGAAATATGCTTTCAGAATCCTCTCTGATTTCAGAGCGCTCTGGTTTTGTCGTCATCTGATATCAGTTCATTTACGAAGCTCACAAGGTGTCGGGATTGTGGACTTGTAGGGTTATGTTTTTTTCATTTTATTTTTGCATAGGGCTTAGGCTTAACACATTGGGTGCCAGAATTTTATAATAACAGAATACGTTCGGTGCCTGGAATTTCACCGTTGCGTTCCATTGTGCTGTTTAAAGCTGTAGACTCCATGACGAGCGATCCATGAAAAAAAAAGCATGCCTCCATTTTGCCCGATGGCGGATCGCGGATACAAAATGAGTTGTTTTCCCCAGCGTAAAAAGTTTCTGAGTTATAGGGGTTTTAGAGAAGGAAATAGAACGGAAGCGGATGGGAGCCATGTTTTTGACACGGTGATCCATCTGTCCCTTCCTTCTCAGAATCGCCTAGGGTGATTCCAGAGCTGCTCTAGCCTCTCCCGCGTGGAAAGAAACAAACAAAAAAAAAAAACATGTATATACCTTTTTGCCACTCCACGGGTGTATTTGCAAAAAGGTATATATACGGTTTTGGCACTCAATGCGTTAAGTGGTGAGATCAAATAAGATTTTTAAGATCATTTGTTTTACAAAACATCAGTCAAAATATCAGTAATCAGTGGTCTAGGACTCTACAAAATTGTGGGGGTCGCCATCGGACCCCAAAACTCTGGCATGGGTCGGGCTCTCTCCTTATCTGTGTGAAGTTTCCTGGGTTGGGGGGGGGTTACCTTGGCGTCCTCTGCCATGGGACTGTCGGGCTCCGAGTCGCTGCCACAGTGGGAGGAGTAGGAGGAGGGGGATCCCACGTCCGAGGCGGGGGGCGTGGGAAGCTCCGCCTTCACCTCGGGCTGGCCGTCCACCTCCATGGCAACCAGGTCCTTCAGAGACTCTGATGACAACGAGAGAGAGAGAGAGAGAGAGAGATGTTTGTTCTGATTAACTTCACTCACTCACTCAAACACTCAGATGCAGAAGAAGAAATGACATGACATGGAATGAGGTGAGGGGGGGGGCGGGCGTGAGAACTCACTGTTTTTCTGAGCGGCCATTTTGAGAGCGATGTTCTCCTGTTTGAGCTTCTGGTTGGTCTGCTGTATGTAGCGGATGTAGTCGATGGCCTTCCGCAACACGGCCGACTTGTTGAGCTACGGGTGACAGACAGACAGACAGCAGAAAGACACACTTGTTGAGCTACGGGTGACAGACAGACAGACAGCAGAAAGACACACTTGTTGAGCAACGGGGACAGACAGACGAAAGACAAGCTTGTTAAGCTTTAGGTTATGAGGCAGTGGTTCCCAAACAGTGGGTCGCGGACCCATTTTTATGAGTCGCGACTCGACATCCCTTTTATTGAAAAAAATAAAGATTTCAAATTTTTCAGCTTCTTCTTTCGTTTTTTTTTCTTCACAATTATTCATTAAAAAAATCTCTGGTTCTCAAAAAGAAAACATTTCAAGGACCTTCATAACTCTGAGAGTGTACAAATGGAAGAGTTATAGACCTGTAAGGGTCCATTTGGTTCCATTTGCACATTCTCAGAGTTACAGACCCGTAAGGGTCCATTTGGAACAAGGTTTGAGAGATCTCTACCTTCTCAACCTCGACAGAAACCCTGCTTGTCTGAAGGGGAGATAATATTGTGCTCATTGAGGCAGTACTCCATGTCGACCAGTAGGTGTCTCACTACCCAACACCAGGTTGTAAATAAATACTGTACAAACCAGTGGTTCTCAAACCTTTTCGTGCAAAGGACCCCCAAATTGATATTTATGCGGACGCGGACCCCCACCTGAAAATATATTGTACCAGGGACCTCCAGAAGCAAAGACTTGTGTTAAAAATGTTTTCGAGATAAAAATATAGCAGATCTACAAGCTCATAGTGCGGCACTCGGTGCCACGCTATAAGCTTGTATATGCTATTTTTGGATAGTCAAAGTATAAAATATAGATTAAGATTTATTGATATATTGCACTTTTTACCTTTTTTACTCTTAGTTGCTTGTTTTAGAATAGAATGCACTTAAGACTTCTGGTGATTAGTAGTTTCCTTGCCTACCTATGTTGAATGCACTTATTGTAAGTCGCTTTGGATAAAAGCATCTGCTAAATGACTGTACTGTACTGTAATGTAATGTAATGTAATGTCTGGTCACCTTGGCCTCTGTAATGTAATGTAATGTAATGTCTGGTCACCTTGGCCTCTGTAATGTAATGTAATGTAATGTAATGTAATGTAATGTAATGTAATGTAATGTAATGTAATGTAATGTAATGTCTGGTCACCTTGGCCTCTGTAATGTAATGTAATGTAATGTAATGTAATGTAATGTCTGGTCACCTTGGCCTCTGTAATGTAATGTAATGTAATGTAATGTAATGTAATGTAATGTAATGTCTGGTCACCTTGGCCTCTGTAATGTAATGTAATGTAATGTAATGTAATGTAATGTAATGTAATGTCTGGTCACCTTGGCCTCTGTAATGTAATGTAATGTAATGTAATGTAATGTAATGTACTGTAATGTACTGTAATGTAATGTCTGGTCACCTTGGCCTCTGTAATGTAATGTAATGTAATGTAATGTAATGTCTGGTCACCTTGGCCTCTGTAATGTAATGTAATGTAATGTAATGTAATGTCTGGTCACCTTGGCCTCTGTAATGTAATGTAATGTAATGTAATGTAATGTCTGGTCACCTTGGCCTCTGTAATGTAATGTAATGTAATGTAATGTAATGTCTGGTCACCTTGGCCTCTGTAATGTAATGTAATGTACTGTAATGTCTGGTCACCTTGGCCTCTGTAATGTAATGTAATGTAATGTAATGTAATGTAATGTCTGGTCACCTTGGCCTCTGTAATGTAATGTAATGTAATGTAATGTAATGTAATGTCTGGTCACCTTGGCCTCTGTAATGTAATGTAATGTAATGTAATGTAATGTAATGTCTGGTCACCTTGGCCTCTGTAATGTAATGTAATGTAATGTAATGTAATGTAATGTAATGTACTGTAATGTCTGGTCACCTTGGCCTCTGTAATGTAATGTAATGTAATGTAATGTAATGTAATGTCTGGTCACCTTGGCCTCTGTAATGTAATGTAATGTAATGTAATGTAATGTAATGTAATGTAATGTAATGTAATGTCTGGTCACCTTGGCCTCTGTAATGTAATGTAATGTAATGTAATGTAATGTCTGGTCACCTTGGCCTCTGTAATGTAATGTAATGTAATGTAATGTAATGTAATGTAATGTAATGTAATGTCTGGTCACCTTGGCCTCTGTAATGTAATGTAATGTAATGTAATGTAATGTAATGTAATGTAATGTCTGGTCACCTTGGCCTCTGTAATGTAATGTAATGTAATGTAATGTAATGTAATGTAATGTCTGGTCACCTTGGCCTCTGTAATGTAATGTAATGTAATGTAATGTAATGTAATGTAATGTCTGGTCACCTTGGCCTCTGTAATGTAATGTAATGTAATGTACTGTAATGTCTGGTCACCTTGGCCTCTGTAATGTAATGTAATGTAATGTAATGTAATGTAATGTAATGTCTGGTCACCTTGGCCTCTGTAATGTAATGTAATGTAATGTAATGTAATGTAATGTAATGTCTGGTCACCTTGGCCTCTGTAATGTAATGTAATGTAATGTAATGTAATGTAATGTAATGTCTGGTCACCTTGGCCTCTGTAATGTAATGTAATGTAATGTAATGTAATGTCTGGTCACCTTGGCCTCTGTAATGTAATGTAATGTAATGTAATGTAATGTAATGTAATGTCTGGTCACCTTGGCCTCTGTAATGTAATGTAATGTAATGTAATGTAATGTAATGTCTGGTCACCTTGGCCTCTGTAATGTAATGTAATGTAATGTAATGTAATGTAATGTCTGGTCACCTTGGCCTCTGTAATGTAATGTAATGTAATGTAATGTAATGTCTGGTCACCTTGGCCTCTGTAATGTAATGTAATGTAATGTAATGTAATGTAATGTAATGTCTGGTCACCTTGGCCTCTGTAATGTAATGTAATGTAATGTAATGTAATGTCTGGTCACCTTGGCCTCTGTGCCGGCCACCAGGTCCTTGAGCTCGGTGATCTTGTCGTTGATGGAGGAGCGGTAGCGCTTCTCGATGGCGTTGTGGGCCGTGCGCTTCTCGCCCTTGTGGGGCACGCCCATGTGCTTCCCGCTGATGGCGATGCGGTTGATGGGCAGCTTGTCCGTGTCCATCATGAGGGGCATGGTGGTCAGGATGGTGCCGCCGCCCATCAGAGCCTAGAGAGAGATGGAGAAACAGGAGGAGGAGACAAAACAATGAGGAGTGGGCCATTTGGACATAACTTTTTTTGTACAGTTTTATAAACTAGTTTTTTTTTTAGAGCTTGTAGATCGGCTATTTTCAGCATGCAACCAAGTGTAAAATCAGCCATTACGACGCCATCAAGGCACCGCCAACATACATTTTAGTCGACTAAATCAACTGTAGATTTAGTCGACTATAATCTGATGATATTTAGTCGACTGAAACTAGACAAAAACTTAAACATTTCAGATGACTAAAATATGACTAAAACTAAATGGAAGTTTATTCAAAAGACTATGACTAAAACTAAATCAAAATTTGCTGTCAAACACATACCGTGTGTGTTTACAAACAGTCGGACAGGCGATCATAAGAGATATACATTTTCTGTGGCCAGTTGATAAGGTAAGAAAAACGTGCATCTTTGGCGAGAGACGGTGTAGTCACATGCTGTTACAAGAGAAGGGGCCGATCGCGGTTGGAATTATTTTTCTCTGGGTGAGGCACACAGATAGCGTGTGTGTTTACCAACGATCGGACGAGCGATCATAATGAATATACATTTTCTGTGACCAGTTGAAAGGCAGTGGGCAGCCCATTGCTGGCAGTGGGCAAACGCAGCCAGAAATAAGTCTGGCAGTGAATGAGTTAACCACTTGAACCCTAGCATCCCTTTTCTGAGGAGCACTTTAGACAAAAATTGCAGATCTTCAAGCTCACAACGCCTCACGCTGCGAGGCGTTGTGAGCTTGAGTTTAATCTACAATCTACAACACAATTTTATACAATATAGAGGGGGGTCCCTGCTTCATCTCTCTCTCAGCTAGGGGGTCCTTAGCCTGAAAAACGTTCAGCAAACGACCCCTGCACTAACCTGTAGGGAGGTGGTGGTGGAGGTGGTGTTGGGCAGAGAGGTGGTCACTATGCAGTTGTCATGTTTCAGTGTGGTGAGAAGCAGAGACTCTGCCTTGATGAACTGGGGCTGGAGCAACACCTGACACATGCACACGCACACGCACACGCACACGCACACACACACACACACACACACACACACACGGTAAGGAAGAGAGATCATGTCAAACCTTTTCATATTATCCACATCAATACTTGTCTCGTGAGACTGCTGCCTCCTACAATTCTCAAATGTACAGTCTGTATGACGGAACATCTGTAAAACCAAATCTCTAACATTCGTTTTTAAACATAAGACACACACACACACATCACACGCACACACCAAGGTTATTATAGATAACGGAAACTAACAAAACAACGAAAACTGAAAAAACATTTTTGTTAACTGAAATAAACTAGAATTAAAAAATATATACGATAACTAAGTGAAACTGTATTTTGTGTTTACAACTTTTTTTTAAATTGCCATCTTTTCTTCAGTTTTTATTATTTTATTACACAATACTTACTAGCATTGAAAACAACGGTATAAAAAAGTATTTAAAAACAAACACAAAAACTGACTAAACCTATTAGCATTATCAAAAATAAAGACTAATAAAAACTAGCAAATCCGCTCCACACACACACACACACACACACACCCACACCCACACACACACACACACACACACACACACACACACACACACACACACACACACACACACACACACACACAGACGTACGGGTACTTGCTGCACATGGGGGGCGATGGTCTGTATGGGGGTGCTGTGGGTGGTGGTCAGCAGGGCGGTGGTGGCGGTCAGCCCCTGGACGTGAGTCTGGATGGCCATTGGCTGAACCCCGGGAGGGGGCGACGACAAGGTGACCATTGGTTGGCTGCTGGCTTGGTTGACAGCTGGAAAAAGAAAGCAGCATCGATTCAAAACATTGATTCAGTCACCCTTAACCACTTAAATAAAAAGGTAGGGTACGTGATAGTTTTGGGTTAAAATAAGTGTCCAATAGCTCTGTATTCTGATAGCCGATTGCCGCTCTATGAGCTTGTAGATCTGCATTTTTTTGAAAAATCATGAAAATGTTTCAAATCTTTGAATATATATTTTTAAAGCGAACATTTGTTACTCAAATCTTTGCTTCTGGGGGATTCTACAAATGTCTTCTAAATCCTAACAGTTTTTTGAAAAAAAAAACTTATGTTGCTATAAAATCAGTGGTTCTCAAACTTTTTCATGTCAAGGACACCCAAAATTATATGTATTTGGCCGTGGACCCCCATCTCAAAATATGTTGTTCCAGGGACCACTCCCCCCAGAAGCTAAGATTTGAGTTTAAAATGTTCACTATAAAAATTATATATTCAAAGATTTTCACGATGTTTCTAAAATAGCAGATCTACAAGCTCATAGCGCGGCACTCGGTGCCGCTCTATGAGCTTGTAGATCTGCTATTTTTGAATAGGTAAAGTATAAAATAATGGTTAAAGTGGTTACACAGATGCGTTCCTGGTTTTAATGGGTTCATTATTATAACAGGCATCACTGATGAATATGGAGGCTAATAGCTGTATAACATGATGGTTTGTTTGCAGGCTAATAGGTGAACTCTTATCTTATCAGTGGTCTGATGATGTCAGTCAGTGGGTGACCTCTGACCTCCCTTATCAGAGGGCTGGGCACTGTTATTGGCCTGTCACAATTATTACATCATCGCCTAGTCGCAATTATTTGAGATAATGGCAATTATTTTTGAATAATCGTCATAATCTCTCTCTTTTCATGGCCCAGGCCAGCACAGTGGCAGACTGGCAGTGCCACCTGACTTAGAGCACGGTCACACGAACAGTATGTGCGTGTCGAGAGGCTTTAGAAAGCGTGTCACAGCCCTCTATCTATCCTGACCTATCAGAGCCTGTGTTTGTGTGCTCACCCTGTCGTTGGGTTCTTTTCCGACTACACGGGGTAACCCAAAACCTGTGAAGTCAAGCGATGGTTTGTTTGTTGACGTTTCTCTACATGGTCACAACAGCTAACACACAAACTATGCAGAACTCTCTCTGACAGCTGTCTCTCTGTGTTGACCAAGCCCCCCTGAATCCAGAGGTTTGCATTGAAGCTCATTGGACATGCTGGCCATTCATAGGTACTGAACAGGGACGTGCACAGATAGACTCTAGGTGGTGCTAGAGCACCTGCCCTTTGCCCTCTTGACCAGAAGTACCCTTTTGAAAAAAAGGAAAAAAAACGTTTTTTTCAGGAGTCTTCAACAGGGGGTCCGGGACCCCTAGGGGGTCCTCAGAGTTACTACAGGGGGTCCGCCAAATCTTTATGTGATATGATTTTTCTTTTTACCATAACCACTCGAAACCTAGAATCCCTTTTCTGAGGAGAACTTTAGCCAAAAATAGCAGATCTACAAGCCCACAACGCCTCGCGCTGCGAGGCGTTGTGGGCTTGTAGATCGGCTATTTTTGGCAAAGAGGTATAGGTGTAGAGGGAAAAAAGAGCAGACCAAGTAAGCAAAAAAAAGTATAATTTACTTGAGCACCTGCCCCTCAAAATGTCTGTGCACGCCACTGGTACTGAAACTCAAAACAGCTGGGGCCACTAACACGAACGAGCGAAAACGGTTTCGACCAATGGGCTGGACTCACAAGCTTGCGCACGGGGCTGCGCACCGAGGTGACGCAAAACGTGTCACGAGGTGACGCGTAACGTGTCGCAGAAGCCCCCAAATAGGCCCCGCCCGTCACATTTCACAACCCGGAAGAAGGGGTGATTTCGGCCCATGCGCAGGATGAGCAACTCAATGCAAATGGATGGGAGGGGATATCCGGTGCCCTGCCTCTCTATTATTTTTAACTCTATGGTATTGACAGGGACACATGGCAGCAAACTCAGTAGCCTGAGGTCAAAGGTCACAGGTCACCAAACACAAAGTTCACTTCTCCAATACAACTTTGTAGTTTGTACACGTTGGGTCAATTCAATTATTATAATAATAATAATAACTCTTGTGCTGCTTACTCATACTTTCGAGTCGACGCTGACGTTCGTCGACACGTGTGACTTTCTAATAATTGGTCAACTTTGACCGGGCGTCAGTCAGCCAATGGGAAAGGAACGCCGTGGTTGACCCCACTTTGGCAGCCATTTCACTTGTAGTTCTGCTTTGAGTGAGCCAACCACTCCGACGTTAAAGGAGGAGTTCACCCAAAAAAATGACTTATTTTCTATCAATTACACACCCCATGAAGCCTTGAATTCATGGATTTATTTGAGTTTTTGTGGCATTCCTAAGCCAATAATTTGATGACCGGGTGTGTATCCTACCGGATACATTAGCCGGTAGGAGACGGGAATCAAATTATTGGCTTAGGAATGCCACAAAAACAAAAATAAATCCAGGGATTCAAGGGGTGTGCAATTGATAGAAAATAAGTCATTTTTTGGGTGAACTCCTCCTATAAGTCAAACGAACAGAACTACAAACCAGTGAACTAGCACAAAAGTGACACTGCCGACATGGGAAATGGACGAATTGTCTGAAGCCTTGGCTCAAATAATCAGAGGAGGTGACTAAGAGGAGTCCTGGGTGAGGGGTGACTCACTGTACTCGTGTCATTATTTTATTATTAATCTGCTCATGACTACGTCAGGCCACATAAACCGCTGTGACAACACTAAACACACCATAAATAAAGGCCTCTTGGTTTACGACCACGTGGACCTGCAACCAAGAAGCACGTGGGGATTCCCGTGTGTGTGTGTGTGTGTGTGTGTGTGTGTGTGTGTGTGTGTGTGTGTGTGTGTGTGTGTGTGTGTGTGTGTGTGTGTGTGTGTGTGTGTGTGTGTGTGTGTGTGTGTGTGTGTGTGTGTGTGTGTGTGTGTGTGTGTGTGTGTGTGCGCGTGCGTGTGCGTGTGTGTGTGTTATTGAAAGGGATAAATACACTGCGGGGAAATTCCCAGGATCAAATAACTCAATCAAATCACCCTGTGATGAAGGCATTGTTGCCGCAACGCGTAGGTGTGTTCTTTTATTCCTGACATGCATTTGCCAGACTATTAACCCTTTAAGACCTGAAGCCGATTCTACATGTCTCCTAAATCTCAACAGTTTTCTGAAAAACGTATGTTTCTATATCAGTGGTGATCAATCTTTTTCATGCCAAGAACCCCCAAAATTATATGTATTTGGCCGTGGACCCCCATCAAAATATGTTGTTCCAGGGGACCCCCAGAGGCAACGATTTGAGTTAAAAATGTTTGCTATGAAAATATATATATTCAAAGATTTGCACACATTTTCACGATTTTTCAAAAATAGCAGATCTACAAGCTCGTAGCGCGGCACTCGGTGCCGCGCTATGAGCTTGTAGATCTGCTATTTTTGAATAGCCCAAAGTGTGAAATAATGCTTTTTAGCTCAAATCAAAAAATGACACAGTTCCAGGTCTTAATGGGTTAAAGGCTTTTTAATTTTTCCACAAGAGTGCCTTAGTCTCTCTCTTCCCTTTTTTGGACATTTCATGTTGTCACCCATTCGTATCAAAGGCCACCTTGTTTGGGTATTTTTCCTTTGCCAAACAGATGCGCTCCCTTCTCTCTTTCTCCGCCTCAATCAAATATTTGGCAAGATCACGTACAAAAGTTAAGCGTTGTTTATTTAGTCTTCCCCCACAATGATGAGAATATTTTCACGCGTTCCGTCTCAACAGTCGTTTCTGTCTAATATTTCACTAGTGTACCTGTCCCCAGATCTGTCCCCAACACTGTCTAGACTAGTGTCTGCTGGCTGGGAACATGTGGTGCCAGTCCATGTGTCACATGGGGACAATCACCATGGAGACAATCACCATGGGGACAATCACCATGGGGACAATCACCGGACTGATAGAGCCATATATGTGATTAACCCACCATTAATACCTGGAACTGTGTCATTTTTAGATTTGAGCTAAAAAGCATTATTTTACACTTTAGGCTATTCAAAAATAGCAGATCTACAAGCTCATAGCGCGGCACCGAGTGCCGCGCTACGAGCTTGTAGATCTGCTATTTTTGAAAAATCATGAAAATGTGTGCAAATCTTTGAACATAATATATTTCTAAAGCGAACATTTTTAACTCAAATCTTTGCTTCTGGGGGGTCCCTGGAACAAAATATTTTGATGGGGGTCCGTGGCCAAATACATATAATTTTGGGGGTCCTTGACATGAAAAAGATTGAGCACCACTGATATAGAAACATACGTTTTTCAGAAAACTGTTGAGATTTAGGAGACATGTAGAATCGGCTTCAGGTCTCAATGGGTTAAAAGAAAGTCACCTACTAGGTTATGGGATTACACCATCATAGGGGGGGGGGGGGGGCATCCCCCCCCCCCCTATGATGGGCATCCCCCCCCCCCCGCTCAGGTCCGGTGATGCCAACCTCTTGGACATCCCCAGGACAAACAAAGAAACCTGTCACCTGGGGTGACAACAGGGCCTTCTCGGTGGTTCCCTATAGAACTCTCTCCGAGCTAGGGCTGTGCTCAATTAATCGATATGGCAATAATCGTATCGTATTCCTTTGCCGATAATCGTATCAATATAGAGGCTACCATATCCATAAGGCAGGAAATGCTGTGTGACGCGGCTTTACAAAACATCAGATATGGTGTGTTTGTGTGTCTGAGACTCAGACATGAAGAAATGTAAAGAGAATATTTATATATTTGTATTTATTAATGATTCAATATTTTGCATTTATTCATCAAAACATTATTTATTTTTATTTGTATTTATTTCCTTGCTTTTTGTTTAAATGTTATTAAATCTGAAAAGTTTTTCAAATTGATTTGGAAACTTATGTATTGGTCAAAACATCGGCAATCGGTGGTTTAGGACTCTGGTAAAGTAAATGTAGTAGTCATTATTCAAAATCAACGCGTACCTACCTACCTAATTCAAGTCCCCCATTAGCTTTTAACTCATTCACTGCCTGAATTATTTCTGGCCGCGTTTGCACACTGCCAAGATTTTTCATTTAAAAAAAAAAAGTACTCAGGAGCCGAGATACAGAATTTTTAAGTTTTAAGTTAACAAGGAAGTGGATGGGAGTCTAGATCTTCGAAAAATCATATCTCCTTGGTCTTTGGGTCAAATTTAAAAAATAAATGTAAAAAAAATCAAAAGTCGTTTTAGTCGTTCTAGGCAGGGAATGAGTTAACACCTTTGTTTTGCTTAGTTTTTCTTTACCCTTTCAACTAGTTACTTTCCTAATAAAGTTGTTTTTGTAAAGCGCTACTGTATATAAATTGCACGCATTATTATTATTTTCTCAGGTTCTTCGTGCCAGTCAGGTGGATTCTGCTGCCAAACTTGAAGTGAATCATATTTAAACGTTGAGGTGCAGGAGAAGCGTCTCCCAGCTGGCTTAGTTGGCGGGCTGGTGGGTGGCGGGACGGCAGGCTGGTAGACGGGGGAGGGGCGTCAGGCTGGTAGACGGGGCAACAGCAGGCTGGTAGCGGCGGGCTACCTCGGCCAGTATCACGCATGAGGACTTGGCAAGCTGTCTGGTTCTGTCGCTCGACGTGGAACGCTGTCAAAGCGGGGACGATGGCGTCTCGCTGTGTGCTTCATATGCATTTTTGATAGAAGATGGGAGTGGTGGAAATTCTAATCGGATATATTGTGTCTGATGAGATTTTAACCACATTAACCCTGGAATATATACGTGTTTTGGGTATTCTCCGAAGTACGTAGAACACATAGGGCTTAAGTGGTTCATTTGTTGGTCTTGGAAGAGTTTTCACCAGTAAAAACAAAAGAAAAAACGATATAGTCTGACAGTGTACAAATGGAACCAGTCAGGCTACTGCTTGGCCTTACACCCACAACTCATCTAACCCCTGCTCACTTTGCTAGGGTGGGATGGCTCAGGGTAGAGGACAGAGTACAGCAACTAGCAATGGCCCTGGTCTACAAGATACACTACACCACAAAGACACCCATGTACCTGTCAAAATACAAACGTCAATCAAGTCCACAATCACAACACCAGAGGTAGCTCCACTAATCACGTTCGACCCAGATTTGGCTCAAACAAGGGGTTCAATTCGTTCTCCTGCTATGCCACCAAAATGTGGAACGCCCTACCAACAGTCGTAAAGGAGTGTAAATCCCTACTCTCCTTCAAAAGCGCTCTAAAAGAGCACTTACGGGTGGCTTCAAATCGAAACTGGCCCCTAGAAAAAGTCGATCTACAAGCCGATCTACAAGCTCAAAACGCGTCACTGTGCGACGCGTTTTGAGCTGCTATTTTTGCTATTTTTTTTTATTGGAATTTTTTGCTATTTTTTTATTGGAATCCTGAAAAGTTATATTTTTATTTCACTTCAAATGCATTTAGTTATACTTATGTTAACTTTATGAACTTAAATACAAATACATTGGACATAAAAAAGACAATAGAATTGTAATACTAGTCATTAAGCTACTAATATAGACTGAAGTAATTAAAGCGGGTCATGTTTGCATGTTTGGAATCGTGACAGCTGAAATCAATAATATATCAGTGTTCCGATATTAACCCGCGGGCCGCATTAAGTGAAGGTGGGGGCCGCCAGTTGCCCATGTATATGAGGTACAGAATAAGAACCCATCCTTACCTGTGTATCCATTCTGGTGGCTGTATGTGACCCTGTGGGCCTGGAGGGTTGGAGGAGGAGCCTGGTGCAGCGACGGAGCCTGGAGCTGAACCGTCTGCTGCTGGGATACGGCGGGGGCCGACGCGAACAGGGCCTGGGGGGGCACGGAGGAGCAGAACACCACCGGGGGGCTCTGTCCTCCTACGGGAGAACCGTGAGGAGGAGGAGGAGGGGAGGCAGCAACAGCAACCAGGGTCTGGGGGGCAGGGGCAGCAACAGCCGGAGGGGCAGGGGGGCTGAGAACAGGCTGGAGGGGAAGCTCTGCTTTGGGGGCCTGTGGCTGCTGCTGCTGCTGCTGCTGCTGCTGCTGCTGCTGCTGCTGCTGCTGCTGCTGCTGCTGCTGCGGCTGCAGCCTGGGGCTGGGGTTGACCACCTGGGCCAGAGGAGCCTGCTGGAAGGTGGGGGGGGGCTTGATGATGAAGGCCTTGTCCGGCGTGGAGGAGCTGGTGCGGGTGATGGGAGGGCCCAGGAGGGCGTCCAGGTGGGGGCTGCTGCTCTGGAGCGAGGAGGGGGAGGAGGAGGAGGAGGAGGATGTAGAGGATGGAGGTGTAGAGGCAGTGGATGGGGGGGGTGGTGGAGGGGAGGAGATGGAGCGGGTCAGGCCAGGGAGAGGCTGCTGCTCCTGCTGGGCCTGGGGGGGAGGAGGTCCTCCTGTGTAGAGCGGCGGCGGCGGCATCGGGGGGTCGAACAGGCCTCCGAACTCCATGTCCTGGTTGTTGATGAGCTGGAGCATGTCTGAGGAGCAGAGAGAACGCACTGAGGTCAATACGCCATGGACACTAATGAGTGGAGATGTTTTTGTAAAAAATACTGTTCATATATGTGTTAAATAGCTATATATTCTGATAGTAATCATTGCTATGATGTGTTTGTTCAGTAACAGGGGTGCCCCCCCGTCCCCGTCACTTTAGTCAACACAAAATAACATTTTCACGTTGGGATACTGGGATACTAATTTTATCCAATCAGGAGAGATGAAATGTTGAAACAAAATTGGAACTGGAACACTATAAAGCTGAAGCTGATACATTTTATTTCTGTAGAGTTCCTGAACAAACACTATAGCAATGATTACAATAACATTGTCATTTTTATTGACATCAAAACATAAAGCTTTTTCAGTTTTTTTTTTACAAAAAACGTTCAAACAAGATGTCTCATTGAATACATTGATACATACGTATATTAACTCAGATCAAGTGCAGATGTATAACATCTCAGTCTAGTCTCTTTATTCTAACCTGTACCTATCCTGTGTTTACTGCTGTTGCCGTTTACAACACCTGAATTCCCCCACACACACACACACAGGGATGAATAAAGCTTTATCTTCATCTTATCTGGACCTGGTCTGATGAACCAGATGTGAAATCAGAGCAGGTACATAGAAATCAACTTGGCCTGGATTTAGCAGCCCTCGTTCTGAAGGACACATCCATTGCTCCTCTCCCACAAAGCTTGCATCATCCATCTACTGGCATCCCCCCCCCTCTTCCCCCTCTCCCCTCCCCCCCCCCAGCACCACTGAAGACATTACATTTCTGGGCTGTTCATTGGCCACATATCTGCCATGTTATCCAATAGAATATGTTCACTTTTGCCTCCCCACCGAAAAAAAGAGAAAACCTTTCACATCCACCACTGAGACTAAAAGCCATCAAGACCAGGATTGGCTATTCAAAAATAGCAGATCCACAAGCTCATAGCGCTACGAGCTTGTAGATCTGCAATTTTTTTTTTTTATCGTGAAAATGTGTGCAAATCTTTGAATGTATATATATATATTTTTGTTTAAGCAAACATTTGTAACTCAAATCTTTGCTTCTGGGGGTCCCTGGAACTTAATATTTTGAGATGGGGGGTCCGTGGCCAAATACATATCCTTTTGGGTGGTCCTTGACATGAAAAGATTAGAGCACCACTGATATGGCAACAACGTTTTTTTTTTCAGAAAACTGTTAAAAGATTTTTTTACTTAAAAGATAATTTGTAGAATGTGGCCTCAGGTCTTCTAAAAAATATATATATTTAAAGATTTTTCAAAAATAGCAGATCTACAAGCTCATAGCGCGGCACTCGGTGCCGCACTATGAGCTTGTAGATCTGCTGTTTTTGAATAGCCAAATGAATCTAAAAAAATCACACCCTGTGTGAAGGTAGCGGCGCCATCGATATGTGTTTATAATGTGTTTATAGCCATGTGTCACGTGAAGCTTGACCAATCACTTTGTTGACGGGTCTGACCAATCAGAACGTTGACGGTGAACACGGACAAAGTCAGGTATAGAGCAGGATCCGCTCTTTATATTATATATATATATTATATATATATATATATTATAACAATATATTATATTGTTATAATATTATAAATATTATAACAAGTACAGTGGCACAGTTGGTTGGCAGCCCATTTGAAAGTTCTAAATCCCTGGAAAACATCTTTAACCACACAAACTCACGGCGAACATTCCACGAAAATAGCCGATCTACAAGTTCACGCGTCGCTTGAGCTGTAGAGCGGCTATCTTCGCCGAAGAGATTTGGATTTGGTAGTGTAGCGTCCTGGGAATCCCCTGTCAGCTAAGTATATATAGCAGTGGTTCTCAACCAGTGGTCCTTGAGGGGGTTCCAGGGGGTCCCCAGTTAAATTATAGAAATTTAGGAACCAAATGGACCCTTATCATAAGGGTCTTATGTGTTTCGTGTCTGTAACTGTGAGAGTGTACAAATGGAACCAAATGGACCCGTGTCCATTTGGTTCCATTTGTACACTTTCACAGTTAAACTAACATTGATTTTACAATATATATTGGGGTCCCAGAGATAGAAATGCCATTAAATGGGGGTCCGTGGCCCTAATGCATGTCAAACTCGGGGTCCTTTAAAATAAATGGTTGAGAATCACTGCTAGAGCCGTAAAAAACCTTCTCTTATGGGGGTAATAAGTGTCAATTTGGGGGTCCTTGACATGAAAAGGGTTGAAAACCACTGATATAAGGTTTACGTGGTTGTTAGTTATGGTCCCCCCAGGGCAATATAGTCACGCCTGACTCCAGGGTCACGTTATGTCACAGTCACGTTTCAAACAACTTGGCTTCTTCGTCGCAAATTGATTTCTGTCTGGACAAGAGGGATGTGGCAATACGGTCGTTATAATGTGTGTGATATCGCAATAGCAAAAAAAATCTCAATATTAGTGTGGGCAATAATATTATAATATCATTACTAGGTATTCAGGCCAAAACTATTATTATAATAATTGTAATGAGAGTGAAAGAGCCTGCCTGTATCTCTACCTTGTAGAGACTCTCTCACTGATCACATTTCTGTGGCTGTAACGTATAGAACTACGTATATCCTACCTCAATGGTTCTCAAACTTTTTCATGTCAAGGACCCCCAAATTGACTTATTAGCCCGCAGACCCCCATTTGAAAAGATATACCAGGGACCCCCATAAGAGAAGTTTTTACGGCTCTAGCAGTGATTCTCAACCATTTTAATTTCAAGGACCCCCAGTTTGACATGCATTAGGCTACGGACCCCCATTTAATGGCATTTATATCTCTGGGACCCCAATTTATATTTAAAATCAATGTTAATTTAACTCTGAGAGTGTACAAATGGAACCAAATGGACCCATCAGGGTCCATTTGGTTCCATTTGTACACTCTCAGAGTTACAGAACCATAAGGGTCCATTTGGTTCCTGTCCATCATTTAGCTGGGGACCCCCTGGAACCCCCTCAAGTACCCCTAGGGGTCCCCGGACCCCACTTTGAGAACCAATGTTGTAGAGACTCTCTCACTGATCACATTTCTGTGGCTGTAACGTATGGAACTACGTATATCCTACCTCAAGAACCAGGCACGGTGCATTTCTAAACTGTGTTTATTGTGTATCTCCTCTGTTTGGAGGGAAGGTGCAAAGTAAACATAAATGGTATACAGAGGCTACAACGGTTTTTAAACTGTATTACTTACAACTGTATGACTCAACACTAGTACTACTAGTGCTTAGGTGTGGATTATATAACTTGTATTTCTCATCTTTCATTACCTTACTTGCATTAAGCCATATTTTTGCACTGTGTGTGTGTGTGTGTGTGTGTGTGTGTGTGTGTGTGTGTGTGTGTGTGTGTGTGTGTGGGTGTGGGTACTTGTTGCACAGTCTGCCACACCGACCCTAAGTTCGCTGCACGTGCACTGTGCACGTACGAGCATGTGACAAAGAAAGTATTTGAATCGCGCAAATAATGAGGGATATATTATTACGGAAACATCAGGGCTGCTCCTGTGTGTGTGTGTGTGTGTGTGTGTGTGTGTGTGTGTGTGTGTGTGTGTGTGTGTGTGCTACCGGAGCAGCCTGGATTTGTAAACCAATGTTTTGTATGAGGTGATCGTTCCCAGCCAATCAGCTCTCGCCTCACAGACTTGCTATGCGGACCAGCCCCCAAGACTCAGAGAGAGAGAGAGAGAGAGAGAGAGAGAGAGGGAGAGAGAGAGCTGCTTGTCTGCCAGGCTCGTTCACTCGTGCGTGGGGTTACTATCGGCCACTGCTGTGCAGAGGTTACTGTCGGTCACATTTTGGGGAAGAAGCTGTCAAGTGCCTTATAGCAGGAGGATGCACACGTTATACACAACACCCAAACCTAACTTATACTTCCTCGTACGGCAGGCAGTCGTCACTCTGTGAACACTTGGCAGATCTACAAGCGCTTGTAGATCTGCTATTTTCATTTTTCGTCTTACGACAGAGCATAAAATGAAGCAATTCCGCGTTACACCGAAATCGGTGACCTATGGAAATCCGAGATTGCTTGTGGGGAAATGTTGGGGTTTTTTTGGGTGATTTTTTGGGTTGTGTTTGAGGTCTGATATAAAATGATGGTCAGGTCAAGTAGTTGTATGCTGATGTACACATTCATTCTGCATGATGATCTGGCCGGACCTTTTAGATAAAAGCATTATAAATGTAACTGTGTTGTTTTACATTCTTTTGCCTAATAAACATTTCAATCAATCAATGATGTTTTTAGTATCTGCAGCATAGAGCAGTGGTTTTCAACTTTTTTCATGCCAAGGACCCCTAAATTGATATACATTTGGCCGCGGATTTGAAAATGTTTTGTGCCTGGGACCCCCAAAAGCAAAGATATCAGTTAATTTTCGCTTTAAAAATATATATATATTCAAAGACATGCACACTTTTTCAAGGTTTTTCAAAAATAGCAGATCTACAAGCTCATAGCGCAGCACTCGGTGCCACGCTATGAGCTTGTATATCTGTTATTTATGAATAGCCAAAGCTAAGTGGTTAAAATGATTGTGACGCTATTAACAAATTTTGCTGGGGACCCCCTCGTACTCCCTCAAGGACAACTGGTGTTCCCCGGACCACTGGTTGAAAACCACTGGCATAGAGCATTGTCAAATGTGTGCCTAGAATTTCTAGAATATAATAAAACACTATAGTCGACCGGAGTCCCCCAGGGGTCTATCTCAGTGGTTCTCAAAGTGGGGTCCGGGGACCATTGGCGGGGGGTTCCAGGGGGTCCCCAGCAAAAGTAGTCAACATAACATCACAATCATTTCAACCACTTTAACCTTTTATACGTTGGCTGTTCAAAAATAGCATTAGTGACGATTTTTTAACACAAATCTTTGCTTCTGGGGGTCCCTCCTTGGCACAACATGTTTTCAGATGGGGGTCCGCGCCCAAATATTTATCAACTTGGGGGTCCCTGACGTGAAAATGTTTGAGAACCACTGGTCTATCTCTACTGGACTCCCTCCTTTTTCCACCTCTACACTAAATATCTTTGCAACGCGTTGCAACGCCACACGTCGTGACATTGTAGATCTGATATTTTCGCCCCCAGAACAAGGACGCTTGGGTTCATGTGGTTAAACGCGCAAAGCGAATTTATTCCAAGTCTATAACAACTTTTCAATGCCTGACTGTATATTGAGGTCGGGTCTATTATAATGCATCATAATGTGCTTACAATGCATTATAACATTCATTATAAATGTTTATAATTGTATAATAACTATAAACTCAGCAGAACAGCACGATATACCAGGTAACACTTTACTTAGAGGTTGTGTCTTGTCTATAATGCATTATAATAGCATTTCTAATGCATTATAATGCACTTATAAGGCTTCAGAACACTAGTTATAAATGCTTATAATCATGCATAACATTATAACAAAGACCCTTTTAAAGTGACTAAGTAGTGGTAGTTATAATGTGCTGTTCCTCTGAACTTATAATGCATTTATGACCAGGAATACAAGAACGCTCGCCCCAAAACACGCTTGCCACGGGTCAAATCCGGCGACATCGGGACTGTCGGATACACCAATCCGGCGACCTTAGTAGCGGTCGGACCCACCAGGTATTTCTGGCCACAAGAACCTACTCTGCCATGTTTGACATCTCGGGGGTACCGAGATGTCGGGGGGGGGGGTGATTTACGATTCTGTCCCTATAGGCTCAATGCACGGCAGCCATATTGGAGAGAAATTGGGCCTCTTCCTTACTTCCTTCACAGGTGTTACCAATGATTCTAATGAAGGCTCTGTTCCATTTAGTGTAGCACAGTGGTTCTCAAACTTTTTAATTTCAAGGACTCCTATAACTCTGAGAGAGTACAAATGGAACCAAATGGACCCTTACGGGTCCATTTGGTTCCATTTGTACACTCTCAGAGTTACACACCCGTAAAGGGCCATTTATAACCCCCTCAAGGAACCATGAGGGTCCCTGGACCACACTTTGAGACCCACTGGTGTAGCAGAGTGTTTCCAGTGAGACAACATGCAACAATATCAGCAGCACCTTGACTCTGTTTGTCCAGAACGGAACAGAGTCTACATTAGTATCATTGGTAACACCTGTGAAGGAAGTGAAGGAGATGCCCAATGTCTTTCCAATATGGCTGCTGTGCATAGAGCCTATCGGGACATAACTGGAACGGCTCTGAGTCGGCTGAAGCAGACTTTGCAACGTTCGGCCCGGCGACACGCTCGCCTGAGCTTGCTCGGCGGCGCCTCTCGTGACTCAAGTCCACTAACAGGCGGCGCGCCTCCGTCGTTAGAAATGCTTTTTAGCCTAACTACCTCCTAACTTAACATCAGTAGTCTGTTCTCACCAAGCGGGCCTAGTGGTCCGACTTGCTGGGGGCAAGCGGGACAAGTGGCCCGCTGCTGGGGGGGGCGAGCGGTCCGTGGGAAAAAAGGGGGGCAAGTGTGTTTTGGGGCGAGTGTTCCACTTACCCATGACCAGCACTTATAATACTTCATAAATAAGTCATACATGGGCAACTGGTGGCCCGGGGGCCACATGCCGCCCCCACCTTCACTTAATGCGGCCCGCAGGTCAATATCGGGATACTGATATATTATTGATTTCAGCTGTTACAATTCCAAACATGCAAACATGACCCGCTTTAATTACTTCAGTCTATATTAGTAGCTTAATGACAAGTATTGTCTTTTTATGTCCAATGTTTCTGTATTTAAGTTCATAAAGTTAACATAAGTATAACTAAATGCATTTGAAATTAAATAAAAAATGTTACGTTTCAGGTATTCAAATTAAAAAAAATTGCACAAAAAAAATCTGAATTCCAATTCAAAAATAGCAAAAATAGCAGATCTACAAGCTCAAAACGCGTCGCAGTGCGACGCGTTTTAAGCTTGTAGATCTGCTATTTTTGCTACTTTTGTGTAACATAGAATGGGCCGACAGTATATGCAATGTGGCCCTCTGGAGTGAGTGTGGAAATATAGTGGCCCTCTCCATCATCAAAGTTGCATCACCCCTGCTATAAGTTGTCATGCATAAGTATAAACAATTATAACACGTGTTATAATGCCTCGTATGCACATTATCATGCATTATAAATGCAGATACAATGCATTCTATAGACCCGGCCTTTAATGTATACAGTCTTTACCTGTCCATAGAAAAATGCATCATAGGTCACAATATTCTATGGGTAACCCATGTGTGTGTGACAGCAGCAGCATGAACCCAGCCAGGAGGAATGCACTGGAGTAACCTCTGGTGTGTGTGTGTGGGGGGGGGGGACCAGAGGGGGCGGGGCCAGCGTGCTAATGCTAGCTGGCTAATATACCACATGATGCTACTGACCCAAAGAAATGTGGGACAAGTTATTATTATTATTGTTACCACTTTTACAATATATTAGTATTATTATTATTATTATTACTACAGCAGCAGCAGCAATATACAGAAGAATACGATGCTGTAGGATAACAATAATAACACAATAATAATAATAATAATACTTACAAAGTATTTATAGCCAAAACAGTGGTGAACTGTGAGCTTTGATCTTGATGAGTGTGAGTGTGTGTGTGTGTGTGTGTGTGTGTGTGTGTGTGTGTGTGTGTGTGTGTGTGTGTGTGTGTGTGTGTGTGTGTGTGTGTGTGTGTGTGTGTAAATAACTGTAAATAACAAATAATTGATGTATTAACAAAGAATTGATGTATTGATATATTTGTAACTCCCGGGAGAGAGAGTGTGTGCAACAATGTATCCGAATCGGATACATTGTTGCACACACTCTCTCTCTCGGAACTATAAATGAATCAATTAACAGTTGAAGTATTTGTATCATTATTACCATCTATGTCGTTGAGCAAGGCAGTGTCTATGTCGCTGGGGTCGTGCAGAGACAGCGTCGGATCCAGGTTGTCCAGCGAAGGGTCGTCGTCAAAAGACAAGTTATTCATCTTTAGATCCTCTTCTTACAGTTTGCTTTGTAATTGTTTTCAAAGTAAAAACATCTGATCCTTAAAGCAAAGAGAACTTATCCTTCCTTCCAAGCGGTCCCTTCTTTCCTTTAATTCCTTTCCTTCCCGATAATTATTAATGATCGATAATCGATGTATTTATCGATCCATCATCAGCCGATAATCATCCATAATGCTGAAACTTTGTGTCACAAACAGAAGCAGCGACTCATTGAGAGAAACGACACGGCGACGTGTTTACGGCGACACCGAGAAACACACACACACATACACACACACACGCACGCGCGCGCGCGTGCTCACACACACACACACACACACACACACACACACACACACACACACACACACACACACACACACACACACACACACACACACACGTGCGTGTGACTGACAGCCCACCTCAGCCAATCAGCGTCCTGACTCCACCCACCCAGGACGTGAGTGACACCCGTGCCGGCCAATCAGAAAGCTGAAGGCGCACGTTCCACTGTTTACATTTTACTAAGGTTAGATTTTTTAAAGAATATTCATCAGTTTATTTAATGTGTGGTTACATTTTACATTTTCTTTTTTTTATCATTATTTTATTTGTTCCCAATGTTCTTTTTTTATTTGCAGTTTTTGCACATCTATTCTTTCATTATTTTCTTCTTAAGCTCTTTGAAACTTTGTTTTGATAAAAGCTCTATAATTAAATGTTAGTATTATAAAATTAAATATAAAGAGCTCAATTAAATGTCCGTGTATGTAACAGTTAGATTATATAATGTAGTATAATGGCTATGTTCTACATGATTATCTCCAGTCCATATCTATAATAACATAATTATTATAATAACTTAGCTCTTACTAATGTGTTGTAAATAAAGTAAAAACCTTCATTAATAATCATTATGCTGTGATTGTTTGTATATGATTAAACATTTAATAAAAATGTGTCACCTGAATTATTTATTTATTTATTTTTGTTTCGGCGAAGGGCTTGGAGCTGTTTATTTACCAACAGCCAATCACAGCCAGCGGAAGGCGGGCTCGATAAAAGCCCCAAGTTTGTTAGACCGGTAGACGGCGCCTCCTCCTCCTCCTGTAGAACCAGTGGAAATGGTCCAATGAGGAGCCGGGAAACCGAGTGGGGTGATGTGACGTCACACATTTGGCTTCACAGATTACATCATGTATTTTCTACCAGAATAGTGACGGTGGAGAGAGAGAGAGAGACATAGAGAGAGAGAGAGAGAGAGAGAGAGAGAGAGAGAGAGAGAGAGAGAGAGAGAGAGAGAGAGAGAGAGAGAGAGAGAGAGAGAGACACACACACACACACACACACACACACACACACACACACACACACACACACACACACACACACACACACAGAGAGAGAGAGAGAGAGACACAGAGAGAGAGAGAGAGAGAGAGAGAGAGAGAGAGAGAGAGAGAGAGAGAGAGAAAGAGACACAGAAAGATAGAGAGAGAGAGGGAGACACAGAGAGAGGGAGTGCGAGAGAGCGAGGCTGTGTACACATTTAGAGGGATTATACTAATATAATTATAAACTTTATGTTGGCCAGAACACACATGACTAATATTCTACCAATTAAATGTAAATAATTCTTAGAATTACTTCTATTATAAATGTCCCCTGAAGGGCCTTTATAATTGATATCCAATGAGCTTTATGCTTAGAAATAAAAGTTCACATTGTTATGTCGGCCAACTGCATTAAATTCACTTCCATCTAATATCTGATTGAGAGATGAAAACACCAGGTGTGGAGAGGAAATATAGGTCAATGACCTACAGTAGTACAGTGAACTGGTTTAACATACCAGAGGGGTATTATGACATATAATTATGCCACATTATGACACAATATATGTGTCATTTATGACATATATGAGCATGTATGTGAGTTAATATGGTTCTGATGGATGTGCCTGTAAAGTGTCAGTGTTGCCAGATTTTGTGAGAGAAACAAGCAACCAGCTCTATGAAAACAAGCCCAAAAGAAGCAACTAGGGTCGCATGATAACACACACACACACGACTAGGGGTCCCGAGCAAAATGACTTAATAGCAGATCTACAAGCTCACAACGTCGTGTTGTGAGCTTGTAGACTTGTATTTTTTTTTGATGTGGCATGTTTTTGAAACATTCTAAGAACACAAATCCTTTTATGGGTGTCCCTGGCACAAATTATTTTCAGATGGGGGTCCGCGTACAAATACAATAATTTAGGCCGGGGGTCCTTGACATGAACATGTTTGAGAACCGCTGGGTTTAAACAACAATATGAAGCAAGCCCAAATAAGCAACTACACTTTAGAAACAAGCTCCAAAAAAAACACAACACGCTTATAATAAGCAGACTTGGCAACGCTGTCGCTCACTAGAACTTGGACATCTGCCAGTGATGCTGCGCAACAGGCAAGCAGTGCTGAGAAGTACTCTGATTTATTTTACTTAAAGGCACATTATGTAACTTTGCCCTGTGTTTACTTATCAAAACAATACATACATACATTTACTTTACCCGTCATGTCCCTCTAATTAATACAGTGGTTTTCAACCCTTTTCATGTCGACCCCCAAATTGACACTTATTAGCCTGCGGACCCCCATTTCAAAAGATATGCCAGGGACCCCCATAAGAGAAGACGTTTACGGTTCTAGCAGTGATTCTCAAACATTTTAATTTCAAGGACCCCCAGTTTGACATGCATTAGACTATGGACCCCCATTTAATGGCATTTCTATCTCTGGGACCCCAATTTATATTGCAAAATCAATGTCAATGTAACTCTGAGAGCGTACAAATGGAGCCAAATGGACCCTAACGGGTCCATTTGGCTCCATTTGTACACTCTCAGAGTTACAGACACATAAGACCCTTATGATAAGGCTCCATTTGGTTCATTTAGAACGCCCTCAAGGACCACTGGTGGTCCCCAAACCACTGGTTGAGAACCACTCAGCCACTGGAGTAGTGTGGGAAAAACATCCCTGTGTACCAAAACAAACAGTTGAAAACACCTAAATAGGCTAAAACAGGCAGGCGCCTAAACCTGCCTGTATTTAGGAGTTTTCACTGTCATCTCTGTAATAAAACACAGACTGAACACCGACTGGAGGGGCTGAGAACATTCTGTATGCCCTGATGGCGGGCGCTATAGAATGGGCATTTACAACTACAGGTCGTGCCCTCGTGTGGGAGGAGGGGGTGAGAGAGAGAGACACAGAGACAGAGAGACAGAGAGAATACATCAGACAATCAACAGTCACTACAGTGAAACGTGCTGCCAGCGTTGCATCAGCAGCATGTGTGCATACAGTGCAGTGTGATATTGTTCTGTACTTATAGAGTGGTCAGAGTGGGTGTGGTCAGAGTGGGTGGGCTGTTGAACCATTCCAAGAATTTCATGTGGGCCTTGAACCAGAGAAGGTCATGGGAACCACAACAGAACCACTACACCAGGGGTGCCCACACTTTTTAGACTTGAGAACTGCTTTTAAAATGACCAGCTCAACTAGATCTACCAACCCCCCCCCCCCCCCCCCCCCCCCCCGAGGTACCTGAGGGGGCTTTGGAATAGCGGCGCTGGTGTTATATATAAGACAAAATGCACTTGTCTACTTGTATGCCCAGTTGGTCGACTACCTTTTTTCACTGACAACTAAATAAAAACTAAGCTATGATGACTAAAACTAAGACTAAATATATTGACAATTTCATCAACAAATAAAAACTAGACTAAAATGTTAGTCAGGGACGAGTGGAGAGATCCAGTATTTTATGTTTGGTCGCACTCTGAAAAAAAGCAGATCTACAAGCTGTGAGCTTGTAGATCGGCTATTTTCAGCATGCAACAAAGTGTTAAATCAGCCATTACGACGCCATCAAGGCACCGCCAACATACATTTTAGTCGACTAAATCAACTGTAGATTTAGTCGACTATAATCTTATATTTAGTCGACTAAAACTAGACAAAAACTAAAACATTTCAGATGACTAAAACATGACTAAAACCGAAAGGAATTTTATTCAAAAGACTAAAACTAAATCAAAATTTGCTGTCAAAATCAACACAGCTGACACCAGTGGTTAACACTGATTGTAAAAGAACCACAGACAGCACTGGGGGTTAGAGGTCACACGTTGCTAGTGTTTTATTGGGCAGTTAACAGACGTGCAGACAGTCGGTCAAAACAATAAGACAATCTGAACTGTACTTTATGTATTAATGTCAGCATAGATAGAACAACCAGACACAATGACTCCCACACTCAACACATACCTTTAAAAACCAGATCCATACAATTATTATACCGCACGTTTTAGCAGTGGTGGGAAATAACTAAGTACAATTATTCGAGTACCGCACTTGAGTAAAATGTAGGTACTTTTAATTGACTTGAGTATGTCCATTTTCCCAATACTTTATAGTTCTATTCCACTACAGTAGTACATCTTCAGAGGCAAATATTGGACTTGTTACTCCACTATAATTATTTGGACATTTGGTTACAAGTTACTTTGTAGATTTAAATGACAAAGACTGCACTGTGTGCATCATATTAAGCCGTATTTTATACTTTCTATTCAAAAATATGTGTATATAGCCGATCTACAAGCTCACTACGCTACGTGAGGCAACACGCTGTGAGCTTGCAGATCGGTTATTTTCTAAAAAAAAAAAAAGACAAAATTAAGAAAACATTTTGACAAATCTTGTGAAAACGGGACATTCTGCTAAATTATTAGTGCTTTTACTTTTGGTACTGCTACTTTGACCTAACTCATTAAGACCGGGAACGCATCTGTGTCATTTTTAGATTTCTTTGGGCTATTCAAAAATAGCAGATATACAAGCTCATAGCACGGCACCGAGTGAGCTATGAGCTTGTAGATTCTTGAAAAATCCTGAAAATGTCTGCAAATCTTTGAATATACATATTCTTTTAAGCGAACAAACATTTTTAGAATGGCCTTCTAACGTGGCCTCAGGTCTTAACCCATTAAGACCTGGAACGCGTCTGTGTCACTTTAGATTTCTTTGGCTATTCAAAAATAGCAGATATACAAGCTCATAGAGTGCCGCACTATGAGCTTGTAGATCTGCTATTTTTGAAAAATCGTGAAAATACATTTTTTATATTTTTTCCCGAAAAACTGTTAGGATTTAGAAAATGTTTAGAAGCGGCCTCAGGTCTTATGGGTTAAGTAGAACATCTCAGTACATCTTCCACCACTAGTTAAACCTTCATCATGGACCTCTCAAAGACATTCAGTAACGGTGTTGGAGCCGTACAGTTTGATTAGAGGAATACATGTTGCAGTCTGGACTTGAACCGTAAGCTTCATGAAAGCAAGTTAACACAACAATATTTAAAAGGGATCCCAATAAAGGAGCCAAATACGCCTTAATACATTCAAATTGCCCTCTATAACTAAAATTAAGAATAAAAAAAAAAACACCTTAAATATTGTATTTATTCTATAAATAGTTCATCTTTTACTCAAGGGGGTACACGTTGATGATGTCATTTGTCCATGTGTGGTCCAGCCCTAAGGAATGTTATTAGCATGTCTTAATAAAAAACAATGTAATACTTCCTAAGGTTAATATGAGCATCAAAACAATATTTAAAATACTTTTTATTAGCACATGCATTCCATACATTCTATACATTCCATAGGGCTGCACCACACATGGACAAATGACATCATCAACTTGCGACGGTCATTACTTGAGTAAAAGATGGAACTATTTATAAGATAAATACAATATTTAAGATGTTTTAAATGTTAGCTGTTAAGAGGGCAATTATAATGTATTGAGGCATATTTATTATATCATATAAGCCAGGGATCCTTTCAAGGCCAGTTTACACACCAATGATTCGCAACGCAATTCATTGCAACTTCTAACTTCTAACCAGTTGCAGCAGCGGTCTGAACTCTGAACTGAGCCGTTGCAGGTCGATGCAGTTTGGAGGATTCTGTTGCAAGTGGTTGCAGTAATCGTTGCAAACCTCTGATCTCCATATCTCCATAACTTTTTGTGTTTTAAATTAATGCCCTACTTGATCATACTACAGCGTCACTTGAGCTTGTAGATCTGCTACTTTTGCAATTAAACAAAAAAAAGTAACTGTACTTTCCTCTAGACGAGGACATACATAACAGTAACAGTTTTGGACAGGTTTTTAGCTGACAGAGACGAGTTGCAGCTTTATGTTGCGTTGCATTGGTGTGGACTGGGCTTCTCACTCTCTTTCTCTCGCTCTCTCTCTTACACACTCACTCACTCACACACACACACACACACACACACACACACACACACACACACACACACACACACACACACACACACACACACACACACACACACACACACACACACACACACACACACACACACACACACACACACACACACACACACACACACACACACACACACACACACACACACACACACATAATTAAGCCGTTAAAGCATTGCCCATTGCGTTGCGATGGCAGGAGCTTTGTAAAGTGGACACCACAGTATGTTTGATTGTAAAGACTTTGATGTTATATTTATTTATTTGAATTGCCCGTTAACACCATAATAAGAGCTATACTTTTACTCCAATAAGAACAGTGCAAAAACTAAAGCAAAGTTAAAGCTCAGGTTAATTCAATTTACTTGATTATCCTAAAATACATTTAGTCATTATTATGCTAAAGGCAAATCATGTTTTGTTTTAAAATGTCACTCTGTAGCTATTATATAAACTAATATGACCAATGAAGAATATCCCCTCAGGAGGAATACATATACTGTTAATTGATAAGGTAATGAGTGACTCCAATACATGATGGCGCCTTTCGAGACAGTTCTTGCCGACACGCTTTAGGTCCTTAAACTAAAGGACCATACCAGTGTTACATGTCATTGTCCATCGTCAAATAGTTTACATAAACCTCCACAATTTGAGATGTAATGTTTGCTTATGTTTTGTCCATATTCAATGCAAATTACAAAATATATCTAAATGTGTTAATGTCAGCCAAAACTCACTGTATCGTTAAACGCCAAAATCCCTACTCAAGCTAAATATTTTGCTCAAATTTCAGCACTTTTTCTTCTTGTCAATACATCTGGAAAGATGTGTTGATATCGATGCATTAATTAGAATGGCTTCTATTTTTGAGTAGTACAGTAATATTAGCTAAAAAATAAACAGCGTAGTGACTGTCAAAAGGGTGAATTACCTGTACTTAAAGACTGTTCCTCCACACTGTTTCAACATGAATGGCCAGTGAGTGAGGGACGTTTACAAATCTACTAAAGTATACACTGCAGTGTAAACCTACAGGTCCAGTATATGAACACAACATATTTTGAAGACAAAGGACAATCTCTGCTAATGGCTCCAGGTCCACATCAGACTGGTATGGCCCTTTAAGGGAACGAGTTGAAAACAACAACAAACAACGAAACCTCTGGCGGTGTAAACGGGGGATGAAATAGAACACCTTCGAGTGCCAACGTAAAACTATAATGAATAAACCAACGTTGGCAAAGGGATGGAATGTCAACAGAACAGCTTTCGGCCTCCAGGCGTGACCTTATAAGCACTTTTAAATTCCACTTACAGATGCTTTGGTGCAAATCAATCGCTCAGCCACAGAGGAGGGTAAAAAGCTCCTCCAGCACAAGGACATGATCCATCAGAATGAACAGAAATATGTTCTGTTTCTATCAAACGGTCAGGAATGTGTCTTTTCAAAAAATCAGACCTTCATACTTCAATAGTCATGCTACTTCTCAGGGCTGGTTTCACCCAGAACCAAGTACAAAATTAATAATGTACAATCGGGGATTCAAAATCAAACAAACATTATGTACTAATACAAGTTATTCTTTTTGTTTACTCGATAGACATGACATATTCACATATTTGTTGAGGTATATAGTATAATTAACATTTATATAATATGAATACATCTTTTACAATAGGGGTGTTAACACTTGAACCCTAGCGTCCTATATCTGGGGGGCAAACGGTCGGTGAAAATAGCCCGATCTACAAGCTCAAAACGCGGTGTGAGCTTGTAGATCACACTGCTTGTAGATCAAACAGAGGGGGGCCTAGTAGAGAGCCCTGGGGGACTCAGGTAGGGTTTAAGTGGTTAATGTATGCTTGCAGCGTAGGGTAAGTGTTTTCATTCAGTCGATTATAATGCCTAGCATTATACTTGGCTTGTAGATTGCGGTGCCATATTCCTTTCATATCATTTATGATTTATATTACTTTTATTTTTTATGTTGTGATCTCTATTGGTTTAACCCATTAAGACCTGGAACGCATCTGTGTCATTTTTTGATTTGAGCTAAAAGAAAAGCGTTCTTTTACACTTTGGCTATTGAAAAATAGCAGATCTACAAACTCATAGTGCGGCACCGAGTGCCGCGCTACGAGCTTGTAGATCTGCTATTTTTGAGAAATCGTAAAAAAATGTTGCAAATCTTTGAATATATATTTTTTCAAGCGAACATTTGTAACTCAAATCTTTGCTTCTGGGGGGTCCCTGGAACAAAATATTTTGAGATGGGGGTCCTTGGCCAAATACATATACATTTTGGGGTCCTTGACATGAAAAAGTTTGAGAACCACTGACATAGTAACATACGTTTAAAAAAGAAAAAAATGTTTTTAGAAGACATTCTAAAAACTGACATTGTGTAGAATCGGTCTCAGGTCTTAATGGGTTTAACAGGAGGTCTGTGTGTGTTTCCACTTCTAAAAAGTGTGCTTTGTATCGAGAAGAAGAAGAAGAGGGCTGGAAATCCACGAGTTAGAAAAGCTACTGAATGTGCAAAGTCAAGTTCAGTCTTAAAGAGTTCCCCGTTTCCCTATAAAAATAGTAGCCATCTTGTAAACACAAAAGGATTAATTAATATACACGAGATCTGTCTCTTCTCCTTGTCTTTTCAAAGTGCACAAACAACGTCCGCTCGGCTTGGGACGGACAACGAGCCGGATGTCGTGATGATAACGTCTCTCAACTCTGAGCTTGATTCAATATGTCAAGACGTGACATTGTTAAGTGATGATTGGTCATTCAGGACGACGTAACATTCGTTGAAATGGCTGAGAAGTGTGCTGTGATTATTTAACCACTTATAAAACCTGGCGTCCGTATTTTGGGCGTGTCATTATAAGCAGTGGTGGAAAGTACATTTACTTAAGTACTGTACTTAAGTACAATTTTGAGGTATTTGTACTTTACTTGAGTATTTCCAATTTCCAATACTTTTACTTCTACTCCACTACATCTCAGAGGCAAATTTTATACTTTTACTCCACTACAATTATTTGAAAACTTTAGTTACTAGTTACTTTTCAGATATAGATTATGATATTATGAAACATACATTAACCACTTAAGCCCTATTTTATTCATAGGCTATTATAGCCGATCTACAAGCTCACAACGCGTCGCGATGCGACGCGTTGTGAGCTTGTAGATCTGCTATTTTCAAACATTTTAGTACTTTTACTTTTGGTACTTTAAGTACACTTTAATGCCAATACCTTTGTACTTTTATTCAAGTACATTTTTAATTCTGGACTTTTACTTGTAACAGAGTATTTAGATTCTCTCCCAGAGTTCGATAAGTCAATACTATATTGCAGTATTGATACTTTTACTTAAGTAAAGAATTTGAGTACTTTTTCCACCACTGATTATAAGCGGAATTTGTCGAGAGAAATGAAATAAAAACTTGCAGATCAAGCTACGTTCCCTATTCATCATACAATTAAATACATTAAGGGCTTAAGTGATTACGTCTGTTTGTCTGCAACTTCTGAAACAATTTTATAGACCCGAAACTCACTTTGCTTAAATAACGCGAAGTGTCGACAGTGAGTACCAACAAGTGGCTTTGTTTTATTTTTCCTTTTGATTAACACATCGGGTGCCGATCACAGTCTCGATCGTGTTTTCACATAGTAGCGCTCTGGTGCCGAACACGGTCCGAACCGTGTTTGGTGTCTTTTTCGTTTTTTCCCATACGGGAGGGGCTGGAGCAGCTTTGGGATCACCCACGGTGAATCTGACAAGGATGGGCCAGATGCATCATCGTGTCAAAAAGCATGGCGCACATCCGCTTCCGCTCTATTTCCTTCTCTAAAACCCCTATAACTCCGAAACTTTTTACGCTGGGGAAAATGACTCATTTTGTGTGCACGATCGCTCCGCCATTGTTACTCGCGTGAGCGATGTTATCGTTCCAGGCGTTAGCCAGCACCATCGGCTAAAATGGAGACATGCTTTTTTTTCTCATGGGATGCACGTCGTGGAGTCTACAGTTTAAACAGCGCTGCGCAGCTCAACGGTGAGATTTCGGCACCGAACGTAATCTGTTATTATAAAATGCTGGCACCCAATGTGTTAAGCAGAGTACTATTTCAGTTATGAAAGTTTCAAAGCTAATGAAGTATCTATTATATTTGGGGGACGGCAACATCAAAGTTAGCGTGTTAACGTTAGTCACTCTGGCAACAACACGCTAAGTAAATAAACGCTTCCGCTTCCAGACGCATCTCAGTATTATATCTGCTTGTATTATATCTGCTTTAACCCATTAAGACCTGGAACTGTGTCATTTTTAGATTTGAGCTAAAAAGCATTATTTTACACTTTTGGGCTATTCAAAAATAGCAGATATACAAGCTCATAGCGCGGCACCGAGTGCCGCACTACGAGCTTGTAGATCGGCTATTTTTGAAAAATCGTGAAAATGTGTGCAAATCTTTGAATATATATATTTTTAAGGCGAACATTTTTAACTCAAATCTTTGCTTCTTGGGGTCCCTGGAACAACATATTTTGATGGGGGTCCGAATACATATCATTTTGGGGGTCCTTGACGTGAAAAAGATTGAGCACCACTGACATAGAAACATACGTTTTTCAGAAAACTGTTGAGATTTAGGAGACATGTAGAATCGGCTTCAGGTCTCAATGGGTTAACGTTAGTCACCCTGGCAACACGCTAAGTAAATAAACGCTTCCGCTTCCACAGACGCATCTCAGTATTATATCTGCTTTAAAAAGAAATCTCAAACTGGAATATTTTGTAGAAAAAGAATGAAGTTCCCATGGATGGACGATAAGACATGACACAGCGCTAGTACTTAGTACAGTACAAACCATTAAAAATAATAGATAGCATAAAGTAGCGATTAGCTAAACGTAGTAAAAATGAACACAGTATCATATACCTCAACATTATGTCACCTCAGCAATGCGTTAACAGTGCCACCGCAAGTTTAGTTCTTTAAAGCTGCAGTCCATAACGTTTCTGTCCCAGACCTACCTGGACCAAGCGCCAAAATTACTACCGGAAACGGAAAGCCAGTTTGGGCAGAGAGGGTGAATTGAGCTTTTTTTCTCCTTCGTGAGAACCAACTTTTCAAGGTTTTAAAGAAGGTTTTTCAAATATAGATGTTATATCATCATTCAAATGAGTGCCGCACTGCAAGCTTGTAGATCTGCTATTTTTGAAAAATCATGAAAATGTGTGCAAATCTTTGAATATATACTTTTTTGAATATAACTCAAATCTTTTGCTTCTGGGGGGGTCCCACGAACAAAATATTTTGAGATGGGATCGGCGGCCAAATACATATAATTTTGGGTGGTCAGTGACGGTTGAAAGGCTTGAGCACCCACTGATATTTAGAAACATACGTTTTTTAAGAAACCTGTTAGGATTTAGAAGACATCTTGTAGACGTTTCATTCGTGAGAAGTTATGGATTGCAGCTTTAACCAAACATTCAGCTGGTTTTTAGGTCCTCTTCCTCCGGTGGAGCGTCTATGTTGACATTCAGTACGGCTTAACGAGCTAACGAGCTAACGAGCAGCTCTCTCCACAGCTGGAGCAGATCAACACGTGGATAGAAAGCGGCGATGATGCGATGCTGCAACGGTGACAGCAAGCATGTGGGACCTCGTCTGCGTCGGCTGGGCTGGGCAACACTGGCGGAAGGATGGCGAGGAGGAGGTGAATGCTAGTCGCTCGCTACACCCCGCCCCCCCGCCCCCTGCTGGGCAGCAATGGAATGGGGCTGTAATTAAGTCCCCCAGGGGACCCGAGCGAGAGACAGACGGGTCCCTGGGGGGGAAGTGTCTTTTATTTTTTACAAGGCAAAGAGGGTGTCCTCCGTCCGTTCAGGCTTCTTGTGGGAGGAGCTCCGGCGAGGGGCGCCGACCACGGCGGCGGGACCGCCGGGGTTCCCTCCTCCTCCTCCGGGGGGAGACGGTAGCGAACCTTCCACCACCTTCACTCGCTCCTCCAGGAACTTATCGAACTCTGGGAGAGACACAAAAAAATTGACTGGTCAAGGTTTGAAGGCATCCACCTTGAAACGTTGAGAAAATGAGGAAAAACTGGCCAGTGGCAGGAGATTAAAGGGATAGTTCACCCCCAAAATGACTTTTTTCCTATGGATTAGTCACCCCCCATGGAGACTTGAATTCGTGGATATTTTTTTTTGTTTTTGTCGCATTCCTAAGCCAATAATTTGATGTCTCCTTTGTGTCTCTACCGGAACCGCTGCCAACCAGTCCGCTGGTCATCAAAATATCCATGAATTCAAGTCTCCATGGGGTGACAAATCAATAGGAAAAAAGCATTTTTTCTTTAAAGCCACAATGGTTCCACCATACCTTCACTGGTCACCCCTTCCTCAGCGCCGTCACCTTTCTATTGAGACAAAAAGAACAAGTGGTCAGTCTGATTCTCAAACGGTTCGGTTAGCGTGGAGTCACCTTAACCACAAGGGAGCGCTATAACCTGACTCTAATTAGGCGCAATTTCCTTCAATTGACAGAAGTTTGTTGTGAGAAACTTTGCCAAGAGACTTGGTGAAGTGACGAATTCTACAAGTTCACATTCTTTCGCCATGTTTTGCACCTGCGTTACCTGCAAGTCGCCAGGTGTACAGTATAATATGTGAAGTGTGTTTGAGCAGAACGCTCCTTTCATCATCCCTCATCATCCTGTGTATGAGTAATTTAGGCGAAAAGGTCGGTAATACTATGCCGTTTATTGAGTTATTTGTCGTTAAGTTACAATCATAATCATTTTCTCTCTCACGGACAGGGCTGTCATTGGAAGGAGTTGCACCTTAGAGAGATTATCCGTACCCTCTGATTGGCTCGCGTTTAGGAGTCACCACTGTGAGTGAATAACATGCAATATGTATCGTCTCTGTCGAGTGGAAACCTCATATGCCCAAAACTTTGAATTTTGAAACTTTGAAAAAGGATTTGAATTCAAAAATAGCAAAAGTAGCTGCTGCCTTTGATGCTTTTGTGTGACGCTGTAGTATGATCAAGTAGGGCGTTAATTTAAGAAAAAAAACTCAACAAGTTCGAATATGGAGATAAGAGGTTTCTGTCCGACAGCGAGGATATTGTGTTTCACATACCATACATAACTCAAGCACCTGTTAACCTATTAAGACCGGGAACGCATCAGTGTCATTTCAGATTTCTTCGGGCTGTTAAAAAAACAGCAGATATACAAGCTCATATCTGCTATTTTTTTAAACAGCATTTTTGCAAATCTTTTAATATATATCTTTTTAAAGCAAACAACTCAAATCTTTGCTTCCGGGAGGATTCTACAAATGTCTTAACAGTTTTTTGAAAAAGAAACGTATGTTGCTATACTATCAGTGGTTCTCAAACTTTTTTCATGTTAAGGACCACCCAAAAATGATATATATTTGGCCACGGACCCCCATCTCAATATATGTTGTACCAGGGACAACAAGAAGCACAGATCGGAGTAAAAAATGTTCGCTTTAACACATATATATTAAAAGATTTGCATATCCGCTATTTTGGAATAGCCAAAGAAATCTTAAAATGACACAGATGAGTTCCCGGTCTTAATGGATTCATTACCCACACAAACCAAAACAAAGTTATAAAGTCACTGGTGACTAGTGTCAACTTTCCTCAGAAATGATCTGTCCAACACATCACAGTACATTTCCCACACAGGTTCACACACAACAGGAGGCCCTCCCTCTGCGCTATTTGTACATCAACCACCTCTTTGCATGCAGAATAAATGAATGACCACGTCATTCCTATTATTAGCCCTGCTAGACTGTTGTTAGCGCTATGCTGTAAGTATACGTGATCTAAACATCACACACACACACACACACACACACACACACACACCGCACACTGTTATCATGGTGAGTTGATTGGTGGAAGGAGGTTAGATAAGAAGACAGAAATGGTAAACTTTATGGGAAACTATAAGGAGAATCTATCCAGTTATAATGAGAGGATGGGTAGGGATGACAATGTGGTGTTAAAGGAACACAAACAAACAAAAAACCCCAAAGAGAAGAAGAAGAAGAAGGAGAGAGAGAGAGAGAGAGAGAGAGAGAGAGAGAGTAGGGATGCATGATAAGTCGTTCATCATGTCGTATCGTATACTTTAAAACTAAAAGGCAACATCGGTAAATTCGGTATTCGACAAATTGTTCTGATTTTTTTTGGCTATATTTAATTTTATTATAATTTAATGGTTGAAAAAATATATATTTTTGTGATGAGGCTGCAAATTCAATCAGTGTTTTGTGGGGAAAGCTTTCATAAAAGCAAACAAGTTGAAAAAATGTAAAGTAAAAATAAAAGTTATTGAACTAATCAGTAGGCCTAATACATCTTTTTTTTATGTCTGCATCTGCACCCAGAATGTATTTATTTATTTATGTATTTATTAATGTATACGTTTATTTGGACGGAACAGTGCATATTAATGAACATTACATATAAAATGTAGTGTAAATACACCAGATTTAGCGAGAATGCTCATTTCCATTCATAGTCCCCATACAAAAAAAGGCCTAGTTTTTACCTAAAATATAAGGACACCCAAGAACACTAGAGAAACCTACATTTTAGCCTATTTAAAAATGTTCACAAGTTTGATTGTCCATGATCCATTTCTTTTGGTTTGACCTTAAAACATTAAGGTTGGACACCCTCTTGTATCAGAGGGCAGATTGTTCCAAATAGCGTTTCCTTGAACTGAAAAGGAATTTTGCGCAAAGGTTGAATCAGTTAGTGTATAACGGAGCTAAGGTAAGCCCTACTGGAGACTTGTATTGGAATATTGGTATTGATATCAGTGGATTTGACTAGGCAAGTACAGTAATCTGTAAAAATGTCAATATTGTGCATCCCTGAGAGAGAGAGAGAGAGAGAGAGAGAGAGAGAGAGAGACAGAGAGAGAGAAAGAGAGAGAGAGAGAAGGTAAAGTTATAAATCAAGTTAAATCAAGGTAAAGAATTCTCACCACATCAGTACAGAGCCACTCCTCTATGTCATCCATGACAGAGGACTGCAATACTGGGATCTATGGAGCATGGAACACCAGGGGACCACCGCAAAGCCACACGCACACACACACACACACACACACACACACACACACACACACACACACACACACACACACACACACACACACACACACACACACACACACACACACACACACACACACACACGCACAACAGAACCACACCCAAACCCGCCATCCAAAAAAAACAACAAACAACACAACATAAAAACAATAATCACCAGAAGCTCAGAAAGAGGAGGATGACAAACAAGAAAACCAAAGAGAATCAGAGAAAGCAAAGCAATCAAAACAAGCTAAAGGCAAAAAGAAAACACTTTGCTGTGCCCACACACACACACACACACACACACGCACATGTACGCACGCACGCACGCACGCGCACACACACCACACACACACACACACACACACACACACACACACACACACACACACACACACAAACTAGGGCTGGGAAATATATCGATATTAAATCAATATTACATCGATATCATGATATGAGACTAGATATCGTTTGGGATTTTGTATTTCGTAATATTGTGACCTGGCATAGGTGTTGTCTTTTCCTGGTTTTAATCCCTTAAGGTTTTTATCCCATGGGTTTTCAACTGGTGGTCCGTGAAGGCATTGCATGTGGTCCCTGACCATGCATTTAGTAATGTAGGAAAGTGAAGATTTGTACTATATTTTATTTTATCAACCACTAGTTGAGAAACAGTATGATGTATGTATGCTGACGCATAAATGTTGTCAGTTACTTTGGATTTCAAGAACTTCCACAGAAACGGGAGTTAGAATTTCAAGGGAAACTGTACCGGTTTACCTGGTTGAGTCATCATTAGTAGGAAATGTGCCCATATCAATCACATGTGTCTGCTTGCTCATACATATGTTGCAATGAATCAGTTAACATGAGTTTAATATGGAGGGTTAAGAGAACAGAATAAGGGCAACCATGGGAAAGGAATGGATAAGTGGTTCTCAATCTTTTCTGAGCTCTGGACCACTAGCATATCTCAGTTAAATAATGACTGTTAAGGGCTTGATTTAATTCACCTCGAATTAACAAATTCAATTAAGGCCTTAACAGTCATTATTTAATTTCAAGCTTTTCCCCCCACACCACGCCCATATCCCTCCTCCCAACACAACAGTGGTCCCCAGGTTGATTCTTAGTCAGGGTGGTGGTCCCTGGTTCATAATCAGTTGGAAACCCATGCCTTAAGCCTTATATTATAACATTTGCGAAAATAGAATATCTACACTGCGTTGTGAGCTTGTAGATCTGCAATTTTTGGAAACTTTGTGGTTTTTTTTTAAGGCAATTGATATTGTCACAATATCAATATTGAGGTACTACTCTGTGACTGTGACATTAGATTATTTTCGATATCGCCCAGCCCTAGCACACACCAGTGTTGATTTTATCAGCAAATTTTGATTTAGTTTTAGTCATAGTCTTTTGAATGAAATTCCATTTAGTTTTAGTCAATATTTTAGTCATCTGAAAAGTTTACATTTTTGTCTAGTTTTAGTCGACTAAATATTCTAAGATTATAGTCGACTAAATCTACAGTTGATTTAGTCGACTATAATGTATATTGGCGGTGCCTTGACGGCTGATTTTACACTTGGTTGCATGCTGAAAATAGCCGATCTACAAGCCCACAACGCGTCGCAGCGCGACGCGTTGTGAGCTTGTAGATCTGCTATTTTCAGAGCGCAACACCCCAGCGCAACCAAACATAAAATGACTTGTCTTTTAGTTCTACTGGATCTCTTCTCCACTAGTCCCTCACTAACATTTTAGTCTAGTTTTTATCTGTTGACGAAATTGTCAATATATTTAGTCTTAGTTTTAGTCATCGTAGCTTAGTTCTTATTGAGTTTTTATTTAGTTTTCGTCAGTGAAAAAAGGTAGTCGACCAACATTTTTCGTCATAGTTTTAGTCGACGAAATCAACACTGGTACACACACACACACACACGCAAATACAAACACACACACACACACGCAATAAGCAGACAGACACGTGGTCCCTTCCCACCACGAGCCCCTGCGCTCACAAGCTTTCCGTCTCGTTGGGTGGATCCGCTCAGCTCAGCTGAGCGTCCAGAACGCTGCGTTTGGTTCCCAGGTCGTGTGTTGTTGCTCATTAAAGCCTGTGGCATCGACACGGCTTCAGCAGCTGCTGCTGGCCAATGTCACTCGCCCGCCGACGCTGCAAATTATCCCACATCGTTAGCTAATTAGCAAATGGCTTGAACATGATTAGGAGATTGATTGGCGAGGGAGAAGTTGAAAAACACAGGGACCCCTTGAGGACCAGGGCAAACACACTCTCTCTCTCTCACACACACACACACACACACACACACACACACACACAGGTTTGTATTGCTATACTTGTGCGGACATTTTATGACGCCGGATTTTATGAATGCCATTTTTTTCATGTTGTGAAAATAGCAAATCGGCTATTTTCACGACACCAGCACACAACTACAGTAAGGTATAAATCAACCCCTACACCTAACCTCTAAATGTCAAATCCTAACCAGAATATTTTCCTAATCTGTATCTCAAATTCTAGTAGACTTGTGGGGACAATTGGCCCACACAAATTTAGTAATACAAGTACACACACACACGCACACGCACGCGCACACACGCACACACCCACCCACCCACCCACACACACACACACACACACACACACGCGCACGCGCACACGCATGAACACGCACACACGCACACACACACACACACACATGCACACGCACACACGGAGCACACGCGAACATCGCTGCATGGCATGCAGTGACTGTGACGATGAGGCGGTCATGTCAGAATGGATGGAGATATGTGTGTGTGACTGTGTATATGAGCTAGGTGTTGGGGGGGGGGGGGGGGGGGGTCACACGGGGGGCTCAGGATGTTCAGTCACCGTTGTCATGCGATTTTCAAAGTCAAAGAGTCTGTTTTCTTTTATAATATATTGTTTAGCCCAGGGGTGATGCAGCTTTGATGATGGAGAGGGCCACTATATTTCCACACTCACTCCAGAGGAGCCACATTGCATATACTGTCGGGCCATTCTATGTCACACAAAAGTAGCAGCTCTATAAGCTCAAAATGAGTCGCAGTGCGACACGTTTTGAGCTTGTAGATCGGCTATTTTTGCTATTTTTGAATTGGAATCCAGATTTATTTTTTTTGCTATTTTTGAATTAGAATCCTGAAAAGTAACATTTTTATTTAATTTCAAATGCGTTTAGTTATGTTAACTTTATGAACTTAAATACAAATACATGGACATAAAAAAGACAATATAATTTGAATACTAGTCATTAAGCTACTATAATATAGACTGAAAGTAATTAAAGCGGGTCATGTTTGCATGTTTGGAATTGTAACGGCTGAAATCAATAATATATCAGTATTCCTATATTAACCATGCGGGCCGCATTAAGTGAAGGTGGGGGCCGCATGTGGCCCCCGGGCCGCCAGTTGCCCATGTATGGTTTAGCCTGATGCTAGGTTCTTGGTTTACCTAGATTACTGAGGCACTACACTGTCTCTATGCATTTGATGTATTACCATGTGTTTATCTGGATTAAGTGAAAACTTAAATTGATGCCAAATAATAGTCGTTTTCAACCAGGGTTTTCACGTGGCCTTGTTTGCCAATTAAAAAGATACTCTTTTTAAAATATGGAGTACCAAAGGGTTCATGGTAACACTTTACTTAAAAGGTCAGGTCTTTGATGTATTATAATCACATTTATAATACGTTTTAATGGCACTTATAAGGCTTCATAACACTTGTTATACATGTTGCATAACAACTTATAACAAAGACACTTTGTAAGTGACTAAGTTATGGTAGTTAAAATATGCTGTTCCACTGAGGGTATATTTCTTATTATGACCAGCACCCAAATACTTCACCAGCCTTATAAGTGCACTATGATGCATTATACATGTGATTATTAATGCATTATAGACCCGACCTTTATTTAACCCATTAAGACCGGGAACACATCTGTGTCATTTTAGATTTCTTTGGCTATTCGAAAATAGCAGATATACAAGCTTGTAGATATACGAGCTTGTAGATCTGCTATTTTTGAAAAATTGGTGCAAATCTTTGAATATATATATATTGTATATAAGCAAAAATATTTAACTCAAATCTTTGCTTCTGAGGGTCCCTGGAACAAAATATTTTGAGATGGGGGTCCATGGCCAAATACATATCATTTTGGGGGTCCTTGACATGAAAACTTTTGAGGACCACTGACATAGAAACATATATTTTTTTCAGAAAACTCTTAGGATTTAGAAGACATTTTGTAGAATCCCCAGAAGCAAACATTTGAGTTAAAAATCTTAAAAAATATATGTATTCAAAGATTTGCACAAATATTAAAAATAAAATAAAATAGCAGATCTACAAGCTCGTAGTATATCTGCTAATTGTGAATAGCCAAAGAAATCTAAAAATGACACAGATTCTTCCCCTGGTCTAAATGGGTTAATTAAAGTGTTTCCGGGTTCATTCAGTTCATTTAGGGTGAATAAACAACAGTCAAAGTTAGCTGCATGCTTTCTGTTGACCAGGACAGAGAGGTCATGCAGAGTGCTTTTGTTTGGCCCGTGGAACAAAACAAATCACAGGCCACACACACACTCAGGTGATGCTGAGCCCACATCAAAGTGCTATTGAGAGAACAGAAGCCTCTTCCTGAATAAAGGCCCTGGTTTGATATAATATAAACCAGCACCGCTGCTGGGAGTTTCCCCGTGAGAGCACAGTCTCTGCCGCAGTTTCGGAAGTAAGGCAGGTCAGGAAGTGTAAAGCAGGTCACAGGAGTTTCAAAGTCACCCATGGAGAACAAGAAAAAAGAAACAACAGAGGCTGTGTGAAGGGGAACGGAAGGAGTCACTGTGTCGTCGATATACCGTTTAAAAGTTCATCACAGACCGCCCGCCATAACTTATGTTTTCTACGTTCAAAAGTTAACACAAAAAAAGATATATTACTTTGAGATGGTGCATCTGTTAGTTGATTAATTCACTACAACCTGTTAGGACTCGAAGGCCGCCGGGGCTAGTCGCACAAAAACAACACATCTAGTCAATTATTTAACTCTAGTTTTTCACTACTGGCTGTTAGAGTGATCGAGACAAGAGGATAAATAACAAAAGATACTCATGGCCACACAGAAGTCTCCAAACGTGCAGAAACCAACCGTTCAACAGCGACAGTATGTTTTACTGTTTGGATGGTACAGTAAGTCAGTGGTTTTCAACCCTTTTCATATCAAGGTCCATTATTTATTCGGCATTTGAGCCACGGAACCACCGTTTCATGAGATTTATAGCCTCTCAGACCCAACAATATTTTGTTGTCGCTGGATACGATTCCATCCATGCTGTATTGATGTTGGTACGATAGGAGAGATAAACAGGCAAACGTTGATCGAAAATAACAATTCTACATTCTCTAATTGTGTAGACTTCTTGTAAATTAAGCAATACAGATGTTTAACAATCATTTAACTCTTGAGAGCGTAAAATGAAACCAAATGGACCCGTAAGGGTCCATTTGGTTTCATTTTACGCTCTCAAGAGTTAAAGATCTACCCAATAAGGGTCCATTTGGTTACCAACCCTCCATCATTTATAGCTGGGGACCACCTGGAACCCCGGACCACCGGTTGAGAACCACTGCTGTAAGTTATCACTACGTTTAAACGCTGCACGACATGTACACATGTTTAAACGTTTAAAACCTGCTGTGTAGCTGGAGTATCAGCAGCACCCCTCCATAGATATTAGTGTGTGACTTGTTACAAGAGTTACGTTTGACTGAATGGAAGCCCGCCCGCACACAACTGGCCCACGCTTGTCTCTCTGTCCATGGCGGAGGAGAGGAATGGATGGAGAGATTTACGGGGATGGATGGATGGATGAATGAATGGGAGAACCAACAGGCAGCAGAGGGGAGGGTGGAGTCATTAAAACATCCACGTCTCTTTAGGTAGAAAAATATCGTCATGTGGCCAAGTCACAGCACTGTTGTTCCACAGAAACAGAAAGAGACACACACACTAGTGCAGTGGTTGCCAAACGATGGGCCGTGAGTCTAGTTTAGGAATAAAAAAACATAAGTAATAAGTAAAAAATTACAAAAAAATAATAACATTAGTAATAAGGCACCGGCATACACAGACGTGTTTCAGCGCCAAGCCTTCTTCAGCGTATAACACTACAGTATACAAAAGGTTATGATTATTTTAATGTACTACATCAGTAGTACTAGAAAATGTGCTCCTCGGAGCACAGGTCTCCGCCAGTACGGTTCCGGATTAATCCTGTCTTACCTCACTTCAAAAAATATACATTATTTTTTGAAGTGACACACCTATTTATAGGTCTCTATTTCATCATGCGTCTCGCTAGCCAATCAAAGCACACCCTTTCAACATATTGTCACGTGTCACGTGAAGCTTGACCAAAGTTAGCTTGGCGGACACAAGGAAGGACGGAGACGAAAACATACTCTCAACCTCTGGCGGAGACAAATATGGCTCTAACCTTGAGATTTTGACTCGTTTGACAAACCACTGCACTAGAATGTCTTCTGACTAAAGCCCTCACGGTCCCTGCCTGCTGTCTGTTGGGGGGCTGCAGCGCGGGTTCCAAGTTCAACAGTCATGGAGCATGGATGGATGGAGGGATGGATGCGTCGGGTTGTTGTTACGGATGACGTGAGAGAGAGAAAGGGGCGACAATAAGGGAGAAGAAGGTCCATGAGACCGTGGTGGACTGACGCAGGGGGGGGGGTGGGGGGGTGCGGGGGGGGGGACACGGAGTAATGTCGGTACGTCCTCACCATTCCTTGGGTGATAAGCCAGCTGTCTATGGGCAGCTCCTGATCTGCCGGGATCGTTTCATCCCCTATAACCCTCACCAGCTGACGAGTCACATGACCACAGAACGCCCCGCCCCCAACACAACACAGTGTAGAAGAGAGAGAGAGAGAGAGAGAGGGAGAGAGACAGAGAGAGACAGAGAGAGAGAGAGAGAGAGAGAGAGAGAGAAAGATAGAGAGAGAAAGAGAGACAGACAGAGAGAGAGAAGTCAAATATGAAAGTGAAGCTAGAAGAGGGATGGGAGTAGGAAAGGCGGGGGGGGGGGGGGTGGTGGAGAGAAAGTGGGAGGGGTTCATTCCATAATGATAAACATAACGAGGAGAAGAAAAAAATGAAACAGAAAAAAAAACTCCTAAGGGTTAAGGAAGGTGAGGAACTAGATAGATAGATAAGGTCACATGAGGATATCTGGCACCCCGCCCCGCCCGCCCGGTGTGTGTTTAATACACCCGGGGCTGTGTGTGTGTGTGTGTGTGTGTGTGTGTGTGTGTGTGTGTGTGTGTGTGTGTGTGTGTGTGTGTGTGTGTGTGTGTGTGTGTGTGTGTGTGTGTGTGTGTGTGTGTGTACTGTATTGTATAATAGTGTACATTCAGATCACAGAAGCCTGTGTGAGATAGATTATAGGTGTGTACAGTACAGTACATTCTTTGGAAGGTGCACTGAGGACACGGACTGGAAGGCAGGGCTTGTAGGAACTTATCTTGAATCACATTTTAATTCCTGTTCCACAAACCCCACTGGCAGCGGTGTGACTGAGTGTGGTTTATAACAACTATGTGACTGTGGTATAGATCAAAGACCTGTTTAACTCATTCCCTGCCTAGAACGACTAAAACGACTTAAAAAAAAAATATGTTTACCAAAGACCAAGGAGATATGATTTTTCGAAGATCTAGACTCCCATCCACTTCCTTGTTAACTTTAAACTTAGAAATTCTGTATCTCGGCTCCTGAGTACTTTTTTTTTCAATGAAAAATCTTGGCAGTGGGCAAACGCGGCCAGAAATAAGTCAGGCAGTGAATGAGTTAAAAACACATTTTAGTCAGTCAGTCTGCATGTGACAGAAGTGACACATGTGATGTCACTCCACAGCAGACTGCAGACTGTCACATGCAGACTGGAGCAGGAAAGCCACACTGTTATCGTCGCTGTCAGATGGAAACCCTTTTTTATTATTGAATATAAACAAATATAATATAATATCTGATCTACAGTACAAGCTGCTGTGAGCCTCTAGATGTGCTGTTTGAACTATTCCCTCTGACACTCTTTTATGACAAAGAACAGCATTCATTTACTAAAAGAAACCATAACATATGGAGATATGAGGTTTCTGCCCGACAGCAATGATATACTGTATACATATATACACATATATATATATATACTACAACTCCCAGCATGCATTGGTGTACTCACCCCTCCAGTGTTGTGTTGCCTGACATCCAACGCAGAGGCCAAGCTTCCCAGAGCCTGAGGATCCTCGTATTTTACACTACACACGCACACGCACACACACACACACACACACACACACACACACACACACACACACACACACACACACACACACACACACACACACACACACACACACACACACACACACACACACACACACACACACAGTGTTGAGATGCAGACAGATCACAGTCGTATCAACAATGTCCAAGATAAGATCATGACTTGAGGAGATAATATCTCCTGAAGCACTTCTAGAGTCCATATCATGGGGCCAACACTCAGCGATCTACAAAGCTTGTATATCGGCTAATCCCCATAGCCGATATATAATCGGATATAGCCCTATAATCGGCAAATCAATTTGGTCGAGGGAAAAAAGGAGTAGGCCAAGTATAGACCCAGTCATGAAGTCTATAGGGCTTTATGTGGTTAACTCATTGCCTGCCATGGACAAATTAATTTGTCAAATTCTGCTATGGCAAATGTATTACACTATATATTTTTGGCAAAACATGCTATTTTCAACTTGCCACAACTATGGAACAGATTACCGCTATTGGATATCCCCCCCCCCCCCCCCCCCATTCTACGAGACCCCTGTGTGTGTAATGAGGGGATCACAGATCACAGAAAACATTCCATGATTTTTCAAAGGTTGATAAAATCGCTCGTTTTCGCTGGCAGTAGCGTAACACTATTACACTATTACTCTGGCAGTTAAATAGTTAAAAGCCCTGTAGACTTCTGAGCTTGTAAATTGGCAGTTTTGGGGACAACATGTTCACGACAATATTTTGGAGCATTTGTCATAGTATGAGAACTGGACCCAGGGCCCGGTGGTACCAGGCAGGGTGGTACCAGGTTTAGAGTGGTACCAGGTTTAGAGTGGTACCAGGTTTAGAGTGGTACCAGGTTTAGAGTGGTACCAGGTTTAGGGTGGCACCAGGCCTGGTGGTACCAGGTTTAGGGTGGTACCAGGTTTAGGGTGGTACCAGGCAGAGATGGAGACACCTACTTCTTGCGCTGGTCAGCCAGGGAGCTTCCTCTGGTGTGGGCGAACATGTCAAAGTCGTCCCGGTTCTGGCCGGGAGCCGACAGACTGGCCAGGGTGCCGCTCACACTGTCTGCTCCCACGTCTGGAGGAATGGGAGAGAAAAGAGACAATAAAAAGAGTAATATAGTAAGTCATTTAAAACAGTGGTTTTCAACCTTTTTTCATGCCAAGGACCCCTACATTGATATACATTTGGCCGCGGACCCCCAACTGAAAATGTTTTGTGCCAGGGAGGGACCCTCAGAAGCAAAGATTTGAGTTAAAAATGTTCGCTTTAAAAATGATATATATTCAAAGATATGCACACATTTTCAAGATTTTTCAAAAATAGCAGATCTACAAGCTCATAGCGTGGCTGAGCTTGTATATCTGCTATTTTTGAATAGCCAAAGCTAAGTGGTTAAAAATGATTGTGACGCTATTTTAACTCATTTTGCTGGGGACCCCCTGGTACCCCCCCCCCCCCCCCCAAGGACCACTGGTGGTCCCCGGACCACTGGTTTAAAACCACTGATTTAAAACAATGACAAGACAACAGCCTCCGTAACCGTGCCCGACTGTGTCGCTTACGGGAAAAGATCAGATCTACAAAGCTGAGTATTTTCTGGTGCCCAAGGGGAGGGGAAATTACTTTTACGGCTTCACCCAACAGACGGCTGCTCAGATGGCTCATATGAGTGCATGGAGGCTTGGGGGTATGGGGGGGGGGGGGATCTCAAAGTGGGGTCCAGGGATTCGGGGTTCTTCTAAAACAGGGGTGATGCAACTTTGATGATGGAGAGGGCCACTATATATTCCACACTCACTCCAGAGGAGCCACATTACATATACTGTCGGGTATTTAAACTTTTTTTGGTAAATTAATGCCGTACTTCGCCATACTATGTCACACAAAAGTAGCAAAAATAGCAGATCTACAAGCTCAAAACGCGTCGCACTGCGACGCGTTTTGAGCTTGTAGATCTGCTATTTTTTAATTGAAATCCTGATTTTTTCTTTTTTTGCTATTTTTGTATTGGAATCCTGATTTCAAATGCATTTAGTTATACTTATGTTAACTTTATGAGGTTAAATACACATACATTAGACATAAAATAGACAATAGAAGGTTTATACTAGTCATTAAGCTACTAGTCTGGGAGTCTGGGCGTTGGAGCTTGGACAGCAGGGGCGCGGCCACTGCGTTGTGATTCAAATCAACAGCCAATGAAGAAAAGGGGATGGGATCCACATGCAGTGGGTGTTGCATGTAAATAGGAGCGACGGGAAGCAATTTCTCCTTGAGAAATTGCTCCTTGAGAAATTGCGGCCGCCATTGTTGTGTACTGCTGTTTGCCTCTCGTCGGACTTTTTAGACGAGTTGCACAGCTCTCAGACTGGTAAGAGGCGTGTCCGCTAACATAAAATAGACAATAGAAGGTTTATACTAGTCATTAAGCTACTAGTCTGGGAGTCTGGGCGTTGGAGCTTGGACAGCAGGGGCGCGGCCACTGCGTTGTGATTCAAATCAACAGCCAATGAAGAAAAGGGGATGGGATCCACATGCAGTGGGTGTTGCATGTAAATAGGAGCGACGGGAAGCAATTTCTCCTTGAGAAATTGCTCCTTGAGAAATTGCGGCCGCCATTGTTGTGTACTGCTGTTTGCCTCTCGTCGGACTTTTTAGACGAGTTGCACAGCTCTCAGACTGGTAAGAGGCGTGTCCGCTAAGATTCTGAGCGTAAATTACATCCCGCCCACAAATACCAGGGCTCTGGCCCAGAAGTTCCTCGCCAGAGCTGGCGAAAACTTCTGGGAACTCAGATTATTAAGCTACTAATATAGACTGAAGTAATTAAAGCGGGTCATGTTTGCATGTTTGGAATCATAACATCTGAAATCAATAATATATCAGTATTCCCATATTAACCTGCAGGCCGCATTAAGTGAAGGTGCGGGCCGCATGTGGCCCCCGGGCCGCCAGTTGCCCATGTATGTTCTAAATGGACCCTTACACTCTGAGAGTTATGGGAGGACATTGAAATAAAAAAAAAGGTTTGAGAACCACTGGCCAAGCGGAGGGTTGAACCGGTGACCTCCCCCGATGCCCAGAAGGCCCCTCTCTCTCCCTTTCTCTCTCTCTCTCTCTCTCTCTCTCAGCCTCACCTCGGCCGCCCCAAACTGCCAACCCGTATACAGTAAATGAGGCTGTAATGTCTCTATGAGGCTCGGCCAGAGAGCGAGGCGATAGGGGTGTGTGTGTGTGTGTGTGTGTGTGTGTGTGTGTGTGTGTGTGTGTGTGTGTGTGTGTGTGTGTGTGTGTGTGTGTGTGTGTGTGTGTGGTCGGGGGGGGGGGTCATTAACTGTGAGTTATGAAACTGGGCTTCCTTCCAATTAGTAGCCAGATTATGAGTCCTCTTTACCCTCTGTTGCCCTTTACCCGTCTACAGAGACTGGGCTGATCTGCTCTGTGTGTGTGTGTGTGTGTGTGTGTGTGCGTGCGTGCGTGCGTGCGTGCGTGCGTGCGTGCGTGCGTGCGTGCGTGCGTGCGTGCGTGCGTGCGTGCGTGCACGCTTGCGTGCGTGCGTGTGCGTTAGTGCGCATTAGGGCTGGTAACTTTCCTCAGAAATTATATTCGAATATTGGTCTTAAAGGGGCTACACCATGAATTTGAAATTTTTCTTCATTTTTGTGTGTTTTTGGTCTCCCCCACCTCTCTTCTGTTGCAAAAAATACCTGACTTCGAGCATGCAGGCTTTCATAGGCTATCTGTGTTTTTTATGTAAATTGGTCTGAAAACAGTCCGTCAGATTTGTTCCCCCTGCCTACGTCACTTCAGGGAACAATTCCTCCCGTTTTTCAGTTCCAACCAAAAAAAATAAAAAACTTTTTTTTTCTTTTCTTTTTTTTACTTTTTCCACACAGAACCAGGAGATAACATGCATACAAACTGGCTCAATAGCGCCCCGTGCCAAACAGGACAATGTGGTATTGCAGGTGAAAGTGCTTTATAAGCCAGAGAGAAGTTAGTTGGAATGAGTATATCTGAGGCTTGATTTAGGCTCAAACCTTTTGAAAAACGTTTGAGGGACATAAACAATATGATATTAAATATTATTATTATTTTTTTAATTCATGGTGTAGACCCTTTAAAAATTGGCAGATATTCGAATATATTCGTATATTATTATTATTATAAAGAAAAACTTTCTTAGAATATTAATTTTCATATTCGAATATACATATTTTCCCCATATTCGAGGAATATTCAAAATTCTAATATGAATTTACCAGCCCTAGTGCGAATGCGTGTGTGATACAGTACATCATGAAGCATGTGTATACATTACAGGATATTAAATGCTGTGTCTCTCTCTCCACACTGAAGATACAGACATTCTTATCCTTGGGGGCGGGCGACCACAGCTGAACGGGTAGAGAGAGAGAGAGAGAGCACTGCCTGGGAAGCAGAAGGTCGCAGGTTCGATTCTAGGCCCCGGCAATATGTCGAGCAAGACACTTAACCCCCCCTAAATCCTCATGCAGCCAATGAGAACGGCTGCATTCATTAACATGGAGCGGGAGAAAATCAGCGTCTTGTGCGCTTATGCTTGAGTGCCTGCTGAGTTCCTATACATATAGAAGCCCTCAGCTGGGTGAAGCTGAAAACTGAATTCCCCATTTGAGACCTGAAGCCGATTCTACATGTCTCCTAAATCCCAACAGTTTTCTGAAAAACGTATGTTTCTATATCAGTGGTGCTCAATCTTTTTCATGTCAAGGACCCCCAAAATGATAAGTATTTGGCCGCGGACCCCCATCAAAATATTTTGTTCCAGGGACCCCCCAGAAGCAAAGATTTGAGTTAAAAATGTTCGCGTTAAAAATATATATATATTCAAAGATTTGCACACATTTTCACGATTTTTCAAAAATAGCAGATCTACAAGCTCGTAGCGCGGCACTCGGTGCCGCGCTACGAGCTTGTATATCTGCTATTTTTGAATAGCCCAAAGTGTAAAATAATGCTTTTTAGCTCAAATCTAAAAATGACACAGTTCCATGTCTCAATGGGACAATGGACTGAAATAGGGGGTCCTTCCTTACCCAGTCCAGCCAGGGTGGTTGACAGCGTGGCCGGGGATGATGCTGCTGCTGCTGCTGGGTTGACCCGGGCGGGGGAGGAGGCCGTAGCCCCCACCGCCCCCGCCACCGCGGCGGCGGTGGGTTGGTGGTGCTGGGGGCTGGCGGTGGTCCGGCGGGTCACCACGGCCGGGGAGCCGGGGCCCAGGTCTATCAGGTTGTCCTCCGTGGCCTCGCTCAACATCTAAAAACGGGAGGAACGGTGCGTTTATTTATTCATTCATTCATTCATTTCTACTCTGATTGATAAACCACTTGATGAATGAATGAGTACAACACAGCTACTGAAATCAGTGCCTTTTAGAGCGTTGGTTCTCAAAGTGGGGTCCGGGGACCCCCAGGGGTCCTTGGGGTTGTTGTGTCTGATTTGCCAGGTGTGAAATTACACCATTTCACACCTGGCCAAATGGCCCCCTTTCTCCCTGACCAGGCTTGGATTCTCCACTGACTTTCCACTCTCAGATGTCTCCCGTCTGTAAATATACTTACGTTTACCGGGGTCCCCCATGGGTTTATGCTTGGTCCCCTACTTTTTTTCCCCTCTACACTAAATCTCTTCGCCCCCAAAAAGCTGATCTACAAGCTCACAGTGAGCATTTTTAGAATAGGGATGCTAGGGTTCATGTGGTTAACATGATGAAAATTATATGACATGTTCACCCTTCACACTGAGGGTGGGGGGTAAGATTTTAGATATCTTTGGGCTATTCAAAAATAACAGATATACAAGCTCATAGCGCGGCACCGAGTGCCGCGCTATGAGCTTGTAGATCTGCTATTTTTGAAAAATCTTGAAAGTTTGTGCAAATCTTTGAATATATGTTTTTTTGAGCAAACATTTGTAACTCAAATCTAAATCTGGAGCAGACTAGAGCTATTGGCTATAGTTTGTGGGTCAGTGCTAAGGGGGTGGGGGGAGGGGGGGGGGGATTTGGAGGCAACACATTGGGATCACAATTTCTGGTGTTGAATAGGGAGATAATTTTTAAAGGGATAGTTCACCCCCAAAATGACATTTTTTTTATTTTTTTTTATTCATGGATATCTTTTAGTTTTTGTCACATTCCTATAAGCCAATAATTTGATGACCGGCAGCGGTTCCGGTATAGGAGACACCAAGAGTCTCCTTTGTATCTCCAACCGGAACCGCTGCCTATACCGGTCCGCTGGTCATCAAATTATTGGCTTAGGAATGCGAAAAAAATATCCATGAGTCTCCATGGGGTGAAACATATTTTTTGGGGGTGAACTATCCCTTTAAAACATTGGTTCTATACAGAGACGCTTGGTGACTGGAAGTGACATGGGGGGGGGGGGAGGAAGGGGGGGCAGCACGTCTAGTCTAGTGTCACTAGACGGTGGTCCGTAACGTTGACATGAGTCAATGTTACGACATGATGTGTCAACATCTATCCGGGTGTCACCAGCGTTCACTGACTGCCCCCCCCCCCCAGGCTGGGCTTTTTGACCGCCTGTCCCCCCACTACGTCTGTCATACTTGCCTGCATCAGCTGGCCGCCACACAAAACAGACAAGAGCACACGGGGTAAATATTGACCCAAAAGAAAGAAAAAAGAAACAGCATGCAGTGTAAAAAAGGAAATGTTCCCATGGACTGGACACACATTGACACATTGGCGGGTTTACTGGCGGACACAGTCATGTTGAACTGCAGCTACAGTGTGTCTGGATGATCACGTGGATTAAAGCAAAAGAAAAGAAAAATAGCAGATCTACAAGCTCATAGCGCGGCACTATGAACTTGTAGATCTGCTATTTTTTATTTAAATCGTGAAAATATAAAATCAAATATTTTAATATATATATATATATTGTTTTAAAGCGAACATTTCAAACTCAAATCTTTGCTTCTGGGGGATTCTACAAATGTCTTCTAAATCCTAACAGTTTTTTGAAAAATCGTATGTTTCTATATCAGTGATTCTCAAACTTTTTCATATCAAGGACCCCCAAAATTATATGTATTTGGCCGTGGAGCCCCATATGAAAATATGCTGTTCCAGGGACCCCCAGAAGCAAAGATTTGAGAAAAAAAAAGATATACAAGCTTGTAGATCTGCTATTTTTGAATAGCCAAAGTATACAATAATGGTTAAAGTGGTTACACAGATGCGTTCCCGGTCTTAATGGGTTAATTTAAAATACACTGAGAAAAAATAACAAGGTAGCAGCTACAGTATACTGTATCTGAGATGTTTGGAAGAATCCTTTGAAAGTGAACTCACCCCGTTGTTCTGCGCGGCTCTTCCAGATCTGTAGCGCTCGTATCTGTGGGGCGAGAGAAGACAAAAGGAAAGCTGTGTTATTTAAGCCATTCAATCGGGGAACGCATCAGAGTCATTTTTAGATGTCTTTGGCTGTTCAAAAATAGCAGATAAGCTCATAGCGCGGCTGTTATTTTTTGAAAAATCGTGAAAATATGTGCAAATATTCTATTTTAATTTTTTTCAAAGGGAACATTTTTGACTCAAATCTTTGCTTCTGGGGGGGTTCCTGGAACAACATATTTTCAGATCATTTTGTGGGTCCTTGACATGAAAAAAGTTTGAGAACCACTGATATTATAGCAACATAAGTTTTTTCAAATAAACTGTTAGGATTTAGAAGACATTTGTAGAATCACCAGAAGCAAAGATTTGAGTTACAAATGTTCGCTTTAAAAAAAATATATATATATATATATATTCAAACTAAATAATTTTCACGATGTTTCAAAAATAGCAGATCTACAAGAGCTTGTATATCTTTAAGAAATATTAAAATTACAGAGAGGCATTCACGGTCTTAACCCATTTAGACCTTAGGCCGGTTCTAAAAACGCCTTCCTAAAAAATCCTGACCTAAGTTTTCTGAAAAACGATTTATTCAAAAATTACAACAAATGTTGCTATATACTGTACATAGCAACAGGAACCCCAAAAGGGGTCCTGAAAGGTATAGTTATAAATAGGGTCTTCAACAGTTCCAGGCTAGCATATCGTTGCTGTCGGGGCAGAAACCTCTTATCTCCATATTCTAACTTTTTGTGTTTTTTTTCGTAAATGAATGCCCTTCTTGATCACCCTACAGCATCACACAAAAGCATCAAAAGTAGCAGATCTACAAGCTCAACATTGTGAGATGTATAACTTTGAAAGAGTAAGGCTTGAAGTACCTGTCCACCACCACAGAGTCTACGGTTTGAATCCAACACCATGCATTCTGGCTTTGCTGATCGTCTATACATGTTCGGGGGAGGGGAAGCCAAGCGAATAGTACATTTATTGCTAAGCTATCGGTTCCTACGGGCTGGGGCGGAGTCTGTAAGCAGGGGGGGGGGGGGGTAGTTCAGGGGGGGGGAGTAGGACGGGGGTGCTACATCCTCCCGGTGGGGGCTCCTCACTGGCAGGTTGAGCCAGTAAGGCACGAGAGCGGTGACAACACAGAGATGTCAGAATCAGAATCAAATCAAAATCTGCTTTATTGTCACATCGCTGGTTTACAGTTGTAAAAAAAAAAAAAGACATTTTGAAATTGCTCCATCATTTTTGTTGTTTTCCAGAAAGGGAGATGGGGAAAAAATGAGGGGAAGGCAGGGAGAAGTAGCCTGGGACCAGACCAATCTTCCAGTGCAAAAAAAAAATTGCCCTCAGCGATTTGGGTCTGGCACCGCTCCGTTGTGAATCCATTTCCTGCTCCCGAAGTCTGGGGTGACCAATCAGGGCCCAGTATTCAAATATGGGAGACTGTAATTGGTAGTTGGTTGTAGGTCTAACCAATTGCATACAGAGCCATTGTTTTGATCCCGCCCCTTGGGAAAAAAAACGTCCTCATAGAAGCACCAGACTCATATCCACGCAGTGATATAGTCTGGCTACACGAGGCTAAGGGAGAAGAACATCTAACATTAAATAAGCATGTCAACGGGAACGTAAAAAGAGCAAGATATCTACATATATACACACTACAGCATAAGAGCAGCAGATACGCATGATTTAAAAAAAAAATGTATCCCACGGTTTTGTAACCCATTTTTTCACCCTGTGCCAATTGCCTAATCGTAATCCTGGGCACTACTCTCCCTCTGCCAGCCTAGGGAGAGCCCGGAACTGAGCTCATGCCTCCTTCTAATGCATGAGGAGCTAGCTAGCAAGCCGCTTCTTACATGAGGTTAAGCGTAAGGTGGGAAAGCAGTAACACATTGGGTATACAGTAGGTCCACATAGTGACAGGTGTGTCTGCATGAGTAGACATAAGGTGCACATAAAAGAAAAGCTGCAACTCCCATCGATGAAGATGGGTGTGTGTGTGCGTGCTCTCTCTCCTCGGCTTCCACGATCAGCTCCTCGGTCTTGTTTACGTTGAGGTCGTTGAGGTTGTTCTCCTTTCACCAGACTGACTGACAGTCACCTGACCTGACCTCCTTCCTGTAGGAAAATCTGGCCTATAACCGTGGTGCCGTGCCGTCAGAGTACTTGATGATAACGACGTTGGAGCTGTGAGTGGCTGTGCAGTCATATAGGGTCAGGGGGTCAGATGTGACGTCGTCCATTCTAACCACCTGGGAGTGTTTTTTCGTCAGTCTAGTATCCAGTCGTACAGGCTTGAGTGCAGCCCGGGGTCTCTGGGCCAGTGTTGATTTTGACAGCAAATTTTGATGTAGTTTTAGTCATAGTCTTTTAAATTAAATTTCATTTTGTTTTAGTCATATTTTAGTCATCCGAAAAGTTTTAGTTTCAGTCTAGTTTTAGTCGACTAAACATTCATAATAAAAAATATTTTGGCAGGCCTTGATGGCATCAGTAGTTCTACTGGATCTCTTCTCCACTTGTCCCTCATATGCTAGTTTTTATTTGTTGATGAAATTGTCAATATATTTAGTCTTAGTTTTAGTCATCATAGCTTAGTTTTTATTTAGTTTTCGTCAGTGAAAAAAGGTAGTCGACCAACATTTTTCGTCATAGTTTTAGTCGACGAAATCAACACTGATCTGGGCTTTATGTCAAGCCTGGCTTGCTGACAGACTACGGGTGTTGAAAGCCGAGCTGTTTGTCCACCAACAACACGTACTTGTCCTTCAGCTACTTGTCGTCCAACGTGCGAGAGGACGGGTTGTG